>NC_073259.2:136275555-136593333 GCF_029289425.2 Pan paniscus
CAATTTGGAAGGCTAGAAGTCTAAAATCAAGATGGTGCAAGGGCCATTCCACCTCTAAAGGCTCAAGGAAAGACCCCTCCCTTGTTTCTTCCAAGCTTCTTGGACTCCTGGCAATCCTCAGCAACGCTTGATTTGTGGCTGCCTCACTCCAATCTCTGTCTCCATCTTCCCATGACCTTCTTCCACTTCTTCATGTCTTCTCCTCTTCTTATCTTGACAGTGATGATTGAGTTTAAGGCCTGTCCCAATCCAGTATCACCTACTCTTACCTTAGTTACAGGTGCAACAGCCCTGTTTCCAAATAAAGTCTCATTCTGAGTTTCTAGGCGGACATAAATTTTGGAGAACACCATTCACTCAACTAGGACCGAGGGCCAGAAACTGACAGATCTGATTCCTTTTCTCAAGATCAACTTACTGAGCTTCTGGGTGCACAAGTGTATGGATTCATCATCTCCTTGGACATTGCAGAATGGAGGGAACACAAGATGGGGCAACGGCCAATGCTTGACTGTTGCTGCTATCCGAATTTTCTTGTCAGTGCCCATGAATTTGCATTTAAAGTTCCAAATCTTTCCTTTGTCATTCAATATATTCGAGATGGAATTTCCTCCCTGTGAGCCCTAATGTGGGGCAGACAACCCAGGTCTAAACAAGTCACTGCCATGTATTAGTACCCTGACACTGTAAGTGTTGGGTCTGAGATTTGACATGCACTCTTGACTCCAAGATGTCTGTGTACTTGATAAACCTGATTGTTCAGAGCCACAGCCATTCCAGCAACCCTTGCAGCACTTGGTTGTCCCCAAATGGACACTCATTTCCTTCAGTCCCACTTTATTGCCCTTAATCCCAATGATTAAGAAAAAAAATGGTCTTACAGAATGTGAAGGAGGAGGTTGAAATTCCAAAATAGAAATTTCAGGGCTCAACTTTAAATTAGTCTTCTTTTAACATTTTTAAAACTTTTAAGATGAGGCCGTCATGAGTCTGTCTGACCATGCCTGAGAATTACAGGCTGAGAATTTAGATTCACTTTATGAGGTGCTGAAATTATTTATAAATTGGAATCAAGGCATGGCAGCACTGGAAGCAGCCTTGGTGCTCATCTTGTGTAATCAATTTATTATAAAGATGGGACACTGAGGCCCAGATGGCAAATGCCTGGCCTGAGATTCAGGCAATCACAGAAACAAGACACTTCTGAGGCCTCTTGGTTCTCTCAACTTGGAACTATTTCCACCAGCTTGGTGGATTTTAAAGCACGATCAGTAAAATCTGTTGATGAAATATTGATGGAGGAGGAAGTCACACAGGGCAAGCCCACACCACCAGATGCGTAAGGGCTGAGAGAAGAAGAGGAGGGGAGGGTGAACGTCAAGTCTTGTCCAGGAGCTATTGGAGGCTTTCCCTGAAGCCAAAAGAGAGAAGGCCCCTTGGGACAGGCTTGCATTTATACCTGACCTCCTTCCAAAAAAGAAGACCGTTTATGTTGCTGACAAATCCTTTAGACTAAATGGATGAATCATACTCCCCTCTTTTTCCATTAACATACATTAATTTGTCAAAGAAAAAAGATATTTCTTCTTTTCTAAGTTTCTAAGAAAATCTAACTTTTAGATTAAATGTCTCATGCTTATCTAGTCCAGCCTTTTAATTCCACTCAACTCAAGTGTAATGAGTAAGCTTTGGGCTAGACTTTCATAGCTCATGACCTATAAACAACTATAAGGTTATGCATTAGAAGAGGTGACATTTAAAGAGAGAGAAAAATCTTATTCAAAATGTGACTAGCCAGCACTGAATGCATTAATCCTCCAAGTACACGGCTGAGGATCTTCTAAAACTTGGGGCCAGTTGAAGAGTGCTTAATCGTATTGCAGATCAGCTCACGCCAGGCTGTTAGGATACCCAAGACCTAAGGATCAGCACAGCTGCATCATTACTGGGTGTTGATTGTTTTGGTAGGAGGGACCAAATGGAATATAGGGAAGGCATATCCAGTGCCTAGAAGGGTTTCTGAGTTGATAGAAGTTTCCTGAAAACATAATAAAATTGAGGAGGGTGAGAGTCACATAGACTCTGAACCTCACACTCGTGAGAAATATTTTAAGATTTTAAACTAGACTCCCCACCACCTCTCCTGCCTATTTCATCATGAGAAGTGTCTCTTCTCATTGATCTTAGCCAAAGGACTGCAATGTCCTCGGGACACACACAGCCAATTTTGTAGTGATTCTGTTACAAATCCTTCCCCTTTTAAGAGCTTTGGATAGAAAAAAATTAAATAAATTTCTGGTCAGGCATTTGTTGGTCAAAGTATCTTGAGTTAAAAGTCTGTTTTCTCAAAACCCCAAGCCGTTCTGCTGAAGAAACAATATGCAACAATATGAAACAACATGCAACAGTATAAAACAATGTGCAATAATGTAACATGTGACAATATGAAATAACATGCAACAATATAAAACAGTATGCAACAGTATAACATGCAACAATATGAAACAATATAAAACAACATGCAACAATATAAGACAATATGAAAACAATGTGCAATAATATGAAACAACATGCAACACTATGAAACAACATGCAGCAATATGAAACAAAAAAATAGAACATGCAACAACATGACACAATATGCAACAATATGAAACAACATGCAACAATATAAAACAATATGAAACAATGTGCAACAATATAACATGTGACAATATGAAATAACATGCAACAATATAAAACAGTATGCAACAGTATAACATGCAACAATATGAAACAACATGCAACAATATGAAACAACATGCAACAATATGAAACAAAACAATATAACATGCAACAATATGAAACAACATGCAGCAATATGAAAACAATATGCAGCACTATGAAACAACATGCAACACTATGAAACAACATGCAACAATGTAACATGCAAAAATAGGAAGCAATATACAACATATTGTTCAAGCAGCAGAGATGCTGCTGCTGATCTTCCACTGTACATTCCAAAGGACATTTCACTCTATCAAAAAGTCGAAATAAAAAAATGGTAATGCTCTTCACTGTTAATAGTGATATAGTTGTTTGCAAAACTTTCCATTTCAGAAGCAATTACCCCTGTTTCTGCACATCTATCAAAAGATACATTCAAATACTCCTGTTGAAACTCTTTTTTAAGTTGCTTCTGAAGATGTGGTGCAGAGTAAATGGGTTTGTGTCTAGGTGTGTTCATCCAAGGTGTATCTGGTCTTGAAGAACGGAACGATCCGACTTTCAAGCACTCACAGGGACCATTTGAATTCCCCCAGTGAACAGGTGCCTTCTGGTGAGTGAATCTGAGCTCCACAATGTGTGTTTGGGAAACGATGCTGGTCTGGGAGTGAACTCCAACATGTTTCCATTCCCTGTTCCAAACATTTCGTTCCTACCTGTGGCAAAAGGTGTTGGCTCCAAACCCAAAATCCATCCCTCCCCTCAGAGTAGGTGACCTCATCTATGTCTAGATCAGGGGTTAATCCAGAATACTCTAAGCCAATCATGGTGTCCCTTGCCCCACCAGTGTTTGGTTTAGGGGTAGGCATGTGACCTGCATCTGACCAACGAGATGTGAGAGAAAATGTGCTGGGCATTCCCTGGAAGAGGTAGAGTCCGAGAAGGAGATGGGACAACGGAAGCAGAGGTGGGAGGGATGTGCTTTGAAGATGGAGGAAGGAGCCATGAGCCAGGGAATGTCAGCCACCTCTAAAGGCTGGAAAAGGAGAAACACAGAACATGGCTGGATCCTGACAGCAGCCCTGGAACTTTAGCCCCATCTGCCAAAGTGAGGGGAGCCAGCCTGAGGACCCAGGGAAGCAGAAAGTTGTGAAGACTTTATTTGGAGCTGCTACACATTAACCTCTTCTGGAGCTTCCACCACTTAGAACATTTTGATTACTTAGATGCTAAATTTTCCTTGACATTTAGGTATTTGGGGTTAGTTTTTCTGTTATTTGCAGCAGGAAGGATTTTTACTAATCCTCCGCACTGTCTTCCAACATAAAGGCTGGCTGCTAGGAAACCCCCCTTATGCTCCAAATGCTAAGCTCTAACGACCACCTGGTCTTGAGACAATGCAGAAGAAATTCCACCTGGCCAGTTAACAAACTACATATTCTGTCTTTTACTGTACAAATGTGGTCTAGATTGGTCTGCCTTCTCAAGTAAGGCTGGCCAAGCTCTCTCAACCATCAAGCATGATTCATCAGTTTACCTGGACTGGGAGGAAGATGGTGTTGTGGCTAGGAGTGAGGTCTCTGGGACTAAAACCAGCTTGTCCAGATCTCAGCTCTGTTAGGCTGAATAATGGCCCTCAGCGATGCCCACATCCTAACCCCCAGAACCTGTGATTATGTGACCTTGCATAGGAAAGGGGACTTTGCAGACATGGTTAAGCTAACACTCTTTAGATGGGAGATTATCCTGGATTATCTGGGTGGGCCCAAGGTCCTCACAAGGGCAAGAGAGTCAGAGAAGGAGACAGGATGATGGAAGCAGAGGTGGGAGGGATGTGCTTTGAAGATGGAGGAAGGAGCCATGATCCAGGGAGTGTCAGCTGCCTCCAGAGGCTGGAAACAGAAAGGAAACAGATTCTCTGCCAGAGCCTCCAGAAGGCAGGCAGCCTTGTCCACCCCTTGACTTTAAACCTCTGACCTCCAGAACTGAAAAAGAATAAATGTGTGTTTTTTTAAGCCACTGAGTTTATGCAACAACAGGAAACCAATACACCAGATCCAACACTCACCGTCTGTGGGGACCTTGAGACAGTTGCCTAACACACTTGAACTTCAGGTTCCCCTCTGTGAAATGGGCATGGTGATAATAACTCACAGGTTCGTTGCAATGCTCTGACATTTTAACACAAGCAAGGTCCTAAGAAGAGTTCCTGGTTGATAAGGTTTGCATGTGTGTTCCCACCCAAATCTCATGTTAAAATGTAATCCCCAGTGTTGAGGTGGGGCCTGGTGGGAGGTGACTGGATCATGGAGGCAGAGTTCTCATGAATGGTTTAGAACCAGCCCCCTTGGTATTTTCCTTGCAATAGTGAGTGAGTTCTCACAAGATCTGGTCGTTTAAAAGTGTGAGGTACCTCCCCACTCACGCTCTTGCTCCTGCCTTCCCCGTGTGATGTGCCTGCTCCCACTTCACCTTCTGCCATGATTGGAAGCTTCCTGAGGCCTCCTCAGAAGCCGAGCAGGTGTCAGTACCATGCTTCTTGTACAGCCTGCAAAAACATGAGCCAATTAACCTTCTTTTCTTTATAAATTACCCAGTCTCGGGTATCTATAGCAAATGCAAAAACAGACGAATACAATGGTACATACTAAGTAAGTGCTCAATGGTTTCAAGCAATATTAATTTCATTCCTTCCCTAAAATCTATTCCATAAAACATTATCAAACACTTTTGATTTTGCTGAAAATTTCATGGAAAGAAAAGATAATTACGGCTGGGCCCAGTGGCTCATGCCTGTAATCCCAGCACTTTGGGAGGGCAAGGTGGGTGGATCATGAGGTCAGGAGATCGAGACCACCTTGGCTAACACAGTGAAACCCTGTCTCTACTAAAAATACAAAAAATTAGCTGGGCATGGTGGCAGGTGCCTGCAGTCCCAGCTACTCGGGAGGCTGAGGCAGGAGAATGGTGTAAACCCGGGAGGCGGAGCTTGCAGTGAGCCAAGATCGCACCACTGCACTCCAGCCTGGGCAACAGAGCGAGAGTGTGCCTGTGTGTCTCAAAAAAAAAAAAAAAAAAGACAATTGTTTCTATTTGACCAGAATTAGTAAATTTCCAGTAAATATTACTGTTCTCCCCCCAGTGTTTCTACCTTCACGACACTAAGGTGTCTTCATCATCCCTCTCCCCTTCACGTACAGCCTCACACACACTTGCTCATTGTATTAGTCAGGGTTCTCCAAAGGGACAGAACCAATAAGACAGATGTAGGTATAAGCATGACTTTATTAAGGAGTCTTGACTCACATGATCACAAGGTGAGGTCTCGCAGTAGACTGTCTGCAAGCTGAGGAGCAAGGAAGCCAGTCCATGTCCCAAAACCTCAAAAGTAGGGAAGCCGACAGTGCAGCCTTCAGTCTGTGGTCGAAGGTCTAAGAGTCTCAAAGCTGAAGAACCTGGAGTCCCATGTTCCAGGGCAGGAAGCATCCAGCATGGGAGAAAGATGTAGGCCAGGAGAGTAAGTCAGTCTAGTCCTTTCATGTTCTTCTGTCTGCTTTTATTCTAGCCATGCTGGCAGCTGATTAGATGGTGCCCACCCAGAATGAGGGTGGGTCTGCCTTTCCCAGTCCACTGACTCAAATGTTAATCTCGTTTGGCAACACCCTCACAGACACACCCAGGAACAATACTTTGCATCCTTCAATCCAATCAAGTTGACACTCAGTATTAACCACCACACTCATATTAATCTCCATGGTTTTCGGCCCCTTCTCCTTTCTCTTTAAACACCATGTAAACCATAGTCTACATGCAACATTTAAGTCCTGACCCTGACATTCAAAACGTCACCTCACATTTGTCCCCAGGGCACAGTGATAGACACTGAAGTGACTGGTCTACAAGCCACATCAAGGAAGCCTTCGCAGAGGTGAGGACCCCCAGCTGAATATGCAGGACATGAAGGGTCAGAACAGCTTTCATTACATGATCAAGAGGAGGAGAGGGCTTTCAGAATCAACTCTGCCTGGCCTCCTGCCTAAAGATCACTCTGAACTGGCTAGAGAGGAATCCGGATTTGGTGTTTTAAATACAGCACATGGCCATTTTTAATTGCTTTAATATAGAATATGAATATTTTTTAAATTCAAGTTTTGTTAAGAGAGCCACATGAAGCTGGGCATGGTGGCTCACGTCTGTAATCCCAGCACTTTGGAAGGCCAAGGTGAGTAGAGGCCCTGAGGTCGGGAGTTCAAGATCAGCCTGGCCAACATGGCAAAACCCTGTCTCTACTAAAAATACAACAATTAGCCAGGCATGGTGGCGGGGGCCTGTAACCCCAGATACTTGGGAGGCTGAGACAGGAGAATTGCTTGAACCTGGGAGGCGGAGGTTGTAGTGAGCCAAGATCACACCACTGCACTCCAGCCTGGGCGACAGAGCGAGACTCTCTAAACAAAACCGAAAAAAAGAGAGAGCCAAGCCAAGTGAGATCAGTGTAGGCTAAATGACTTGAAAAGGAAAATTTATATTTGGGGGTGATTTGATTTTTACTTTTTGAGACTGTTGGCTCAAGGCATAGCTGGGTGTGCTGCAGCTGACTCCAAGTCTAGGGAAGGTTTGTAACACTGGACCACCAAATCATCCCGGTGCTGCCCACCCAGGAACTGCCTCTCAATTGGCCCCACACCCCAGAAGAGGAGCTGGAGGCTTGAGAACCCAAGGCCAAGCAAAGATGCTCTTCTCCAGCACCAGTGACAGTGACGAGAGAGTGATCTTTCCCAAGAAAGTTGTATATTCTTCCAAAAAGGGAACTTCTACTTGGAGCAATACTTCGGGAAATCAAGTAAAATTTCCTCGTGTCTGCCCTGAAGTGATGGGCACCAGATTCAGGCTGACAAATTTAAAACATGCAAATGGATTCACATCACCCCTCTTTACTTTGACGGGAGGGTCCTCCTTTCCATATCTTGGCTTGGCCACCACCTTGAGTGTATAGAAAACCTGAAGCATCCTCAGGCTGGCTAGTCATGGAGAAAATGTTTTCTGATTCCTCTGATTGACTTTGCACTCAGTCCTGGGATGCCAGCATCAGCTTATCATGCCACATTCCTCCTGGCACATTCCCGTCCTCTGAGAGATGAGTCTATTAGTGATGCGCCGGCTGTCAGAAACCTGTGCAGCTCTGAAGCTGAACAGTCAGCATGGTCAATGTTGCCAGGTGATCAAGAGGGAGTATTGATTTTCCTCCAGGAATAGAAGTGAGGAAAGGCTCTGGGTCACAGTGAGAACCTCAGAATATCAGTCCAGTCTTCCAGCCAAGCAAGGTACACAGGCAGAAACTGCAACAGAAGCATGAGCAATATCTGCATCTTAAATATTCACATTCAATCCACATTCTGTCTTCTCTGTCAGCCCCTCCCCAGACCTCCCAAGGTGGGTTTTCAAACAAACCCTGTTATCTGACTTTGCAGACATGCACATAAGAAGTATTCAGCATTCTCCTTTCTGTAGGCAGCCTTGGGCATGGCCCCTCTCAGTTGGAACTCTTGCTCTTTGCTCTCAGAGTGGTAGACAACATTGGGGAAGATTTAGGCTGATGCTAATTTTCTAATAGAAGCTAAACACAGTGGGCTTTCCACAGTGGGCAGGGGTGGGGGACATGATGTTTGGGATTGACTTTTGAATTTGGACTTAGCTTATAGAATTTAATTCATTCTACATGCAAGAAAAAACCCATGAGATCTTATGAACTGTACAGGAAAAAGGAAGAGAGAGAGAGAGATAGGGAGGAAGAGGAAGAAGGAGAGAGATGGAGAAGTGAAGAGACAGAGAAAGGAAGCTGGAGGAGGGGAGGGAGTGGAGGGGAGGGAAGAGACTGGAGAAATAAACTCCAAAGGAGATTAGGATGCTGTGATCATAACCTTTCTGGCAGAAGTGGATCAGACACCTAGAAATGTGCTGTCTGTTATGCGGGAGCCACCATGGTAACTCATCAGTAACAGAGTGAACCCTCTGTTTCTGGGGAAGCTTTTTTAAACGGATGGTGAAGTCCTCCCAAATACTTTATGACCAAGGGCATACCTGGAAAAGGAGGACCACTGGCAATCAGAGACCAGGAAGCCACATCTTCTCCCTGGACTTCCTCGGCCCCAGCTCTCCTGCTCCAAGCCAGGCACTCTTCTGCATCATTTTAGCCCACTACCCTCCTCAGAGCACCTGGTAGACAGGACAGTGGGACTCTCTTGGCTAAAAGACAGTGATACTTAAATATAAAATATAAAATTTATGTACATAAGTTATAGCCATTTCTGTTTCATGCAGCTGCGTGTTTCTGCACCAAAGCGATACAGTAAAATTCTCAGAGCTCAAGATGTTTCCATACCCGATGGGGCAAATCACCACCTACCACCACCAGCATGGTGACTGTTCTTACTTTTTTTCCTCTTCCATATTACAGAATTAAAGGAGGTGACCAAAATCACAGCACATCCCTGCCTCTGTCTCATTCAAGGCCCGGTAATGCAATGCAGACTTCAAACTCTGAAGTGCTTGACATTTTTCCGTAGGCCTTTGGTAGGTACAGTGTATTTTCCTTAGAGGCAAAAGTGCAAGCCGGGCGCGGTGGCTCACGCCTGTAATCCCGGCACTTTGGGAGGCCAAGGCGGGCGGATCATGAGGTCAGGAGATCGAGACCATCCTGGCTAAAACGGTGAAACCCCGTCTCTACTAAAAATACAAAAATTAGGTGGCTGTGGTGGCGGGCGCCTGTAGTCCCAGCTACTCGGGAGGCTGAGGAAGGAGAATGACGTGAACCCGGGAGGCGGAGCTTGCAGTGAGCCCAGATTGCGCCACTGCACTCCAGCCTGGGCGACAGAGCGAGACTACGTCTCAAAAAAAAAAAAAAAATAGTGCATGTGCAAGACTGTATGTGTGTATGTGTGTGTGTATGTGGAACCTCAGAAAATGCACTTCCTTCCAAACGGAGCAGCTGGAAGGCCCTTGTTTCAACTGTTTTCATGAAGACACTTGTATTCATCTGCTGGGGCTGCCAGAAAAAGGCAGCTTAAGCAAAAAATACAGCTTAAGCAAAGTAAAATGCAGCGCACAGATTGGGCAGTTTAAGCAAAGGAATTACTCACAGTTCTGGAGGCTGAAAGTCCAGTGTATTAATCCGTTTGCATTGCTGTAATGGAATACCTGAGGCTGGGTAATTTATCAAGAAAAGGGGTTTATTTGGCTCATGGTTCTGCAGGCTGCACAAGCATGGCACCAGCATCTGCTCAGTTTCCAGTATGCCTTCAGAAGCTTCCAATCAAGGCAGAAGGCAAGGTGATATGATTTGGCTTTGTGTCCCCACCCAAATCTCATGTGGAATTGTAATTCCCAGTGTTGGAGGATGGTCCTGGCGACAGGTGATCGGATCATGGGGCAGTTTCTAATGGTCTGGCTCTATGCCCCTAGTGCCATCTTGTGATAGAGTTCTCATGAGATCTGGTTGTTTAAGAGTGTGTGGCACCTCCACCTCACTCTCTCTTCCTCCTGCTCCAGCCATGTACGACGTGCCTCCTTCCTCTTTATTTTCTGCCATGATTATAAGTTTCCTAAGACCTCTCCAGCCATGCTTTTTATACAGCCTGCAGAACCATGAGCCAATTAAACCTTTTTTTATAAATAAGTTACCCAGTCTCAGGTAGTTCTTTATAGCCATATGAGAATGGACTAACACCCAAGGGGAGCCAGCATATCACATGGTGAGAGATGGAGCAAGAGAGGAATGCCAGGCTTTTTTTTTTTTTTTTTTTTTTTTGAGAATGAGCCTCACTCTGTCACCCAGGCTGGAGTGCAGTGGCATGATCTGGGCTCACTGAAACCTCTGCCTCCCAGTTTCAATCTGTTCTCCTGTCTCAGTCTCCTGAGTAGCTGGGACTACATGCACCCACCACCATGCCTGGATAATTTTTGTCTTTTTAGTAGAGATGGGGTTTCACCATGTTGGTCAGGCTGGTCTCGAACTCCTGACCTCAGGTGATCCGCCCGCCTCAGTCTCCCACAGTGCTGGGATTACAGGTGTGAGCCACTGTGCCTGGCAATGCCAGGCTTTTTTAAACAACCAGCTCCCACGTGAAATAATAGAGCAAGGACCCACTCATTACTGCAAAGATGGCACTGAGCCCTTCAAAAGGAATTGTAAAGGGAACTAAGGATGGCCTGAGAGGGACTCCACACTTCTATGTTTGAGTCCTCATGGATGAACTGCAACCTAGGTAGGTAAGATTGAAAACCTAACTTAGAAGTATGTGCCCGTAACAATTAGCTGAGTCTTAGCCAATTCCAGCAGCCATACTTCCACCATTCATATGCTGCTGAGTGTTCAAACTGTGTTCAAATAAGGCAAATGCCAACCTGTAACCAATCCAGCGATTCTATACCTCACTTCTGATTTCTGTACATCATTTCCCTTTATTTGTCTATAAATCTTCTTCCACTCTGTGGCTGTGCTGGAGTCTCTGTGAATCTGCTGTGATTCTGGGGGCTGCCTGATTCACTAATCATTCATTACTCAATAAAACTCCTTTCAATTTAATTCGGCTGAAGTTTTTCTTTTATCAGAATCCACCCCTAGGATCCAAACACCTCCCACCAGGCCTCACCTCCAACATGAGATTTAGAGGGCACAAACATCCAAACCATATCATCCAAGATCTCAGTGCCAGAGCTTGGTTTCCGCTGAGGCCTCTCTCTAGGGCTGGCAGACGACTGACTTCCCATTGTGTCCTCATGTGGCCTGTGCTCTGTCTGAGCATGTCTGGTGCCTCTTCCTCTTCCCACTAGGACACCAGTTGTACTGGCCTGTGACCCCAGCCCTTATAACCCCATTTAACCATAATTACCTCTTTAAAGGCCCTACCTTCAAATATAGTCATACTCTAAGCTAGTGAGAGTTAAAACTTCAGCAAATTAATTTGGGACAGGTCACAATTCATCCATAAAACACTCAAGGGAATGACTTTGTGAAGGGGATCCAGAGAGGGACCACCGGTGAGACCTTTCCATCCAGGTCTCAAGATGTCTTATATGATCCCAGAATCACCTTTTTCTACAGGTCTCTCTTTTTTGTTTCTGGTCATTCTCTACTATCCACAAACAGCCCATGAGCTGTGTGCAGCTAAATGACATAGATTTGATCCATTTGTGTTTTTCTAGTGTTTCACTGCCATAAAAAAAATCATGAAGTCTGAATTCCTGTTCTCCTGGGGCTGTTTCCCACATGGCAATAATCCGCAGAGGATGCCCATGGCTTTAAATAGGGAACACTGTCCCTAATTGAACAAAAAAATACGTGAGCACCTACTATATGTTAGGACTATTTTAGGCACTGGGGACTCTTATCTGAGAGACCAAAATAGAGACCCTTTATCAACTGAGACAGACTCTAAGGTTAAAGAAACAGAAGTTACCTGCTGGCAAATTTCTAAATTCCTATGACTATGAGAAAAACCACACTCTTCCTAAATTCCCTAGCAATAGAAGCTATCAGGCAAATTATCAGATATAAAGAGTCAAATTTCACCACATTTTCATGCTAAAAGCCCACCCCAAAGTGAACACGGGCTGTATGTTACATGTATGTTTATCCATGACACATGCACTCAGCTCCTCTTACAAGCATGTATAGCTTTTCCCTCCAAACCTGCTGAATATGTATGATTCTACTGTGGAATATGGGCCCTGGGAGGCAGAAAACCCAACCTGCCCCTTCCCTCCTTGAAGAGAACAACCTTTGGCCCATACAAGATACTGTTTCTTCTTGGTTTGCAAACCATATGGCCAACTGTCAGAGGCGTTTGAACCAGAGCAACTCCATCTTGAATAGCGGCTGGGTAACATGAAGCTGAGACCTACTGGGCTGCATGCCCAGATGTTAAGACAGTCTAAGTCACAGGAAGAGATAGGAGGTTGGCACAAGATGCAGGTCGTAAAGACCTTGCTGATAAAACAGCTTGCAGTAAAAAAGCCGACTCTAATCTACCAAAACCAAGATGGCAACAGGAGTGACCTCTGGTCGTCCTCAATGCTACACTCCCACCAGCGCCACGACAGTTTACAAATGCCATGGCAACATCAGGAAGTTACCCTTTATTGCCTAAAAAGGGGAGGCATGAATATAATCCACCTCTTGTTTAGCATGTAGTCATGAAATAACCATAAAAATAGGCAACCCGCAGCCCTTGGGGCTGCTCTGTCTATGGAGTAGCCATTCTTTATTCCTACACTTTCTTAATAAATTCACTTCCACTTTATGTACTCGCCCTGAATTCTTTCTTGTACAAGATCCAAGAACCCTCTCTTGGGGTCTGGATTGGGACCTCTTTTCTGTAACACAACAAAGCTCTCTTTTCTACTATTTGGCCCTCCTGGTAGTCTTTTGGAAGACAGGACACAGCAGCAGACAAAATATTAAAGTCCCTGCCCTCATGAGCTTGCATTCCAGTAGGGGAAGCCAAACAACAAACAAAATAAATAAATAAGCAGCGTTGATGTTCGCTGATGACAAGGACTGAAAACCCAGGCAACAAAGGTAAGGAACAGGAGCTGAAGCTACACTTTTAGAGAGGGTTGCAGGAGGTCCCCCTGCAAAGGGGCACATGAGCAAAAGTGTTGATGAAGGTGAGGGAGCCAGGCAGGAACTGAGCAAACAGGGAGAGTGAGCAGAGACTGGGTGTGCAAAGGCCCTGTGGCCCGAGAGAACCCCAGCAGGCAGCATGGGCTGAGAGAAGAGCAGAGGGGAATGCGGCAGGAGACGGGCTGGGAGGACTAACGGGGGTTCCCGGTGGCATACTGTCTTTAAGGCTGCTTTAAATGCTTGGGCTTTTCCTGTAGTTGAGACGGGGAGTGAGTGGAAAGCTTGTGGGGGGGGTGGCATGATTAGACTTAACTTTATATGCAATGGGTGTATTGAAATGGGACACTGGGGCAGGCAGAACAGTAGCTCCCCAAATACATCCACATCCCAATCCACAGACTCTGTGGATGTGTCAGGTGATGTAGCAAGAAGACAATCAGGTTGCAGGTGCAATTAAGGTTGCCAATCAGCTGACCTTATAATGGGGAAATTAGCCTCGATTACCCAGGTGGGCCCAATGTAGTCACAGATGTCCTTAAATGTGGAAGAAGGAGGCACAGGTCAGACTCGTGGAGAGAAGGGAAGATGCTATGCTCATGGCTCTCAGGGAGGAAGGGGCCGTGAACCAAGGAATTCGAGCATCCACCCGAAACTGGGAAAGGCAAAGGAACAGATTCTTCTCTGGAGCTACCAGAAAGAATGCAGTCCTGGCAACACCTTGACTTTGGCCCAGTGAAGCTCATGTTCAGGCTTCTAATCATTGGTAATATCAGGTAACAAATGTGCATTGGTTTAAGCCACTAGGTTTGTGGTAGTTTGTCACAGCAGTAAAAGGGCACTAATAGAGGCATAATGTCTCCAATGTGCCACCGTCCCCACCACTGCCTATTACACCACCTCTCTTCAATTACTTACCTGGCCCTGTAGGCACTTGTGTGTTGCAAATTCTAACATAAGCTAACGATATTCTCCTGAAACCTTGATGATTTGTTCTTTCCGCTGGGCTTTGGACGCCTAAGGGTTAACTGTTTCTATGATGCTTATACTTCCTTTGGGAGCAAGGAATTCTCAGAAAATGAATTATAATTGCCCATATTATCATTTTACCTCGCTATTTTAATTTTTGCAAGTGTTTTTTCTGACTACACTTACATTCCAGCTTTCCAGCCGCTGGAAAGTTGAGAAGTTGAGAAGCCAGTTAAGAAGCTTTTCTCAACTGCATTTGGCCAGAGAACTAAACTCTACAGCAAAGAGATTGGCTATTTTTTCATTTCTGTTAAGGGTGGTAGGCAGCAGGCCCCGTCTGAGATGCAGAGGAGAGGAGTTAGTTAAACCCTAACATGATGTGGAGGCCTCTGGGCATTGGAGCATGTGTCTCTAACCCACGCTGTGAGAAGGCCGCTCTGCAGTGTGGAGAAGGCAGGAAGAAGAGGCTTTATTCTCATTTGATGGGCAAAGGAACTGAGCCACACAGTCCTGCTGACTTCTCTAAAGCTACACAGCAGAGCAACCACAGAACCAGATAGAAACTCCTCACTCATCCCTGAGGCTTCCCCGCTAAATTCTGCTGTGTCCTTTAGCTGTGATTTCCCCTTGGACAGTCAAACTTCTCACCCAGTGTTCTGGGACCTGTCCCATCCCCGGAGGTGAGAAGGTAGTTGTGTGGCTGGCATTCCAACCACCTTAGCATTTAACTCCCCTGAGTATAATCACCCTCCACTTATCAGATTCTATATTTTATTTTCCTAAATGCAAAAGCTGTCCCAAATGCTGCTGAAACATTAATTGCTTATGTTTCTTCTACTTGGACAAATCTCACTGCAATGAAATCAAAGCTGTTATGGGCACTCAGAGATTCTGACTTCCAATCTCAAATATAACTTGTTAAGCATAAAACAGTAAATATGAAGTGCCTATTACCTCAATTCTAAATGATAAAGTCTTGAGTATGTTGCCCCAGGGATTTTGAAATACGTGAGGAACCTACATAGGACAGTCTTTCAGTGAGTTTTACTCCACAGCTGGTTGAATTTACAAGCCTAATACACAGTCTGCACATTGATCTCCTTGAAGAAGCTCAGCACATTGATGCAGCAATATCAGGATGGATTGCTGGCTCTTGAGAAAGGAAAAACGCACACTTAAAAATATTTATTAAACATTGCCATTCAGTACAAGCTGTCAAAGTGAAAGGCATCTCACTGTTTAAAATAATAATGATACTTAACGGGTACTGGTGGGAGCGGGTTTCCTTCAGGAATGAAGAAAAGGGGCAATGGCTTTCCTTCACTATCCTAGGTCCTTTGGCTGGGCTACAAATTAGCCTAAGGCAGATTAACAGGACAAAAATAGTTTTAATTACATACATACACATGGGAGTCCCACAAAAATATGAGGCTCAAAGAAGAAAGAAAGGCAAGGTGATTGAAGCTTATATGGCATCCCGAACTACAGCAAAGAAGGAGGACTTGGGGCTTCTTACAAGCTGGGGGGAGGGGGATGCATGGAAACAGGTTCTGGGAGAGTAAGGGCAGGAAGCTTACTGTGAATAAAGACTGTCTTGTTACATAGATAAAAGGTTTCTTGGGTAGTAAAAGTTTTCCAGGAGTGGGTACTTTTACTAATGTAGGTTTCCTTTATAGATGTAAATTTCTTTCACCAAAGGGCAGCTTTTTAGAGCTATTCCCATGTCTGCAATTTCTCAAAATAATCCGTTCAAAAATATGCCAAAGAAGTATATTTTGGGGTGGCACATTCTGGTCTCCTACAGTCATATTTTGGGGTGGTGTATCCTGAGCCCCCACAGGGTTGACGGAAAAGTTTTGGAACTAGGATGCTGGTGATGGTTGCACAACACAGTGACTTTATTCGATGTCACTGAATTGTTCACTTTAAAATGGCTAAAACAGTAAATTTTACAATATGTGTATTTTACCACAATCAAAATAAATAAATACCTAAAACTTGTTTATTTCTCATCCAATATATGTGCATTGAGCACCTACTATGTGCCAGGCACTGTTCTAGAGGTCAAGGATACACGGATGAAGAAGACAGACCCAGTCTCTTTGGTGAAGTCTCTTATATCCCAGGGAGGAGAGAGCTCATCAACCGTTAGAATAAAAATGGTAATTTCAGAGAGTGTGAGGTGCTGGAATGACAAGAAAAGCAGGTGCACGTAATGAGAATGGGGGCTGGGACAGAGGCTGGCTTAGATGGGGTGGCAGGAGGACCCCTGGGGAGGATAATTCCGCTGAAGACTGTGATGCCCTGGTCCCTTCCACCCAATTGGCTGAGACTTGGGAAGCTACAGGAGAGGAGCACTTGGGCAGAGGGAGCCCAGGTATGCAGCCCTGATAGAGAAGGATTTCTGTTGCAGAAATGGGGAGAAGGCCAGTGTGGTAGGAGTGAGGGAGGAAGAAGGGGGGTGAGGGAGGACACTGGAGAGAAGCTAATTAAGAGGGTCCTGCCCGAGGATGCAGCTTCCCTGGAAGCAAATGTGGACCTCTGATAAATGATGGGTTTCTTCACCGCCCCAACGCTGCCAGCAATTGCAGGAATTTAATAGCCCTGAGACTGGGAACATCAATCCACTTCCTTTCCTGGCACGTCCTCCACACCTGTACCTGTCCTCGCTGAGCCCTGTACCTGCCAAAGGCCCTCCTGCCTCCTCCGTCAGCACAGATGGTTCTGGTCCTGTTCACTCAAGGTCCAGCTTCTCACCCTGGCTGCACACCAGAATCACCTGGGGAGATTTTTAAAAGGCTTCAAGTCGAAGCCACACCCCTCAGACCAAGTGAACCAGGATATCTGTGGGAAGGAAGTCCTGCACACTGGGACTTCAAGCTCCCCAAGTGGTCTAAGGCGCTACTGTGTGTTTCTCTATTAACTGATTTATTCTGATTTCATAATCAGCTACTACATCCCCTCTAAAATAAAACATGCACATTTAAATAACTCTCTTTGGATAATGCATTTTAACCCCAAATGCATGGGAATCTGAGGTTCGGTGTCACTTACTGGAAAGGAGACTCATGGAAGGGAAATTCAGATGTCTCTGAGATACCAGTAAGTAATTCATTAGCTGCACCCATTTTGCATGGAGACCAGGGCTACTTTTCCTGGGTTGCTTTAGGCAGAAGTGTCAAGGAGTGATGGTTGGACCCGGCTTTGGGCAAAGCCATTCACTGGTTTGCGCACCATGGAATGGGGAGATGAGGCCAGCACGTGTTCTCCCACGTGCGTGGGAATGACTTTGCCTTTTGCAGGGCATTTTCTGTGCTCCAGAGGATGCCTTTATAGTATGTTTCATGTAAATATTTTTTATGTAAATGATGCTCCCTGAAGTCATGCCTTCAACGTACTCTGTGTGAATTCATTTAATCCTCACAACAGCTATCTGCATTACATCTTCTTATTATTTTCATTTTGCAGTTGGGGAAACAGGGGCACGGGGAAGCCTTGTGTAACTTGCAAAGACCACACAGATGATAAGCAGCAGACTCAAGGTTCAGTCTCAGGCAGCATGGCTTCAGCGTCCACCATCAATCACTCCTCAGTAACACCTCACTCTTGTGTTCCACTGGCTCCCTGGAACATAGAGAGAATGCCAGGGAAAGGGATGGTGTCCTAGTCTATTTGCATTGCTCTAATACAATACCATGAACTGGGTGGCTTATAGGCAACAGAATTCTATTGCTCACAGTTCTGGAGGCCGAAAGTCTAAGATCAAATTACCTGCAGATTGAGTGTCTGGTAACAACCCACTTCCTTGTTCATGGATGGCTGTCTTGGCTTTCACATAGTGGAAGAAGAAATGCAGCTCTCTGGGGTCTCTTTTATAAGAGACACACTAATCCCATTCACGAGGGCTACACCCTATGACAAATTCCCAAGGTGTCCGCCTCCAAATGCCATCACATTGGGAATTAGGTTTCAACATATGAATTTTACAGGGACAGAAGCATTAAGTCTATAGCATTTGGGCATCTCAGATCATTTGAGACTTAGGAACTTTCAACAGAGATAAGTGGACTTAAGAAAAGCTGCAATTTTTTGTTCACCAAATTGTAGAACTGAAATACTTTTCTCCTTCACGTGCAAATCTCTGGGTGACTTGAGGAGAAAAGCAGCTGCTATTGCTGACTTAGTCTCCACCTAAGTTCTTCCTCTAGAATTGGCCTTCCTGTCTTGGATCTCCTTCTACTCTTTCCCTTCCTCTCTGCTTCCTTTTCCTCGATCTGAAGGTCATTTTTTTACAAACTACTAAGGGTGTGTTCCTGTCTGAGTCGATTCATCCTCCCCACAAACTTACAAGGTTAGAATTATAATCACTCCCATTTTACGGAGTGGACAACAAAGACGCAGGAATATTAAGAAGCCTGCCCAAAAACTTCACAGTAAGTCAATGGCCAAGATGGCATTTCAATGCCAAGTGGTCTTGGCCAGAGTCCTGCTCTTAAGCCCTCCTTGTGCTGTTCTTTTCCCTTTTCATTTCTTCTCTTCATTTTCCCTTTGGCTCTGGATGAATATTTATATTCTTATTTTTTAATAAAGGAAGATGAGGATTGGTTAAAGAAAGAAAAGACAACCAGAGAGAGGAGGGAGTTAAAAATCACTTCTCCTTGTTAGCTGATTACAGGATTCTTTTGGGTGCCCTGCAGCTGTGGTCCTGTATCTAGGCAGCTCCAAATTGCACCAAGGCAAGAAAAGTTTAACAATAATCATGCAAAATCTATTTATTCTTGGCTGTTAATCTAGATACGATCCGCCCTCTTCATATCTGCGTAATTAGAAGTACCGCAGAGGACAGAAGTCACTCTCAGCAGCAGCTGCTGTGAAATGCTGGCAGCCCTGCTTCTTGTAGATGCCATGGCTCTCTCGGAGTCTTAGGCACCACCCCCGCCCCAGTTCCAAAAAGCCCCTCTATGAGAACAGGAGGAGTGTATGGACTGCCATTGGAGGTGAGTCTTGCCATTGCAGTTATAGTGGACACCTGTTGGTTTTGCCTGTGGATCATTTTCCCTTAGGAACATGCCCCTCCGCTATGGGTCAGGAAGCTGAGCCAGTTCATGATTCTGGGGTTGGATAAGAGCTCCAGCCTGGATAACCCATTCTTCTAAGTCTTCCTTTTCTTTCTTCACAAGATCTTGCTGTTGAAACTCCCAAACTAAGAACTGGTTCATTCTGCCTGTGTCATAGCCTCATCTACAGAGATGGGTTCCATAATGAGTGATGACCCAAACCAGGTCCTTGAGCACCTCACTGCAAATTCTAGTCTAAGTAATGGGAAAGATCTTCTCTCCTACCACTGAGGTTGTACTGCTTTAGGGTGATGACCCTGTAGGAGTCTGCATACACATTCTCAATGCTTAAGAGAGGGTGAGTTGAGCACCTCTTCGGGGCCATTTTTTCTTCCTGGTGGTATGTACAAAATGTCTTTGTATCTTCTCAGTAAAACTCATGCCCATTCACAAGGTCCCACACTCTTGAATAGCCATTCATCACACCCATTTTTCTTTTTTCCTTTCCATGGTTAAACTGCATTCCACATTCTTCTTTGTTGTTAGGTGTGGCCATGTGGCCTGGATCTAACCAGCTCTACATGGGAAGAAGTGATGTAGGTACTCATCAAGCCTAGCCCACAAAATCTTCCAGCATCACTGTCTATTCTCTCTTATTTCATCAAGCATCTGGTTGTCAACACCTAGGAACCTGGGAATCTACATGTTCACATGGCAGTGTCTCCACCAACAGTCTGGGGCCCTGAGTGACTATGTGAAGCTGAGCCTCCTGCATTCCATCCCCATTCCCCCTGCTACCAATCTGATTTTCATGTAAATGAAAATAAACTTCTCCTGGTTAAGCCACTAACATTTTGAGGTTGACTGTAGCAGCTGCATTACCTTAGAAATGTACTACTAAACATGGTTCTTCCACTCACCATTCTAAGTGTGGGGGAATATATCTAGTTTCTGGGCAACAGGATGATTCTCCCCCCAATCCATTCTTCTAACTCTTTCTCTTCTGAGTTCACAAGACGTTGCTATTGAAATTCCCAAATCAAGAACTGGCTCATTCTGCCTGTGTCAAGCTGCACTTTGACGAAATCATGCACAGGCCTGACTGGCTAAAGAGGAGAAGAAAGGGAGCAAAGGAAGGGCAAGAAGACTCTGAAGTCCACAGAAGATAAAGTGTGAAATCTCAGGATAAGGATTTCAACCCCAAGGGAAGGAGTAGACCACAACCAGTGAGCAATGACAGCTGGAGGGTCTTCAGGGTCTGGTTCTCACTGCACATGGTCAGTTTACCTGCTGAGGCTGAGTGACAGCTAGTGCTATGAGTCCTGGAAACAGAAAGGGCTGGAGAAATCCGAGAGGGCTTCCTGGAAGTAGTGGGGGTCAACCTTGGTCTTAAACCATGAATAAGAATTCTGGCTAGGCAGAGGACAGAAGAGAGGGCACATCAGGCCCTAAAACTTTGTGCAAACTCGTGAAGTTGGGAACATGCATGAATTTAGACATCCCCTGTCTCTTCCTTTCCATACATGAAGGTCTGACCTATGCTTAAACTGCAACAAGAGAGATTTGGGTTACAATTTAGGGAGAGTTTTCAGACAAGGAGAAACTTTGATACGGGAACAGATCACTGAGGAAGATGATGAAAATATATTCTCAGGTTGTCTTGCCTGAGAGGGAAGTGGGAGAAATATTTTCCATCCACTTTCATTTAGCATATCAGCCACACAAAGGCAGGATCTGTCTTCTGCACCACTGTGACTCCTGAAACTTGCACAGCACCCAGAACCCTGAAGGTGGTGGGGCCTAAGGTGGGAGGAGGAGGGACTAGGTCAGAGGTCCTCAAATCTCTTGACCACAGCCCTCAGTAAGAAGTGCACTTTACATGGTGACCCAGTGCACACATGCAAACATAGACACACACAAATGCACACATGCACACACCCACATGCATACACTCACATGCATGCACAAATGCTCACTGCATACAAATGCACACCCAGAAACATACGCATGCACACATTCACACATACAAATGCACACACAGAGATGAATGCATGCACACACTCACAGCACAAATGCACACAGAGACAAATGCATGCACACAGTCACAACAAATTCATACAGAGAGAAATGCAAGCACACACAGCACAAATGCACAAAGAGACAGATGCATGCACACACTCACAACACAAATGCACAGAGACAAACGCATGCACACACAACACAAATGCACAAAGAGACAAATGCATGCACACACTCACAACACAAATGCACAGAGACAAATGCATGCACACACAACACAAATGCACACAGAGACAAATGCATGTACACACAACACAAATGCACACAGAGATAAATGCATGCACACACTCACAACACAAATGCACAGAGACAAATGCATGCATACATTTACATTTACATGCACAAATACATGCACACATGACACAGGCTTCCTGAATAAACATTATTCTTATTTTCTTAAGCCAGTGTATTAGTGTCATATTGATGCTACAACAAATTATCACAAATTTAGTGACTTAAAACAACACATTTATTTTCATATAGTCTAGAGGTCAGAAGTCTGAAATGTGTCTCACAGGGCTAAAACAAACGTGTTGGCAGGGATGAGTTCCTTCCAGAGGCTCCAAAGGAGAATCCACTATTTTACCTTTTCTAGAGGCCACCCGCATCCCTTGGCTCATGGTCACATGTGGAAGAAAAGTTAAATTTCACATTTGAACTCAACTGAACGTGAACACAAACAATAGCCAGCAAGTCCCGGAACAGGTTGTGTGAGCCCCTTGAGGCGTTCATCCATCCAGCGCTGTTTCGGATAAATCTCTATTTCAATCTATTCGTATACGTCAGTTATTGAAAAACAACAGCCAATCACAAAAACAGGTTGACCTTTTTGTGTTCCTTGAGCCTAGTCGTGAAGGGCCCTCGTGACTGCGCCTCATGCCAAACAACTCGTTACAAAAAGAGCTCAGGTCCCAGACTGTGCCGAAGCTTCATGAGATCTCTCCTTGGTTGTGCAGGGACGAGTGGCCGACTCTGGAGCCCAGGCTGCTGCTTCCCGGTCTGGTGGTGAATCCTCCATAGTCTGGTGAGTGTAGTGTCCGACTCTGGAGCCCAGGCTGTTATTTCCCAGTCTGATGATGAATCCTCCATAGTCTGGTGAGTGTAAATTTGCTTATTATATCAATCTGCTTATTATATCATTTACTTATATCTGCATTGCCATTTACATGGGATAGAGGTTGTTTGCCCTTAAAGGTATTGTGTGTGTGTCTTTTCTTCTTCCCTCGCGCATCTCCCGCACAGAACACCACATCCCTGTGACCTCTGCTTCCATCACACATCTTCTTCTCTGACTCCTGTCTTTCTCTTTCCTTATGAATAGTCTGTGACCACACTGGCCCCACCTGAATAATCCAGGATAATCTTCCCCTCTCAAGATCCTTAATTGATTCATGTCTGCAAAGACACACAAGCACATGCCTGCATTCACACACTCACATGCAGGGGTAAGGTGACATATTCACAGGTTCTGGGGATCAGAACGAGGGCATCTTTGGATATCATGATTCAGCCTAACATAGCTGAGTTCCTCCCAAGCAGACCCTGATGGACAGATTCAAGAGCCAGCAAAGAACTCATACTCTGTTCCCAGAGCCTCCACTATGACCCTACATTTGTGTGACCTGAAGCATGAATGCCTCATCATTCTTGCACCTGGGTGCTTCCCTTGTGTCACCTCAGTCCAGGTCCTGCTCCTCCAAATTGTCCTACCTCAAGGCAAGGGATCTGGGCTTTCAGCAAGGCCCATCAAGGGCTCAAGAGCCCCCCCAGAAAGGATGTCAATTTCCAGGTGTCTCAGGCTCTCTCTGCAGTCAGGCAGTGGCTCCAGCTGGCCCCTGAAGGGGATTCACAAGTGTGAGCTGTTAAAAGCAAAAAAACCCTAGGGAGTCGTCTGTACCCCAGTGTACTCTTGCAGGCTTAAGAGGCAGGGAGCTCAGAAAGAGTGGAAAGGCTGCTGATGGGGCCTGGGAAAGCACTGATTGTACCTGCTACACTTACCACAGGCAGTGCGCTCAGGTGGTCCCTATTTTATCTGGTTCTAGTTCATTTTTTAAATGCTGGGAACAGCATCTTCAATCAACATTATGAGCCCCCAGTGGGCCACAGCCACTGTTTTAAAAATGCTGGAGTAGATCAGGGCTCCACACAGGCCCCAACACCCCACAGTCCTGGACAGACGGGGTGTGCCAATGGAATTGCGCTCCTAGGGAAGTAGATACATTTATTTTTTTTCTTCAATTGGCAAAAGGATAGATGTGTACTCTAATCTGTTTGCATCACCCAAGACCCTTAGGTAGGGAGAGAAGGACAACGGCATTTGGGGGAGTGAATTCCCTTTGCTGCTGTAGTAACACCCGGCTGGAGTTCCCTCCCTGCCCAGCCTATACATTTGATTCCTCAAACAGGGTTCTTTGGGCTGGATTTTTTCATCTTCATCACAACCAGCTAGAAAATAATTGGGGACTTCAAAAGTAAATGAGGGAATTTGGATTTTTCAATTGGGAAAAGAAAAATTCTGCCAAACAGTGACTCACTTGACTCACTTCAAATGTGCAAGCATGAACATAAGCCTGCTTGAAATCCTGAAATTTCAGGGAAGGGGCATTAACTCTCACCCCTCACTTACGATGGTGCCCCTTGAATTGTAGCTCCACCCACTGCAGTGCTCTCTGGAGAGGCAGCCTCCAAGGAGATGCTGCTGGAAACACCCACTCAGTACCCTCCAGGGAAAGGCAACTCTACTGGGAAGCAACTGGTTTTGTAGATTGTCAGACAGCATTCCATTAAATAGCAAATGCGTTCTCTTTCAGATTATAAAAGAAATAGCTGTTCAATGTGAAGAATTTGTAAGAGAGAGTAAAAAGGAAAAAAGAAACTGCCCATGGTCCTGCCCCTGGTAACATTTTAATATCATTTTGACTTTTTTTCTGTGCCTATTTTATTTGTACTGTTACCTAATATTATTTATAGGTATTCAAGTTATATGCACAATAGGAATGCTTTTGACCACAAGTAACAGAATAATCAACTCGTGATACATAACATGAATATGTATATTTGTGTGGGAAGCCCAGGGTCGAAGAGACCCAGAGTTTGTGCTGGACTCGGTGATGGTGTCAGAGACAAAGGCTCTTTCCCTTATTTTCTATGACATGTTAAATGCACTGGTTTATTCCTTCAAAGCTTCTAAATGGCTCACTTCATTGTTTTCTTTATACAAAATTTCATAAAATTTTAACAAAAATTAGATTTGCATTAGATACACATTTCACATACACAAAATTAACTATATCCTTTCTTCTGAGAGTTTAATAGTTGTTAAACTATTAAACAACAGTTTAAATAGTGGGCAGGGTGCTGTTCTTTGTCCCCAAGGTGAGCACAGGATAGGAAATGTGACTTTCTTCTCCCCTCAGATGGTCTGAACTCCTAAGAGCCTGTCACAGGGAATCTCCCAGTACCCTCGGCATCCTATGCTGTATTTGGGGGACAACTGAAAAGATTTTCCAAATTATATAGCCAGGAGTTGGCAGACCATTTCCATAAAGAGCCAGATAGTATTTTTAGCTTTGAGGGCTGTACAGTCTGTGTCACAACTACTGAATTTTGCCATGGTAACAGGAAAGCAGTCATGGACAATACATACATAATGGGCATGGCTGTGTGCTAATAAAACTTTATTTACAAAAACAGGTAGAGGGCTGGATTTGGCCTCTTCACTGTAGTTTGTCCACCCTTGCTATACATAATTTGTTACATTTGCCTTAGCAGGGAGGCCACTTGATCTTCCCAACTCCCATTTCTCCATGATAATGTGAGCTTCCTCTCAGCCCTGGCACGAGGAGGACTGTTGGGGCAAGACCCACCCTTCTCTCTGCCCTCACTGACTCCCACCCTTGGAGGAGGAGTGTTTATCTGACAGGTAGGTTGGGAGGAAGAACAGTTGGCGCAGCTCAGCCCCTCCCTACCCTCCTTTCAGAGCACCCTCCCCACTCCCCACCCACCTGCCTCTCCTCTGCTCTCCTCTAGGCCTGTAAGGAGGGGGCTAGTACTAGGTGGGTGCAGTCCATTCTGGAGGGAGCAGATGAGAACACCCCAACCTGGCCACCAGTCAGGTCATGTCCTCCAATCCAGCTGATGCAACAATAAAGCAGGTGGATTTTCTGCATCCATCCACTTCCTGCACTTATCTCTCCACCAATTCCAAGCTGAGAGGCTGAGTTTGAGATCTTCTGCTTTCCTGGCAGATTCTCCCCAGCCCCTGCTCCCCCCATCTTTGTGCCCAGGGAGGTGGCCTCCATGGGCTTCTGTCTTCAGCATCCAGTTGGGCTTGGCTGATAGGAGGCACCAACAGAAGATGGGAGAGTGGGAAGAAAGTAAGTTTGGGCATTTATTCCCCACACCCTCCTGTGAAAGCATCCTGGCTGGCCCGCATCTGTTACCCAAGGCCAAAGTGCCCATCGAATTTAATCTCTATTTATCTGTTCCATGTTCCCAGAACCACCCCTTCCCCTTGTCCCCTTAAGTCTAGGAGTGATCACAGCTCCTCACTCTCCCCAGCCCCAAATCTGCATTATTTCTTTGATTTCCTCAAACCCTGACCACACCTTTATAAACAGACCCTTTATAAAATTCTCTCCACATTCCCAGTTTGAGTGTGCATTTCTTACCTACTGAGATGCTGAGAGATACAGGGGGTAGGGAACAATACATCATCTCCCCTTCCCATCCCCCCATGATTCTGCCTTTCAATCCAGTACTGGGTTGAATGGTGTCTCCCCAAAATTCGTGTCTACCCAGAACCTCAGAATGTTGCCTTATTTGGGAGTAGAATCTCTGCAGGTGTAATTAAGGGAAAGATGGTGGTAAAATTGTCAGAGGCATTTGAACCAGAGCAACTCCATCTTGAATAGAAGCTGGGTAAAATAAGGCTGAAACCTACTAGGCTGAATTCCCTGTTAAAGCATTCTAACTCACAGGATGAGATAAGAGGTTGGCACAAGATACAGGTCATAAAAACCTTGCATAAAAACAGGCTGCAGTAAAGAAGCCGTCCAAAACCCACTCAAACCAAGATGGCCACCAGAGTGACCCCTGGTTGTCCTCACTGCTGCACTCCTACCAGCGCCATGACAGTTTAGGAATGCCATGGCAACTGCAGAATGTTACCCTATATGGTCTAAAAATGGGAGGCATGAATAATCCACCCCTTGTTTAGCATATCGTCAAGAAATAACCATAAAAATGGGCAACCAGCATCCCTTGGGGCTGCTCTGTCTATGGAGTAGCCATTCTTTTATTCCTTTGCTTTCCTAATAAACTTGCTTTCACTATACTCTACGGATTTACCCTGAATTCTTTCTTGTGAGAGATCCAAGAACCTTCTCTTGGCATCTGGATCAGGACCCCTTTCCTGTAACAAGGTCATATTGGATTCAGATGGGCCCTTAAGCCAGTGAGGCTGTTCTGTTAAGACACAGAAAAGGACACACTGACACAGAGGAGAAGACCATGTGAAGACAGATACAGAGATGGGAGGGATGCAGCCACAAGCCAAGGAATGCCCCAGGACCAGAAGCTGGAAGAAGCAGGAACCTCATCTTGTAGAGACTTTGGAGGGAGCACAGACCTGCCCACAGCTTGATTTTGGACTTCTGGCCTCCAGAACTGTAAAAGAGTAAGTGTCTGTGTTTGGGGCCACCAAGCTTGTGGTAATTTGTTATGGCAGCCCCAGAATACCAATCAGGAAACTGAGACAGATCCTAACCAAACAGCAACATCCAACATCTCATTGCAGTGTCTGCATTTTCCACATAACATTCCAAAATGTTTTTCTCCATGGGTGACAATGACGAAGAGAATTTTACTTTTTCAGGGAAACTGACGCAGTCCTAAGAGAGGCCTCTTTCAAGGTGCCAGCCCTTCTGTAACAAGGCAGTAGCCATAGCCCCAGCCCAGCAGAGTCCTCAGCCCTGGAGGAAGGATGGGCTCCGTGGACAGCAGCGACTCTATGTCTGCATGAAGACCCCAGTCACTCCCTACTTCTGTTCTCTCCTGATTCCAAAGTGTCCTTTTGTTTGCTTTTAATTTACGACCAAATCTCAAGCAGCCTCACTTCCTTCCAGTGCCCAAACCAATACATCTTTGTCCAAGTGTAATCTCATGACAGTTGTCAGCCAGGTTTTTAATTGTGAGGAAGAGCCGTGCTTCTAAGAATCCATAAGTTTTGTCCACCCTTGTGCCAGGGATTTTCAGGATTTTAAGCCTGTCTGCATTGGTAGAAACATGAAAATGGAAAGCGTAACTTGCTAACAAGGTTTCTGTGATGAATTTTATGCAGGAATTTCCCCCTGGGGTTCTGCTTGTTTATTTAGGACAAATACAGCAAAATAGAAAGAAGAAAAGACTCATTGGACCATGGATGCCTTTTCAAAGCTTATTTTGTGTTTTAAAGAAATGAAATTAGTATCCAACACTTAACCATTGGGGCAATTTACACAAAACTCAGTCAATTCAGCCACACTGTGCTCCCCATTTGCACTTGGGAACATTAAGGCAGAGTGGAACACTAGCTACCCTTTGACGGGGATGGTGCAGGTCTCCATTTGCCACAGTCCCCACCTTTTCTTGCTGTCTGACACCTGCTCTATTTAAGGCATTCATCTTGGCGAGTGGGGCTCCCTAGATTTAAGTTTGTGATCTCTAATATAGGGGCTGCTTTATTCATAGCTCATTCAACAAGTATTTATTCAGGGTGTAAGCTGGGCCAAATATTGTGTCAACTGTTGGGGATATACTCAGTGAACAAGACAGGCATGGTCCCTGCTGTCAAGAGTCTTACATTTCGGGCAGATAAATAAGGTCCTAGCGTTCTGTTGCTGGAATGAAATTTAAAATTTTCAGTGCCGTCTCAAAGATTTTGGACTTGTAGATACATTTGCCTGTGTGTTAAGTTTCACTTCTTGATGGCAGGGTATGAGGTTGAAGTCATATGCCTTAAAGTTGCTTGCCCCATTTTGGTTGTATTTGAGGTTCTTGCTGCTCTCAGGATTGTTAAACCACCTGCCTAAATTCCCAGCATCCCTGTAAATTCTGATCTCTGAGCAATGCCATATTTGATATCTCAAGATTATTAATATCCTAAAAATGACACACAAGCTTTGAACATGTCAGGAATTAGCATTCTCACCCAGTTAACACCTCTTAGCCAGCCTTCAGGAACTACAAACTTAAAATCTTTTTTAGTTGTATAGTCAGAAGGTTTGCTAAGAAAATTGACAAGATTTTGAAATGGCTCTCAGAAGTATCTTAGAAGATGTATCTTAAAATCCGGAAAACATACAATTTTCTTAGCAAACCTTCTGTTTAAAATGTAAGGAATGGTTTAAAAATTAAGCAATGGTTACTTTTCATTAGGAGAAAATCTTCCATGTTTACTAAAGTCAGCATGATCTTCTCAGAATCACTGTGTAAACTGTGCACCCATTATGGAAGAAGAAAGTATTTCTGAAAAGTATTACATTACTGGAGATCTTATAATTGAACAAAATTTTTTAACTTCTATGAATTTGCATGCTTCTATTTCAATGACATCTTCAAAACAAGACTGTGAAATAACCACCATCGTTGCCTTCAAATAGGTCAATGCTACGCCCTGAACTTAGAAGTTACAGTGGAAATGGGGCCACCTCTATCTAGTTCCTACAGAATTTTCACTTTGGTCAGAAGGTGAGGTTTTCTCTTCACTTCCCCAAACATCCAAAGGCACTGAAACTCATCACCTCTGTCTATGGTGCTTGTCCGCCTCTGAGACAAACGGGTGCAGAGAAATCAAGAGGTGATAGGGCTGTGGGGACCCTGGGTCTCCACAAAAGTTCAACTCAGGATTTACTGACATTACATGCAGCTCAGCACTCACCCACTCCACATGCAACTCAGAAGTCACTCACTCCACATACAACTCATCATTCACTCACTCCACATACAACTCAGCACTCACTCACTCCACATACAACTCAGCACTCACTCACACCACATACACCTCATCACTCACTCACTCCACATAGAACTCAGCACTCACTCACGCCACATACACCTCATCATTCACTCACTCCACATACAACTCAGCACTCACTCACACCACATACACCTCATCATTCACTCACTCCACATACAACTCAGCAGTCACTCACTCCACATACAACTCAGCACTCGCCCATGTCACATACAACTTAGCACTCACTCACTCCACATACAACTCAGCACTCACTCACGCCACATACACCTCATCATTCACTCACTCCACATACAACTCATCATTCACTCACTCCGCATACAACTCAGCACTCACTCACTCCACATGCAACTCAGCACTCACTCACACCACATGCAACTCAGCACTCACTCACTCCACATGCAACTCAGCACTCACTCACACCACATGCAACTCAGCACTCACTCAATCAACATACAACTCACCACTCACTCACTCCACATACAACTCAGCAGTCACTCACTCCACATACAACTCAACACTCAATCACTCCACATGCAACACAGCACTCACCCATGTCACATACAACTCAGCACTCACTCCACATACAACTCATCATTCACTCACTCCACATACAACTCAGCACTCACTCACTCTACATACAACTCAGCACTCACGCACTCCACATACACCTCATCATTCACTCACTCCACATACAACTCATCATTCACTCACTCCACATACAACTCAACACTCACTCCACATACAACTCAGCACTCACCCATGTGACATACAACTCAGCACTCACTCACTCCACTTACACCTCATCATTCACTCACTCCACATACAACTCAGCAGTCACTCACTCCACATAAAACTCAGCACTCACTCACTCCACATACAACTCAGCAGTCACTCACTCCACATACAACTCAACACTCACTCACTCCACATGCAACTCAGCACTCACCCATGTCACATACAACTCAGCACTCACTCCACATCCAACTCAGCACTCACTCACACCACATACACCTCATCATTCACTCACTCCATATACAACTCAGCAGTCACTCACTCCACATACAATGCAACACTCACTCACTCCACATACAACTCAGCACTCACTCACTCCACATACAACTCAGCACTCACTCACTCCACATATAACTCATCATTCACTCACTCCACGTACAACTCAGCAGTCACTCACTCCACATACACCTCATCATTCACTCATTCCACATACAACTCAGCACTCACTCACTCCACATACAACTCAGCACTCACTCAGACCACATACACCTCATCATTCACTAACTCCACATACAACTCAGCACTCACTCTCCACATACAACTCAACACTCACTCACTCCACATACAACTCAGCACTCACTCACTCCACATACAACTCAGCACTCACTCACTCCACATACACCTCATCATTCACTCACTCCACATACAACTCAGCAGTCACTCACTCCACATACACCTCATCGTTCACTCACTCCACATGCAACTCAGCACTCGCTCACTCCACATACAACTCAGCACTCACTCACATCACATACACCTCATCATTCACTCACTTCACATACAACTCAGCAGTCACTCACTCCACATACAACTCAACACACATTCACTCCACATACAACTCAGCACTCACTCACTCCACATACAACACAGCACTCACTCACTCCACATACAACTCATCATTCACTCACTCCACATACAACTCAGCAGTCACTCACTCCACATACAACTCAACACTCACTCACTCCACATGCAACTCAGCACTCACCCATGTCACATACAACTCAGCACTCACTCCACATGCAACTCAGCACTCACGCACACCACATACACCTCATCATTAACTCACTCCACATACAACTCAGCACTCACTCACTCCACATACAACTCAGCACTCACTCACACCACACACACCTCATCATTCACTCATTCCACATACAACTCAGCAGTCACTCACTCCACATACACCTCATCATTCACTCACTCCACATACAACTCAGCACTCACTCACACCACATACACCTCATCATTCACTCACTCCACATACAACTCAGCAGTCACTCACTCCACATACAACTCAGCACTCGCCCATGTCACATACAACTTAGCACCCACTCACTCCACATACAACTCAGCACTCACTCATTCCACATACAACTCAGCACTCACTCACGCCACATACACCTCATCATTCACTCACTCCACATGCAACTCATCATTCAGTCACTCCACATACAACTCAGCACTCACTCACTCCACATGCAACTCAGCACTCACTCACTCCACATGCAACTCAGCACTCACTCACACCACATGCAACACAGCACTCACTCACTCCACATGCAACTCAGCACTCACTCACACCACATGCAACACAGCACTCACTCACTCCACATGCAACTCAGCACTCACTCACACCACATGCAACTCAGCACTCACTCAATCCACATACAACTCAGCACTCACTCACTCCACATACAACTCAGCACTCACTCACTCCACATACAACTCAGCAGTCACTCACTCCACATACAACTCAACACTCACTCACTCCACATGCAACTCAGCACTCACTCATGTCACATACAACTCAGCACTAACTCCACATACAACTCATCATTCACTCACTTCATATACAACTCAGCACTCACTCACTCCACATACAACTCAGCACTCACTCACTCCACATACACCTAATCATTCATTCACTCCACATACAACTCATCATTCACTCACTCCACATACAACTCAGCAGTCACTCACTCCACATACAACTCAGCACTCACTTACTCCACATACAACTGAGCAGTCACTCACTTCACATACAACTCAACACTCACTCACTCCACATGCAACTCAGCACTCACCCATGTCACATACAACTGAGCACTCACTCCACATGCAACTCAGCACTCACTCACACCACATACACCTCATCATTCACTCACTACATATACAACTCAGCAGTCACTCACTCCATATACAATGCAACACTCACTCACTCCACATACAACTCAGCACTCACTCACTCCACATACAACTCAGCACTCACTCACTCCACATACAACTCATCATTCACTCACTCCACGTACAACTCAGCAGTCACTCACTCCACATACACCTCACCATTCACTCACTCCACATACAACTCAGCACTCACTCACACCACATACAACTCAGCACTCACTCACACCACATACACCTCATCATTCACTAACTCCACATACAACTCAGCACTCACTCTCCACATACAACTCAACACTCACTCACTCCACATACAACTCAGCACTCACTCACTCCACGTACAACTCAGAACTCACTCACTCCACATACACCTCATCATTCACTCACTCCACATACAACTCAGCAGTCACTCACTCCACATACACCTCATCATTCACTCACTCCACATGCAACTCAGCACTCGCTCACTCCACATACAACTCAGCACTCACTCACATCACATACACCTCATCATTCACTCACTCCACATGCAACTCAGCAGTCACTCACTCCACATACAACTCAACACTCACTCACTCCACGTGCAACTCAGCACTCACCCATGTCACATAAACTCAGCACTCACTCCACATGCAACTCAGCACTCACGCACACCACATACACCTCATCATTCACTCACTCCACATACAACTCAGCAGTCACTCACTCCACATACACCTCATCATTCACTCACTCCACATACAACTCAGCACTCACTCACTCCACATACAACTCAGCACTCATTCAGACCACATACACCTCATCATTCACTCACTGCACATACAACTCAGCAGTCACCCACTCCACATACTACTCAGCACTAACTCACTCCACATACAACTCAGCACTCACTCACTCCACATACAACTCAGCAGTCACTCACTCCACATATAACTCAACACTCACTCACTCCACATGCAACTCAGCACTCACCCATGTCACATACAACTGAGCACTCACTCCACATACAACTCAGCACTCACTCACTCCACATACAACTCAGCACTCACTCACGCCACATACAACTCAGCACTCACTCACTCCACATACACTTCATCATTCACTCACTCCACATACAACTCATCATTCACTCACTCCACATACAACTCAACACTCACTCCACATACAACTCAGCACTCACCCATGTCACATACAACTCAGCACTCACTCACTCCACATACACCTCATCATTCAATCACTCCACATACAACTCAGCAGTCACTCACTGCACATACAACTCAGCACTCACTCACTCCACATACAACTCAGCAGTCACTCACTGCACATACAACTCAGCAGACACTCACTCCACATACAACTCAACACTCACTCACTCCACATACAACTCAGCACTCACTCACTCCACATACAACTCATCACTCACTCACTCCACATACAGCTCAGCAGTCACTCACTCCACACACACCTCATCATTCACTCACTCCACATACAACTCAGCACTCACTCACTCCACATACAACTCAGCACTCACTCATACCACATACACCTCATCATTCACTAACTCCACATACAACTCAACACTCACTCTCCACATACAACTCAACACTCACTCACTCCACATACAACTCAGCACTCACTCACTCCAAATACAACTCAGCACTCACTCACTCCAAATACAACTCAGCACTCACTCACTCCACATACACCTCATCATTCACTCACTCCACATACAACTCAGCAGTCACTCACTCCACATACACCTCATCATTCACTCACTCCACATGCAACTCAGCTCTCGCTCACTCCACATACAACTCAGCACTCACTCACATCACGTACACCTCATCTTTCACTCACTCCACATACAACTCAGCAGTCACACACTCCACATACACCTCATCATTCACTCACTCCACATGCAACTCAGCACTCGCTCACTCCACATACAACTCAGCACTCACTCACATCACATACAACTCATCATTCACTCACTCCACATACAACTCAGCAGTCACTCACTCCACATACAACTCAACACTCACTCACTCCACATACAACTCAGCACTCACTCACTCCACATACAACTCAGCACCCACTCACTCCACATACAACTCATCATTCACTCACTCCACATACAACTCAGCAGTCACTCACTCCACATACACCTCATCATTCACTCACTCCACATACAACTCAGCACTCACTCACTCCACATACAACTCAGCAGTCACTCACTCCACATACAACTCAACACTCACTCACTCCACATGCAACTCAGCACTCACCCATGTCACATACAACTCAGCACTCACTCCACATGCAACTCAGCACTCACTCACACCACATACACCTCATCATTCACTCACTACATATACAACTCAGCAGTCTCTCACTCCACATACAATTCAACACTCACTCAATCCACATACAACTCAGCACTCACTCACTCCACATACAACTCAGCACTCACTCAATCCACATAGAACTCATCATTCACTCACTCCACGTACAACTCAGCAGTCACTCCCTCCACATACACCTCATCATTCACTCACCCCACATACAACTCAGCACTCACTCACTCCACATGCAACTCAGCACTCACTCACACCACATACACTTCATCATTCACTAACTCCACATACAACTCAGCACTCACTCTCCACATACAACTCAACACTCACTCACTCCACATACAACTCAGCACTCACTCACTCCACATACAACTCAGCACTCACTCACTCCACATACACCTCATCATTCACTCACTCCACATACAACTCAGCAGTCACTCACTCCACATACAACTCAACACTCACTCACTCCACGTGCAACTCAGCACTCACCCATGTCACATACAACTCAGCACTCACTCCACATGCAACTCAGCACTCACGCAAACCACATACACCTCATCATTCACTCACTCCACATACAACTCAGCACTCACTCCACATACAACTCAGCACTCACTCACACCACACACACCTCATCATTCACTCACTCCACATACAACTCAGCAGTCACTCACGCCACATACACCTCATCATTCACTCACTCCACATACAACTCAGCACTCACTCACTCCACATACAACTCAGCACTCACTCACACCACATACACCTCATCATTCACTCACTGCACATACAACTCAGCAGTCACCCACTCCACATACTACTCAGCACTCACTCACTCCACATACAACTCAGCACTCACTCACTCCACATACAACTCAGCAGTCACTCACTCCACATACAACTCAACACTCACTCACTCCACCTGCAACGCAGCACTCACCCATGTCACATACAAGTCAGCACTCACTCCACATACAACTCAGCACTCACTCACTCCACATACAACTCAGCACTCACTCACTCCACATACAACTCAGCACTCACTCACTCCACATACACCTCATCATTCACTCACTCCACATACAACTCATCATTCACTCTCTCCACATACAACTCAACACTCACTCCACATACAACTCAGCACTCACCCATGTCACATACAACTCAGCACTCACTCACTCCACATACACCTCATCATTCACTCACTCCACATACAACTCAGCAGTCACTCACTCCACATACAACTCAGCAGTCACTCACTCCACATACAACTCAGCAGTCACTCACTCCACATACAACTCATCACTCACTCACTCCACATGCAACTCAGCACTCACCCATGTCACATACAACTCAACACTCACTCCACATGCAACTCAGCACTCACTCACACCACATACACCTCATCATTCACTCACTCCACATACAACTCAGCAGTCACTCACTCCACATACAACTCAACACTCACTCACTCCACATACAACTCAGCACTCACTCACTCCACATACAACTGAGCACTCACTCACTCCACATACAACTCATCACTCACTCACTCCACATACAACTCAGCAGTCACTCACTCCACACACACCTCATCATTCACTCACTCCACATACAACTCAGCACTCACTCACTCCACATACAACTCAGCACTCCCTCATACCACATACACCTTATCATTCACTAACTCCACATACACCTCAGCACTCACTCTCCACATACAACTCAACTCTCACTCACTCCACATACAACTCAGCACTCACTCACTCCAAATACAACTCAGCACTCACTCACTCCACATACACCTCATCATTCACTCACTCCACATACAACTCAGCAGTCACTCACTCCACATACACCTCATCATTCACTCACTCCACATGCAACTCAGCACTCGCTCACTCCACATACAACTCAGCACTCACTCACATCACATACACCTCATCTGTCACTCACTCCACATACAACTCAGCAGTCACACACTCCACATACACCTCATCATTCACTCACTCCAGATGCAACTCAGCACTCGCTCACTCCACATACAACTCAGCACTCACTCACTCCACATACAACTCAGCACCCACTCACTCCACATACAACTCATCATTCACTCACTCCACATACAACTCAGCAGTCACTCCCTCCACATACACCTCATCATTCACTCACTCCACATACAACTCAGCACTCACTCACTCCACATACACCTCGTCATTCACTCACTGCACATACAACTCAGCACTCACTCACTCCACATACAACTCAGCACTCACTCACTCCACATACACCTCATCATTCACTCACTCCACATACAACTCAGCACTCACTCACTCCCCATACACCTCATCATTCACTCACTCCACATACAACTCAGCACTCACTCACTCCACATACAACTCAACACTCACTCACTCCACATACAACTCAGCACTCACTCACTCCACGTACAACTCAGCACTCACTCACTCCACATACACCTCATCATTCACTCACTCCACATACAACTCAGCAGTCACTCACTCCACATACAACTCAGCACTCACTCACTCCACATACAACTCAGCACTCACTCACTCCACATACAACTCAGCACTCACTCACTCCACATACACCTCATCATTCACTCCCTCCACATACAACTCAGCAGTCACTCACTCCACATACAACTCAGCACTCACTCACTCCACATACAACTCAGCACTCACTCGCTCCACATACACCTCATCATTCACTCACTCCACATACAACTCAGCAGTCACTCACTCCACATACAACTCAACACTCACTCCACATACAACTCAGCACTCACTCACTCCACATACAACTCAGCAGTCACTCAGTCCACATACAACTCAGCACTCACTCACTCCACATACAACTCAGCACTCACTCACTGCACATACAACTCAGCACTCACTCACTCCACATACACCTCATCATTCACTCACTCCACATACAACTCAGCAGTCACTCACTCCACATACAACACAGCACTCACTCACTCCACATACAACTCAGCACTCACTCACTCCACATACACCTCATCATTCACTCACTCCACATACAACTCAGCAGTCACTCACTCCACATACAACTCAACACTCACTCCACATACGACTCAGCACTCACCCATGTCACATACAACTCAGCACTCACTCACGTCACATACACCTCATCATTCACTCACTCCACATACAACTCATCATTCACTCACTCCACATACAACTCAACACTCACTCCACATACAACTCAGCACTCACCCATGTCACATACAACTCAGCACTCACTCACATCACATACACCTCATCATTCACTCACTCCACCTACAACTCAGCAGTCACTCACTCCACATTCAACTCAACACTCACTCACTCCACATACACCTCATCATTCACTCACTCCACATACAACTCAGCAGTCACTCACTCCACATACAACTCAACACTCACTCACTCCACATACAACTCAGCACTCACCCATGTCACATACAACTCAGCACTCACTCCACATGAAACTCAGCACTCACTCACTCCACATACAACTGAGCACTCACCCATGTCACATACAACTCAGCACTCACTCACATCACATACAACTCAGCACTCACTCACTCCACATACAACTCAGCACTCACTCACTCCACATACACCTCATCAGTCACTCACTCCACATACAACTCAGCAGTCACTCACTCCACATACAACTCAACACTCACTCACTCCACATACAACTCAACACTCACTCATGTGACATACAACTCAGCACTCCCTCCACATAAAACTCAGCACTCACTCACTCCACATACAACTCAGCACTCACCCATGTCACATACAACTCAGCACTCACTCACATCACATACAACTCAGCACTCACTCACTCCACATGCAACTCAGCCCTCACTCACTCCACATGCAACTCAGCACTCACTCACATCACATACAACTCAGCACTCACTCACATCACATACAGCTCAGCATTCAAAGCTCCAGAGCCATTGACTTTTGGCTCCATGTAGGTCACTTGCCCACCTGTGACTCTGAGGCATAGAGAGTGGAAGTGCTTCCCTCATTGGTTCCCATGGAGGAGGCATTCAAACGGTACCAGAACTGGGCATCTCTTGTGCTTGCACATCAAGACCACACACAGTGAGGGAGAGGCCATTGCCCATAAGGAAAGGAGGCCCATGAAGGAGAAGGATGGACCCTGGTGGCCAAGTCTGACCCACACATGCCCAGGGTGACACTGAGCATATTCACAGAGAGAGGTCTGGGGGCTCACAGAGAAGCTGAAAGGAATTACCTGCTGGTGGCAGGAAAGAGGAAAGGGGGAGCTTACTGCTTTCTTTCTATTTTTCTATAGAACTTGATTTTCTTCGTAATTAATACGTAAGATATATATTTTTTAATCAACAAAATTTACTACCATGAGAAAAAGGAGGCAGAGTGAGGCCGAGGCAGAGCTCCGTGGATGAGCAGCTTCCACCCCACAGCCAGGCCCAGGTGGACGCCTGGAACCCACACAGGGTTATTTCCTGATCCCCATTCCCCCCTACCCAGTTCCTTTTGTGCACTCTGCATCTTCTTCCAGGTAACTGGCCTGCACCTGTGAGAGCTAACCCCAGTGCTGGTGGACCTAGCCTATGAGGCCCAGCCAACTCGCTCCCTGGCAAACACAGTCCAAGGCCCCCTGAGCCACTATCCTCCTGTCTTCCCAGCTCTCGGCATCCCAGCCTGTACATTCCGGGGGCACGGACTACACCAGCTGCATGTGTCAGATAATCTTTGCGTTCTGCCCCACATCCCTGGGTATCCCTTTTCCCTAGCGCTTTGACCACTCACTGCATTCCACCTGGGTGACCAGCTCAGTGTAGGCTCTGCTGGCTTCTCCTGGGTGGAACCTCTGGCTGTGCCATGTGGGCATGACCTGGCACATCTTTCAGAAGGGTCATCAGGGGTGTCCCCTGACACCTGCACCAGGGCACCCCCATTGGCCTGAGGTTCAAGACACTGCAGGAGTTAAGACTGCTTAACACCCACATATGCACATTGGGAAGTTCCGGGGTAACACACAAGGGGTGAACCTTTGATGAGTGGGAGATGGGGACCGGGGTAAATTCTTCTTCCTTTCCCCTTCACCATGGACCCTCTGAGACTCTCTCCTTCCCACAACCTCTCGGAAGCTAGATTTAGAAGGTGGAGTCATCAGTCCACATGGTGCAACACCTGCCAGTTCAGCAAAGACTCTCTTCCTCCCTGCCCCAGGCTCCTGCCTCCCTGGGTTTGTACTGCCTGAATAAGGCAAGCCTGCTGAAACACTGGTGGTTGTGCCACTCATTTGTTTTCACTGGTGGGCCTGTGATTCAGCCAGTTAGTCTAGTCAGACTTTGGGAGGAGTCTGCTGGGGAGGTGCCTTCCATCTCAGATAAAACTCCAAATTGCGTAGGAAGAAAGTGTGTTCATTTTCTATTGTTGCCATAACAAACACCATAAGCACAGCTCCTTCAAACAGCAGCCACTTGTCAGCTCCTAGTTCTGAAGGTCACAAGTCCAGGCAGGCTTAACTAGGTTTCCTGCTGAGGGTGTCACAAGGCTGACATCCAGGTGCCAGCTAGGCTGGACTCCTATCTGGAGGCCATGGGAAAGAATCCGCTTCCAGGATCACTCAGAGGGTTGGTAAATCCGGTTCAGTTCTGTGGGGCTGGAGGCGCGAGGTCCCTCTCTCCTTGCTGGCTATGTCACCCAGGCCACCCACTCTCAGAGATCCCTCTCTCCTTGCTGGCTGTCACCCAAGCCTCTCACTCTCAGCTCCTGAAGACCACCTGCACTCATTGCACGAGTGCCTCCATCGTCAAGGTCAGCAAGGAATCAGTCCACTCTTTCTTGTGCTTCAAACCTCTTCTGCTGCCAGAGAAGGTGCTCTGCTTCGAAAGGGCTCTCGTGATTAGACTAGGTGCACTCAGATAACCTCCCTTATGATGAACACAGTCAACTGATTAGTAACCTTAATGACATCTGCAACATTTCTCAGGCTCAGTGGTGCATGCTTGTAGTCCCAGCCACTCTGGAGGCTGAAGGAAGATGGCTTGAGCCTCAGAGGCAGAGGTTGCAGTGACCTGAGATTGCGCCACTGCACCCCAGCCTGGGTGATAGAGCCGGACCTTGTCTCAAAAAAAAAAAATCATTTACCAGGGAGCATAATATAATCACAGGCAGGTATCTCATCCCATCTTAGAACTCTGCCTACCTTTTTGTCTCATTCTGAATGTTGTTTTTTGCACCCCCTTCTTCCTTCTGCCTGGAGCATAGACAATGATACCTGGAGGCACAGCTCCCATTGTGCAACCATCAGACAGCCAAGTGCCAATGATGGGGGCAGAAACATAGAATTGAGGTCAATGGGATAAAATTGAGCCACTTCACAAAGTCTGCAATTTCTATCTCTCGCCTTCTTATAATATGCTTCAAATAAACTCTGATTTGCTTAAGCTACAGGTAGTGAAGTGTTTTGTTAATCTCCCAGGCACAATCCTTTCTGATAAGCCAGCCTGGCTCTTTTGACTTTCCCTAGGTGATTTAATCCACCCCAAGCTCACACAGATTTTCTTGACCAAGGATGGAGTAGGTGGTGGGAGCAGCTTCCAGACCTGTGTGTCTTTTGTGTCTCCTGACTGCTGTTCTCAGTGATGGCGCACATGGCCAGGGGAAACTCCTTCCCCAGGGCTCCAGTGTCAGCCCACATCCTCTTGTCTCCTCTGCTTTCCCATGGCACATCTGCATTCAAAACACTGATTCACACAGCAAATTGCATCATCTTGCTCTATCCATTTGCCCACACAGAGCTTAATGAGGTCAGACAGGTGATGTAATTCTCTCATGCTCCCAGGCCATCTGAGTAAAAAGGAGTTTAATCTGATTTTTATTTCATAAAGTAGCCTCACACAAATGGACCCAACAAGAAATTCCTTTTTCATTGGAGCCTGGACTTTCGACATTGGTTTTCTTTGTGTCATAAAATAAGAACCTTGGTCTTTAGACAGAGCCCACATCTTTATCCCTCTGGAGGCTTTGCTTCATCCCACAGTATTGGGGAAAATAGCCTCAAAGCAGTCGGAGTCTTGGAGTTCCTCCTTTACCTATGAGAACAGAAGCCACCTAATGTTCTATAGCCCCAAAGCCAGATCCAAAGGGATAGGTGCCTGGAGCAGAATATGTGATGAATGAGACTTCTTGGTGGACTGGCATGATTTCACTGTGTTCTTGTCTCGATCTGTGGCCAGGTGTTTTGATCACTGTTAATGTAAATTGAGAAAATACGATAGATTGACCATGAGATGCAGAAAGGCTAAGATCACACCTACAATGACTTGAAGGCTGACATCAAAGCACCAACTTTGAAAACAAAAGGCAATGGAACCCCTGTCCAAAGCCACAGATAAAGTATCTTTTATTTCCCTGATGGAATCAATGGAGCCATGAGTGAATCTCTGTGGCTTAGGATGTGTGTTGTCTGGCAATGTTAATCAGACAGTCGAATGACCTAATTCAATTTGGTGCTGATAAGAAGCTTTAAGATGCAGGCAGACCTCCGAGAAAGCAGTAAGTCTGTGTGGAGCAGGCTGCTGACGTCTGCTTTCCAGGTGGCCGACTTTTGGCCTGGGCCGACCCAGTCAGCTTGATACAGAATAAGAGCTTGCCCCAGCTATCAGGAGCCCAGCCAGATGTAGAAACCTCTGCTGGTTTAATTTTCTGTTCACTTTGAGCATCTTGGTTTTATGGTGCCATCTAAATGTGGAAAAACAGAACAAATGTGGTGAAATCTGAAAATGTCTGCTGCGTGTAAAACTTCCTTCTATGAAGGTCTTGGAAAATAGTAATTCCTCTCTCTCTCTCCCTGAGAGACAGAAATAGCAAAATCACAGCATTGGAATTAGGGCAGATGAGGATTCAAAGTCCTGCTCTGTCACTGCTCAGCTATGTGATTCTGAGCAAGTGGCTAAACCTCTCTGAGCCTTGGTTTTATCATCTGTGCAGCAGGACACGTGATTGTACCTGGCTGGGCTACTGTGCTGGACTGTGAGATGTTTTGTTTAAAGGGCCCAGCATGTATGAGCTGCTCAGTTTTTGCCTCTCAGCTCCCTGCTAGGAAAGCCTAGTTCTCTAATCCCTGAAGCCCAAACAAACCAAACCACAGAAAATTAAAATTTCAGAGATCACAAAGTTCTTGAGATTGTCCCAGGCGATGCTGTTACTGACAGATGTAATTAAAGGAAAGCTAAAGAAGTCAAGTGGCGAGCTCAGTGTCCCAGCAGGTCAGTGGTACAGCAAGGGACAGCCTGCAGGAGGAAACAGCCCTGGGTCTTTTTGAGGGCTCGGAACTGCTACAGTCATAGAAAACACAACTGGCACGGCTTGCGTGATCCTGGAATTTATTATCTCATTCGTAAAAGGGCATCCGAGCTAGGGCTGAGTAATTTATGTGAGTGAGTGACTTCTCCAAGGACCAGGTTTTTGCCCTCTTTGGGCTCTGCCGAAAAAGAGATGGATGCTAGTGAGAGGTGACAACGTCTAGCAGCCCTCGCTCGCTCTCAGCACCTCCTCAGGCCATGGCATCCACTCAGGCCGTGCTCGAGGAACCCTTCAGCCTGCGGCTGCACTGTGGGAGCCCCTCTCTGGGCTGGCCAAGGCTGGAGCCAGCTCCCTCTGCTTGTGGGAAGGTGTGGAGGAAGAGGTGCAGGCAGGAACCGGGGCTGCCACGCTGGCAGGCCAGCGTGAGTTCCAGGTGGGCATGGGCTCAGTGGGACCCGCACTCTTGGAGTGGCCGGCCGGCGCTGCCCTGGGGCAGTGAGGGTTTTAGCACCCGGGCCAGCAGCTGCGGAGGGGGCGCCTTGTCCCCCAGCACTGCCGGCCTGCCAGTGCCATGCTTGAATTCTCACCAGGCCTCAGCCGCTTCCCCGCAGGGCAGGGCTGGGGACCTGCAGCCTGCCATGCCTGAGCCTCCCCCACCCCCGACCCCCGTGGGCTCCGGTGTGGCCCGAGCCTCCCTGATGGGTGCTGCCCCCTGCTCCTTGGCGCCTGGTCCCATAGACTGCCCGAGGGCAAGGAGAGCAGGTGCGCGGTGCAGGACTGGTGGGCAGATCCGCCTGCGGCCCTCGCACGGGATCCACTAGGCAAAGCCAGCTGGGTTCCTAGGTAGGGTGGGGGCTTGGAGAAATTTTATGTCTAGCCAGAGGATTGTATATGCACCTATCAGCACTCTGTGTCTAGCTCAAGGTTTGTAAACACACCCATCAGCACTCTGTGTCTAGCTCAAGGTTTGTACAAGGTTTGTAAACACACCAATCAGCACCCTGTGTCTAGGTCAAGGTTTGTAAACTCACCAATCAGTGCTCGGTGTCTAGTTATTCTGGTGAGGACTTGGAGAACTTTTATGTCTAGCTAAAGGATTGTAAATGCACCAATCAGCACTCTGCTTCTAGCTCAGGGATTGTAAACGCACCAGTCAGCACCGTGTCAAAACGGACCAATCAGCTCTCTGTAAAATGGACCAATCAGCTCTCTGTAAAATGGGCCAGTCAGCAGGATGTGGGTGGGGCCAGATAAGGGACTAAAAGCAGGCTGCCAGCGCCAACAGCAGCAACCCGCTCGCATTTTCTTCCACACCTTGGGAGCTTAGTTCTTAAGGTCTTTGCAATAAATCTTACTGCTGCTCGTTCTTTGGGTCCCTACTGCTTTTATGAGCTGTGACACTCATCCCGAAGGTCTGCAGCTTCACTCCCGAAGCCAGCGAGATCACGAAACCAGCAGAAAGAAGAAACTCCGAACTCTTCCGAACATCAGAACGAACAAACTCTGGACACACCATCTTTAAGAACTGTTAACACTCACGGCAAGGGTCCGCAGCTTCATTCTTGGTCAGTGAGACCAAGAACCCACCAATTGTGGACACACTATCTTTTGTCCTCAGGCAAGCCCTCTTATGGTGACAAGTTCAAGGTGCTAACTTTCACTCATGGCTATGCCCTTAGGAAGATTCATCCAGGAATCATTACACAAACACCCCACAAGAGTTTTCATGTTTCAAGCATGGAGGGAGTTGTGAGTGGTTAGGAATGGAACTACATGAAGTGAAAGATCCCAGAAGAAAGGGTCATTTGAATGACGCAACCTAACCCTAACCCTGGCTAGAGCCTATCATAGAACTTCAGAACACTGTTTTCATAAGCACTTATTGACAGCTAGATGATCCAGGATTTGGGAAAGGGTGACAAAAAAAAAAAAAAATCAGAGTCTGTAAGTCAAAGTCAGTTTAAAGTATGAAACAAGCACAGGAGCCAAAATGAGAAGGATCTACTTCCATCTATTGAGGGAGAGGTGATGCATGGGTTGTGAGGGCCACCAGCGTTTCCACCCTTTAAAGACCATACGGTATCACGCATACAAAGACTGAACAGTTCATCCTCATGACAGGTGAACATTTGTAGTCGTAAAAAAAAAAAAAAAAAATTAAAAAGCTTTTCTTGTGAAAAAGCTTCAGAAAAGGTTCCATTTCATCCCAAGTGCCACCTTTTGCCCTTAGCACTTTTCATGAAGCCTCATGCCTGCAAGGGAGGGGCAGTCACGAAGAAAGGATGGTGGGTGCCCGGTGTGAGCTGGGGGTAGCTGGGGGAATCTGATTTGAAGTAACACAGTTCTTCCCTGAGCCGCTTTTCCTGCACATTTGTAATTTAAATAAGTGGTTTCAGAAGCTGGAAGATAGCTTGCTGCTCTTTTTCTAATGAAATACTGGAAAGTGGATAATTACTGGGAGGAGCCGACTGCAGGCAGCACCCATCAGGGGACGCTTCGTGCCCCAAGACGAAGGTAAGGGCAGATGAGGCTCACCTGGGTGTTTGGAGTGGACCTCACCTCCCCCAGCCCTGTCTCCCTCACACTGACCTGGGCTGGTGCAGCTGTGAAATTGACATTTGCTTTTCTTTAAACGCCCACTTCCTCTTCCTTTGCATGATCCTAAGAAGTCCTGTTGATCCGTAGCCGCTGGGGCCATTTCTTTCTCCGTGGAAAGGTCTAATAAACCATTTCCTATTGAGGTGTTAAGTATTCAGTTCGTCACTTTCAACAGCATTTATTAGTGGAGCGAAATGAAACTCCAGTTAGATAATTCTGAAGTGGTGGATTAGTATTTCAGTTGGCATCTCAAATGTCAGAATGGGAGGCATTTGCCGTTGGTTTGTATACAAGTCTGTTCCCTTGCAGGAAACAAGCTTCTCTCAACAAAAGCACCGGTGGCATTTGGGCAGGACAGAGTTCACCCTGTGGGACAATGAGACGGTTTCCTATGCCTGGCCTTTGCCATTGGAACAACTAAAAGTGTCTGTAATTTCCAAATGCCTCCCTAGGGACACAGTAACCATGGAGATAGAAAAGAAACACCCAAATAAAAAGTATGTAGAATGCACTAGCCTATTCCTGACCCCCAGCAGGCAGGACTGAATCACAGAGACTTTGCCCAGCCCTTCCTCTCTCTTCTTGTTGGAAATGCAGCCTTCTGCTTCTGGGATGCCATTCTTCACACTCTGCCCCGTCTCTCTTTTGGGACGAACATATAGACACGCACCCACATGCCACTTAGCAGCCGGAGGCACCAACTCCATTCACTTATGTGATATTGCTGCTCTGGTAACGGAGAGTTGAGGAAAAGCTGAACCTGTGACTGGATCATTAAAAGCTCCCTCCCTGGGACTGTTTGATTCCATGATTTGAGCCCAGGAGCTTCTAGCACTCTTGGCTGCAGCCTCCTGGAGAACAGGTGGTCTAAGTGAGTAAAGCTGCTGCAGGGTGAAGAGTTGTTTTATCTGCCAACTTGACTTGGCTTAGGGATGCTCAGAGAGCTGGCAAACATTTAAACATGGTTTCTGGGTGTGTCTGTGAGGGTGTTTCTTGAAGAAATCAGCATTGGAATCGGTGGGCTGAGTATAGGAGATCTCCCTCTCCAGCGAGGGGGTGCATCCTTCAGTCCACCGAGGGCCTGAACAGGACAAGAAGGCAGAGGAAGGGCGGATTATTTCTCCTTGAGTTGGGACATCCATCTTCTCCTGCCCTCAAATATAGGAGCTCCTGGTTCTTGGGCCTTCTGATTCAAACCAGGACTTACACCGCCGTCCACCCGCCAACACACACCATTTCTCAGGCCACCAGGCTCAGTCTGAATCACACCCCTGGCTTCCCTTGGTCCCCAGCTTGCAGAGGGCACATTGCTGGACTCCTCAGCCTCAATAATTATGTGAGCCAGTTCTCATATTAAATGTCCCCTTGTATGTCTATATCTATACCTATCTATCTATAGCTAGATCATCTATGTCTATATCTATATCTGTATCTATATCTATATCTGTAGATCCTATTTGTTCTGTTTCTCTGGAGATACCTGACTAACACACACAGGGAGAACTGGAGTACTAGGCAGAAAGAAGAAAAAGAGAGGAGGGGAAGGCAGAGGAGAGAGAGGGAAAGAGAGAGGAAGAAGAGAAGGAGAAGGGAAGGAGGGAGAGGGAGAAAGGAGAAACGGAAAGAGGGGGAGAGAAAGAGAAAGGGAGGGAGGGAGAGAGGGATAATGGAGGGAAGGAGGACAGAGGCAGAGGGAGTAGAGAAAGCCTGCAGGGCAGGGGTGACCAAACTTTTGGCTTCCCTGGGCCACATTGTAAAAAGAATTATCTTGGGCCACACATAAAATACACTAACACTAACAATAGCTGATGAGCTAAAAAATAAATTGTAAAAAAATCTCAATATTGTAAGAAAGTTTATGAATTTGTGTTAGACTGTATTTAAAGCCGTCCTGGGCTGCATGTGGCCCACAGACTGTGGGTTGGACAAGCTTGTTGTTAAAGTTTTCAAGTCCCTGGTTCTAGTTGAGACTAAGATTAGCTCTACACTGCTCCTCTTGACATTGGCAACACAGAATAATTGACTTTTTTTTTAATTGTGAATTTCTATCAATTTCATCAAAGTGCCTTGACCAACCCAAAAGAAAAAGGGGTGATTGATAACCATTCTTGCAATAAAAGAATGTGCAAATGAATGCCTTCCTCTTTCTCTGAAAATCACAGGAGGCTGCCCCGTGTACTAGTGAAGAATTCTCACACTGGCCCTATCATAAACATCGTTGCAGAGGAAAGCAGACACCTGCAGGCTTTCCCTTCCCTGCCACTCTCCTGGGAGCTGAATGCTGGAAGGTAGCCAACCAAAGGGCAATGCAGTGCAAACTCCTATGTCCACATGAAGTCCACGAGAAAACTCCTAGTGGAAGAGCGGGAGATGCCGCAGATCATCTAACGTCGGGCCTACGTACCAGCCTATGCAATGTGGTCACCTACTCTGTCCCAGCAAGTATGTGCCTTATTCTGCCATCTATACTTCACAATTTGTAGCAATCGAAAGTCTCTTTATTATATGAAATTATAGTGGCAACTATTATAATTTTGCCGGGAAGCTGGAGAATGGGAAGATGGACAGCAATACAGAGAAATCTCAAGCTTCCACACACTCATCAGTAGGAGAAAGAGAAGAACTCCCGTATTCCCCCTTCCTCATCTTGAGCAAGGATATCTAATCAGCAGGGCCACCTTCTCCAGAACCCTGGCTGCAGGAGAGTCTAGGGAATAGAGTTTTAGCTTCCCAATCTCACCAACCAGGAGGAGGGTGGAATGGAAGTGGAAGGAATCAAACAGTGTCAGCATACTCTTTATTGTAATTGACCTAAAACAAATAACACCACCAAGGTCTCATAGAAGATGGTCTGAGCTCACCCCTGTGACACATCATTTTAATTGCTAGAGACACTGAAAATAGTTAATGGATTCTGACACTGTGCTTGGAGTTGGGAAGTTGCCCGTATGAAAAACATGGGCTGAAAATTGATGCTTTTCTTGACATGGCTGGTAAAAGCAGGGTTAGGACTACTTGGCCATAGTGGATACTTGTGGTGTTCGCTACTCAATGTCCATTCTGTTTCTTGGGTCAACAGAACTCTTTAGAAAAAAACATTCTACCTCTAATCTCAGCCACAGAGCTTTGTGGAGCTAACTCAACCTCCAGGATCCAGAGTGCATCATGCAGTTTAAGCTAAACCAGTCAGCCCACTCCTTCCACCTGGCCCAGGTTCCAAGGCAGTCCATTCATGGGCAAAATCTTGACTCAATCTTAGGACTTATACTTAAGCCATTGAATAAGCTTTCTTTCCTTCTGCTAGACTAGATGAGTTGATGAGCCTAAATTTCCCCAGACCCAACACACAGAGTTGAAAATGAATCCAAAAGGAAAGCAATAGATGGACCTCGTATGAGTCTAGGATCAGGCCTCCATTGTAGGCAGTCCTGTTCATGGACATTTAGTCTTATAGTATATCAACAAACGTCACTGGTGAAGACACTTTGGGCCCAGTTTCCTGTCACCAAGAACATTCTGATGGATTTGATACTCACATCAAACTTAGAATATATGTATTTTTATTACACCCATTTTAAAGATTAGAAAACAGCCACAGGGTGGTCAAGTATCTTGAACTTATAAAAATATAGAGAGAGGAAGGCATCTTTGGCAGTGCTGAAGTTAATATCATCATGCTAAAATGTTGCGTAACACTTCTAATTCAAACTATTGCCCTTTGCTCTTCTGGAAATAGTGTTGAGTATATCACTGAAGCAGTTCCCTGACTCTCATTACCATCCTGCAATCACCTCCAGTTCTTTTCAACCAAAGCCCCAAATTTCTGTATGCCCTATGTGATAACTCTGCATTGCACTCCACTTGTTAAATCTCTTAACTGGTGATGAAAGCTCTGAATTAAAGCTCTAGATGTTTTCTTATAAGAGAGTATGATCCTTGTGTTCACTACAAGCTAAACAAGGCATTTCCCAAAGAGGTTGTCATCTTCTCCTTGCATCATTAAACAAAAATGAAGTCTATCTTTTTCCTTCCCAAAGTCAACATGTGACAATTCACAGCAAAATCAAAACTTTCTTTGCTGAAGTTCCCTTTCTTGTAATGCCAGCTACCTCTCAGGAACAGACTGAGATCTCCAAAAGTGAGACATTTGGGAGCAACAGATGCTCAAGCAAGATATTTCCTGGGAAGAAGGTAGAAGCAAAGACTGGGTTCAGTGTGATCTTCAGCACTGAGTGTTTTCTGCATTCTACTCTGTACGTGTGTGTATGTGTGTTGTAGTTAATATACTCAATTTTCTGTGTTTTTGATGAATTGCTGCTAACACCTGTAGAGCCTCCATGGTCTCCATCTCAACTTTCAAGTGCAATTGAGAATTCAGCAAAAACGGAATGATGCAAACTCTCATTTCATCACTTCAAACATCTATCAAACTTTTACCTTCTTTCTTCAAAAATAACATTTATACATGCATGTGTATGTTCATTGCAGTACTATTCAAAATAGCAAAGACATGGAATCAACTCAAATGCCCATCAGTGATAGACTGGATAAAGAAAATGTGTTACATATGCACCATGGAATACTACGCAGCCATGAAGAAGAACAAGATCATGTGGGAGCTCAACAATGAGAACACATGGACACAGAGAGGGGAACAACACACACTGGGGCCTGTTGGGTGAGAGAGGGAGAGCATCAAGATAAATGGCTAATGCATGTAGGGCTTAATAACTAGGTGATGGTCTGATAGGTGCAGCAAACCACCATGGCACACGTTGACCTATGTAACAAACCTGCACAATCTGCACAGGTATCCTGGAACTTAAAATTAAAATAAATTAAATTAGAAACAAATAAGATTTAACTCCCTACCTATCTCTTTGAAAAGCCTTAACCATTAACCGAGTCACGGCATTTTTAAATGGACTATTCAGTGGCTGTGGAGATGTGTGCTGTGTTTGCTTGGTTAAACAGAAAGTAAGTTTTCAAGGATCTCCTGCCTCATATGTTTCCAGGATAAAGTTGGCCAAACATGAATTCATAGATCTAGAATTCACAGATTGACAGATTTGGAAGGTGGGAGGGAAGCAGTACTCATTACTCTCTGAAGGTTATAGCAATCAGAGAGGAAATAGAAGACATCTAGCTTCTCTCCTCTCTCCTTTACTGTGTTCCTAGCCCTCCTACGGACTGCTTTTCCTATGACCGGCAAGTTGCACCAGAGGTGACGGAACAGTGACAGATTTCCATAGCTTTAAAAAAAAAACCCAACAAATATACAGAGTTTGTCAGATTTGATTTGTTAATATTTTGTTAAAGGTTTTTCTATCTGTGTTTATGACAAATATTGGATTGTAATTTTTTTGTAATGACTTTGCCAGATTTTTATATTAAGATTATGCTATTGTGAATCGTGCTGCAATAAACATACGTGTGCCTGTGTCTTTATAGCAGCATGATTTATAATCCTTTAGGTATATACCCAGTAATGGGATTCCTGGGTCAAATGGCATTTCTAGTTCTAGATCCCTGAGGAATCGCCACATTGACTTCCACAATGGTTGAACTAGTTTACAGTCCCACCAACAGTGTAAAAGTGTTCCTATTTCTCCACATCCTCTCCAGCACCTGTTGTTTCCTGACTTTTTAATGATCGCCATTCTAACAGGCATGAGGGAGGGATAGCATTAGGAGATATACCTAATGTTAAATGACGAGTTAATGGGTGCAGCACACCAACATGGCACATGTATACATATGTAACTAACCTGCACATTGTGCCCATGTACCCTAAAACTTAAAGTATAACAATAAAAAAAAATTATGCTGGCCTTATAAAAATGAATTGAAAAAACTTTATTCTTCCTTCATTTTCTGAAAGATTTTGTGCAAGTCTGCTGTTGTTTCTATCTTAGATGGTAGATAAACTTCACCAATAAAACCATCTGGGCCTGGAGTTTTCTTGTTGGGAAGCCTTTTGATAAAGATTTTGCAGTAGGCAGAATCATGTCTCCCCCAAAGATGATCATGCCAAATTCCTGGAAACTGTAATTATATTACTTTACAGGACTAAGGGAGTTTTGCAGATTTGATTAAGGGTACAGACCTTGAAATGTGAGATTATCTTGAATTATTCAGGTGAGTCCAATCTAATCACATGAGTCTTTAAAATCTGAGAATATTTCTGAGCCAGGCCAGAGAGGTGCCAGTGAAGGAAGAATTCAGCTCCTGTTACTGACACTGAACAGTGAACGATAACCCCAAAGAGGCCTCTAAGAGCCAAGGACAGTTCCCAGCTGACAACCAGCAAGGAAATTAAGACTTCAGTCATTCTATACCTGGGTAGGACTGAATTCTGCTAACACTTGAATGAGCAACACATGAATTATCTCCTAGAGGCTCTGGTACAGAACAGAATGGAACATTGCTGACCTCTTGGTTTGATCTCAGTAAAACCTATACCAGGCTTCTCGCCTACAGAACTGTGAGGTAGTAAATTTGTGCTACTTTAATCAATAAAGTTGTGGTAATTTGTCATGGCAACAATAGATTTTAGTGACTTACAATAAATGTAGAACTCTCCAGATATTCTTTTTCTTCCAGTGTCAGTTTTGGTAAATTTCATTTCTCCGCAAAGATTTCCATTTCATCTAAGTTGTGGAATTATCGTTCTTGATGATATACTCTTTTACTGTTCAGAAAATCTGTGGTAATAACTCCTTTTTCATTCCTGACACTGGTAATTCATATTTTCCTCCTTTTTTCATCAGTTGAGATAGTTTTATAATTGTCACCGATTTTTTTTAAAAAAAATAAAATGAAAACAATTTAGACTTTGCTCATTTTCTCTGCTGTTTCTTCCACTTACTCACTCACTCTTTTTCTCTCCCCTCTGCCTCTCTGTCTTAATTTTCTTCCTTCTGCTTGCTTTTTTTTTTTTTTTCCCAACTAGGCTCTTAAAGTATAGAATTAGGTAAATGATTTTAGATTTTTCTTTTTTTCTACTGTAAACAAAGCCATAAATTTCCTTTTTATCACTTTTTAAGCAACATTTTGCAAATTTTATTTTGCATTATTATTATTTATTTCAAAATATTTTCTAATTTCCTGTAATTTGCATTTGGTTCATGGATTAGTTAGACATTGTTTAAGTTCCAAATATCTGGGCTTTTTTTTTAGGTATCTTACTGTAATTGGTTTCTAATTTAATTTCAATTTTGATCAGATAACATGCCCTAGATAATTTCCATTCTTTTAAATGTATTTAAACTTGTTCTTCTGCTCAGCAAATGGTCTATATTGATTAAAATGCCATGTACACTTGAAAATAATGTGGACTCTGAAGTTAACCAGGTATAGTGTTTTATAATTATCAATTAGGCAAGGTAGTTGATAATGTTCAGATCATCCATATCTTTACTGACACAGGAGCGGGGAAGAGACGGGATAGGGAAAGCAGGAGAGAGGAATGTTGTTTCAATTGCTGATTGCTGATGAGGTGTTTAAATTCTCTGACAATTATTTTGGCATTTTTCATATTTCTCCTTAATTCTGTTTAATTTTTCTTGGTGTGTTTTGAGTCTTTATTATTAGCTACATATATACTTATGATTTTTATGTCTTTCTGTGTAACTGATGCTTTTAGTACTATGAAATGTCTTTCTTGATATCTGGTTATGTTCTTTGTTCTGAAGTCGATTTTATCTGATATTAATACAGCCATTCTGGTCATCCTACGCTTCCTCTTTACATGATGTATTAGTTTGCTGGGGCTGCCTTAACAAAGTACCACAAACTGAGTGGCTGAAACAATATAAATGCATTAACATTATCTCATTTTCTTTGGACACATGCCTAGTAGTGGGATTGCTGGATCACATGGTAGTTCTATTTTTTTAAAAGGGTGTTGCTCTGTCACCCAGGCTGGAGTACAGCAGTGAAATCATAGCTCACTGCAGCCTCAAACTCCTGGACTCGACTGATCCTCCCACCTCGGTCTCCAGTGTGACTGGGGCACATGCCACCATGTCCAGCTATTTTTTTATTCTAATTTTTATTATTTTGTGGAGACACGGTCTTATTATGTGCCCAGGGTGGTCTCGAACTCCTGGGCTCAAGCGATCCTCCCACCTCAGCCTTCGAAAGTTATTGGATTACAGATGTGAGTCACCACGCTGGCTATTTTTATGTTTTTTGAGGAACTTTCATAGTGTTTTACATAACGGCTTCACCAGCTTAAATTCCCACAGTGTGCTAGAGTTCTCTTTCCTCCAAATCCTCACCAACCCTTGTTATCTTCCATCTTTTTAAAGTCTCATCCTTACAAGGTGGGAGGTGACCATCTTACTATCATTTTAATTTGTGTCTCTCTGATAATTAGTAATGCTGAGCATTTTTTCGTAAATCAGTTGGCCATTTGAGAAATGTTTATTTAAGTCCTTTGCCCATTCTTCTGGCTTTTGAATGCCAAGTAATTTTGGATTCTGCCTTGCAAATGACAAATGTTATACTTCTGACTGTTTTAAAATTTTGAATTCCATGCAGACTCTATTTTGTTGTATTCATCAATAAAGTGTTAACTGAATTTTTTTTTTTTTTTTTTTTTTGGCTAGTAATGACTTGGTTGGATTCACACTACAAAACGTCTCTTGGGGTTCAGCTCAAATCAGCTCAGTCCTTTTATCTTTAGCTATGCTGCTTAATCTTCCCCATGCTCCCGGGGTTCATGCGTCATCCAAAAATGTGGGCAAAGTTAATACAAGCAATTGGGGGTCTTTCTTTCTGGCTCTTTCCTTTGTTGGATTTCCCCCTCTGCATTCCAGTAGCAGTGATTGCTACAGATTTTGCTGTCTGGTTCTTCAGTTTAGAAAGAGTGAGTTTCGGCAGGGCGCGGAGGCTCACGCTTGTAATACCAATACTTTGGGAGGCTAAGGCAGGTGGATTGCTTGAGGTCAGGAGTTCAAGACCAGCCTGGCCAACATGGCGAAACCCTGTCTCTACTAAAAATACAAAAATTAGCCGGGCATGGTGTTGCGCGCCTGTAATCCTAGATACTCAGGAGGCTGCGGCACAAGAATTGCTTGAAACTGGGAGACGGAGGTTGCAGTAAGCCAAGATTGCATCACTGCACTCCAGCTTGGGCAACAGAGCGAGACTCCATCTCAAAAAATAAAAAATAAAAAAAAGAAAGAGTGAGTTTCTACAGGAGTGTCAGTTGTCACTTGCAGCAATGATTTTGGCCTGTTTTTAGGGGAAATGCCACCAAAACAGGAAAGTCACTCCACGCCTCTCCTTCCAAATGTCAACTTACCTCCAGAAGCTCCTGTTTTCCTTCACTTTTCATGGCCTTCTGGAAGTCTTTGCGGTGTTGTTGATGTGTTTGTGTTACTCTTTTTGTTTTGTATCTTATTCAGAATTTATGATTGTTACCTATGTGAAGATCCATCCAGCAGGCGTTGACTTGGTCATGCCGAAAGCTCAACTCCTTCAAACACTTTTTGAACAGTACCCCTTTCATCTTCCTGCTCTGGTAGCTGGAGACTCCCGCCTCCCCAGATCTCCTGCGAGTTCCAATTTGTTTCCCTGAAATAGACTGAAAGCTCAGCTTGTCCTGAATCCCATGCCAGAGCCTCAGGGAAGCTGGTCAGTAATTTCTGCTTATCCTCCGACTCCCTCTTCTGGCTCTTATAGCTCTAGCTTCTCCCACAATTATATAAGATCTCATTCCTAAAAATAGATTCCTATTCCTAGTGGTTCTGTTTCCCTCACTGAACCTTGATTGATACAGTGGCATTTGAGTTCCATCCATAAGTAGAATGGCAACCTAAACAATTTATGCTTAATGCTTTTTGTAGTGAGCAGGAGGCAACAATTTCACGCCTTCCTTCCACCAACCTTGGTCCTGCTCCCAGCTGGGCTGAGCTGTAATCTCTTGGATGCTCCATAAAGATCAAACGGCTGTCTCCTGAGCTGTATCGAGGGCACAGCTTTAAGTAGGCATCACTGTTTGCTGAACATATCAAAGATGGGCTGCCCCAGGAGGTATCACAACTTTTACTTACAAGTCAGAGGTAAAGAAGCCAGTAGTGACCATTATTGCCTCTTGAGAACAGAGACATTCATTAGTGTGAAATGCTGCTGAATGTAGTGACAGTCTTTTGATTTGTTTGCCACTTAGACCCCCAAATCTGAGCTTTTCTTTTTTCTCTGCTAGCAACAAATGCTAGTCAGGGCCACCAGGGAGCGCTGTTTACTCTATAACCATTCCCAGGCTGCGTGTGGGTCTGGAGCTGAGATATTTCGCACATAAATTAATGGAATTGGCATTCCATTGTTCCAAGTGTCAAAACAACACAGTTTTGGCAGATTTCCATTTGAAGCTCAATCTTTTTTAACAAGCCATCAGAGAGTCTTAAGGAGAGTTAAAAGCAATGTAGTGGGTCTTTCTATGAAGTGCCTTTGGTTACCTGGATTGTCTGCCCCGAGAAAGGTGGTTGAAAGCAGCTAATCACACATAAAAGTCACCAGTGTCCTCCTTCCCAGAACCTGGCTGGATCTGCTGTGAATCACAAGTAATCCCATAGTTTAGGATTTGGATCATGGTCGGCCAGAAGGGGCTTTTTAAAGGTAGTTTAATATTGGAATTGAATTCTGTGTGCATTTCGTAGCGTGGATGAGTTTGAATTATTTTCTATTAACAATTCCACATTTAGGTCCTTGTGAATAAGGACTACAAAATTGAGAAAATAAATCCAAAGACTTAGGGGTGGAGAGGGAGAAATCGATATGACAGCAGAACCCAGCCCAATTCAATCCCAACATGTTGGAGCTGGTTTAATCTGCATCTTCTGGCTGGTGGTTATGGGAACTGACTGGCTATAAAAACTTCCATTCTTGTTTATGGGCTGTCCGGCGTACTGTCTCATTCTTTCTGCCAGAAAGACCTGTCTTTCTTTCCTTGCATCTCCACTATTAATCTCCCACTGTTCCTGATGCCTGTGATCAAACATCATGAAATTTCTTCAGCCATATTTATTGAGTGCTGGATATGGTCTAGGCTCTGTACTCATTTCTGGTGATGTGGCCCTGGGACAAAAGACTTTGCTGAGGGGATAATATTTGCAAGGAGAGGGACACGATAGGAAAAATATTTCAGGAAGAGAGAGTGGCAAGTACAAGGACTGTGGAGGGAGAGAACTGGGCAGAGCCAGCAGAGGGAACAGGATAATTAGTATAAGTGGGGGCAGGTGGGCCGTGAAATCATTTTTTATCTTCTCTAGGCCCTTAAAACATTTAATGTGTGCCTATTTTCTGATGTTGATTTGAGATATTTGTGCATGCATATTATCCTGCCTAATGGGCTGTCAGAGGGCAGGCACCCTGCCTATAAGTAATTCACTCAACAGTTACTATTGAACTGAAGAATGCATAGACACAGAGTGGGTCTTATTCCTGCAAGACCTGATCATCCAAAAGGAACAGGAATGCAGCTGAGTGAGTGGGCACGCAATGAATTTGAATGCCTGGGTGTTCCAATGAGGATGGATTATTATGTGAAGGTGCTGTAACAAATAATCCAAACTTTCAGAGGCATACAACAGCAAACATTCACTTCTCATTCCCTTTTCTTTGTGTCCACTGCAGGTTGGCAGGGGTCTGTGCTCATTAAGGTCACTTAGGGACTCAGTTGATGGAGCAGCTACTAACTAGACCAAAGCCAGTCATTGCACCTGCCCACTCCAAATACTGGGTTCGGTGAGGAGTGTGCATTAAATAGCCATTATTAACTGACTGCAGGACGAATTCTCCAGTCTCAAGGTTCTTCTGGAATGACAGAATGCACTGAATATGCTTGTGATTGCTTTATGCTGAGAAGCAGGAAAGAGTTTAATGTCAGTGAAATTTTCAAATAAATATAGTTTGGATAATATGATTTTGCATAAGTAGATGGGGAGCAGAATAGGGTAATTATTTAGGAGTTGTTACTCAAAAGTGGCCCACTGACTCACAACATCAAGATCACCTGGAGGCTTGGGAGAAATGCAGAGGAGAAGGCCCCATCCCTAGCACCTAAATCAGAAGTTGCATTTTAACAAGTTCCCTTGGTCACGTGTATACACAGGAAAGTCTGAGAATTGTCTATTTAGAGCAAGGAGTCTATGGTGGGAGAGTTGAGTTTGAATACCAGCTCTGCCAATTAGTTGTTCCGTGACATTGGGTAAGTCTCCTAAACTCTGTATCTCAATTTTCTCATGGGTAAGTGGGGTTAATAACAAAAGTAATGTCATAGGACTGTTGTGAGGATTAAATGAGTCCACACCTGTCAAAGTACTTAAGACAGTGCCTGGGACAGAGTAAGGAATCTGCAAGTGTTAGAGATGATGATGATGGTGATCGTGATGGTGATGGTGATGATAATAGTAATGGTGATGATGGTGATGGTGATGGTGATGATGATGGTGATGGTGATGATGATATGATGATGGTGGTGGTGGTGATGATGATGATGGTGATAATGATGATGATGATCATGATGATAATGGTGATGATGATGGTGATGATAATGGTGATAGTGATGATGATAGTGATGGTGATGATGATGGTGATGATGATGATGGTGATAATGGTGATGATGATGATGATGATGCAAATACAGTTAAGGAAATACCAGTGTGATTACTTCCATTTGTAACCTAATCCGAAGCTTCATTAACCTAATTCCTATAGTAAATTGATCATTTGCTGGCCTTGAACCCTAGTGGAAGGGTGAAGGGTAGAGATTCTACTCTGTGGGTCTTAACCACAAATGTGAGAGGAGTCTGGGCATCCAACAGGTACCACGTGGAAAATGGGATGATAAGCAGGTATGGGCATTTGAGCATCAGTCTTAAAAGTTGTTTTCACAGGCCAAAAGTCACCTGCATCTTGCATCTTATCTGGGGATGCTGGGCCCATGTCCTCTTCAGGGTCGATTAAGCTCCATACAGGCTGAGTTCAAGTAGCAGTGCCAGAGAAGCACAAGGGTCTCAAGAGGTTGTCTGGGATGGTAAGTGGAAGTTACAAAGGGACAATTCTTCAGTGCTTGTTTAAAATAAAAGGGCCCAACAAGTGAAACCTGACACAAAGAGAGACCTAGCAAGTGAGACCTAACACAAGTTTCCTAGACATCTGGTGTAGGAAACAGGCACACCTGAGCACACACCTATCAGTCTAGTGAATGGTCGCGAATGTGGACTTTGAAGTCAGATGGTCTAGATTAAATCCCAGCTCAACCACTTCTTAGATGAGTGGCATTGAACTAGCCACTTCACTTCTTTGACATCAGTTTTCTTATGTGTGAACTGGAGATAACAAGAGTACATGTTCATAGGGTTGTTAATGAGATATTTGGCAATTAGCAAGTACCTAATAAATGTTAATTGTTATTATCATCATCATCACTATTAACAGCTAAATGAACTAAAGGTAAAATGAGTGATTCTGAGATTCCTCATTAGTAAAGTAGGGCTAATAGTCTATGGATTTACAGTATTCATTCATTGGACAAGGACTTATCTTCACATACACACTTGTTGTAGGGGATGGGAATACAGGGGTGAGCAGGTCAGACATTGTCCCCTCATGGAGTTGACACGGAACGAGGAATGAGCAAGCAAACAAATAAAGGAACAAGGGCAGACAGCGAATGGCCCCCAATAAATGTTCCCTAAATATATTTTCATTAGATGGAATAAAGGCTGGAATCTTTATCCACACGGAGGGAGGAAGAATGTATTATTTCTACATTCCACACCTCTGACTCCTCTCTACCTTAGCCAGACTTAGACCTGGAGTTAATGAAAGAGGGGATGACATACGGCTTACGGTTCGTACCAATGCAATACTCAATTTGCCTTAGGGTTGGTGGTCATAAACTGGCCCGGCCCCTTCCGGGGGGTGCAGAGAGCTGATTTTCAATGTATGGGCTGTCACATACCAGCAAGTGGCTTAATCTCCTCTATGAGCCTCAGTTTCCTCATCTGTACCAATGTACCGACCAAGGTCACTCACCCCCTGTCTTCCTCACCTCCGTAAATAGAACCCTCAGGTATCCAGTTGTTTGGGCCAAAACAGTGGCCTCTTCTTTCCCTCCCACAGTCCACACCCATCCATCAGCACATCCTGCTGGCTTCACTTCCACTAGGCATCATTAACTGGTCCTTGTCGCGACTTCACAGCTTTGCTCCTCTTACTCCAGTGCAAGCATCCAAGACTCCTGGGTGCCTTGAACCAGCTCTTAATTAGACTTCAGGCTTCCTTGGCTACCCCTATAGGCTGTGGTCTACAATTGGCCAGAGTGATCCTTCTGAAAGAAAAATAAGACCTTTCAGGACTCCAGCTTAGGGTCTTTACACTTTCATTTTTATCAGCCTGAGAAGCTCTTTTCCCAAAAATTGCTCTCACTTCACCCACCTTCCTAAAGTTGCACCCCCAAATCAGACTTTTCCCTTATTTTGCTTTATTTTTGTTCACAACACATATCACTGCATTAACAGATACAATTACTTGTATATTACTTTAGAGTCTGCATCCTCCACTAGAATGTAAGGTCCATGAATTTAGGACCCTCGTCTATTTTGTTCACTGGCAAAACCCCAAAATTTGGGCCTGACAAATAGTAAGCAAGTGACACCTATTTGTTAAATGAATGAATGAATGAATAAAATGTCCAAGGATAATAATAATACACCCCACGAGTGTGAAGAGGATTAAATCAGATAGTGCCTATATGTTTTAAGAACAATGACAGGACACAGAACTAAGCATAGACCTTTCTATCATTTTTCTCCCTTTTTTCCTTCTTCCTCATTTTTTTATCGCTAATAGTAAGCACCATAGTCAGGACTTGATACTCAGTTTGCGGGATGACCATAGCTGTTTCATGAGGCCAACATATAGCCTTTCTTTTCCATGTCCTCGGCAATATATACCCATATGTCCCGTCTACAGGTAGACAATGCAAGAAGCCTTTGAACTAAAATCACGAGTTCCATCCCTCATTTTATGCGATATTCACAATTTAACATTTAAGCATGAACAAAACAATCTGAAGTTGCCTCATTGACTTAGGAACCCTGAGACCCTGTGGAAGCAGCAGGTTTCCTCTTTCCAATCATTCTCCTCTCCCATAAATTATGTTAAGTGCTTCCATGTGCCCACAGTCCTTAAGGAATTCTGCAACAGCCTTTGAGGAGATTAGAAGCCTCTGATGTTCCTTATGAAATTCAGAAAACCATCTGGAAGTAATCTAAGTTAAGGAATTAATGATTTGGGGGTTAAATGATACATGACTTAAAAAAAATAAATATGGAAAACTTTATTAGCCCATGAACCTCAATTTTTGTGGATTTACCTATGAAAGAGAAATTGACTGTATCATCTGTTTTATTTGTTTGTTCAGTTTTGTGCGCATGTTCGTTTGACTGCTCTTGAGAGGGACATGCAATAGATTAAATGGAGTCCTAAAGGAAGGTTTGCAGAGAAGCTTTCATTTGCTGGGTCTCCTGAAGGCTCTCACAGGGGATGCCCGGAGGCAACATAGTCTCAAGGGGCATCTGTGATTCAGGATCACCTGGAGACAGTGGATGCCTTTGGGGTGCTGTGCAGTGAGCTTATCTGATTGAGAATCCTCTCCCCACTCCAACCCCATGTTGAATTAGTATTTATTTTGCTGTGGCTTGTTTGATAGCCCCTGGTTTTGATTATTTGCATCACAGAGATGTAGTCCAGGACCTGACTTGTCTTTGCAGTAGGGACAGCAATGTTCTGTGCCAAAAGGAAAGAAATGATGTGGAAAGAAGGTACATTATGAGGCTGCATAGAACAGGCGAGTGGAGGGCACTTCTTTGGGTTTTTATTTTTTGTTCCTGTTATCCAATAGGGAGCAGAGAGGATAAGGCAGATTCCCATCCTCAGTTACAAACAATGGGACATGTTGTGTATTTCTCCCTCATGCTGGGAACATTTAAATGAAAAAAAAAATTTATTCCCCGGTGATGTTCAGGCTCAAAACACTGTGAATAAAACGTACCTTCCGTTTTAGGAGCCCAAATCTACTTTACAACTGCCCCCTGCCCCCAAGGTCAGGTCTACACTAGCTGAATGTACTGAAGAATTGGGCGACTATCAGCATAATCCACTTTAAAAATCAAGTCTCTGCTATCCAGGCCTATGAGAATCAAGCTTTTACCGTTCCCTTTGGGGCCTGGCTAGTTTTCAAGCTGCCTTCTCCTCACATCATGTGAGTAGAGCCAGCCAAGAAAACCAGGGAGACATCTCCCCCCAGCCTGGCCCAGACTTCCGGGCCCCACCCCAGGAGAAAGCCTCCCACTCTGGCCAGTGCCCTGCAAAGCCTTCGCCCCACCCCGCCCCAATTTCTCCTTATGCCTGGCTCATTCCTTAGGGGCTGAGTTGGGAGATAAGACTTGGGGTTGCAGTTGCTGGGGATCATTCGTTTACATTTCTTTTCTTTCAATCAAGGATTTCTTTTTTTCTTTTGAAATTCTTTCCTGCACTGATGGTGAGAAAATACCCCTCAGGCTTCCTTTTGATGTTGGACCGAGCCAGCCCACGGTGAGAGGGGATGCTGAGCCCGTGGTGAGGAGCTCAGGACAGGAGGGGACGTCCGAACCCATGGCCCTTCATTCCCAGTCACAAGGGGGGAGTCGGGGTCCCGCCCTCAAACTGCTCAGACCATGCATGGCAGAAAGACCCGAGCATGAGCGTCAGGAACCGCACAGGGAAGCCGCTGAGATCACCTGGGATCACCACCATGAGGGAGGCCAGCGCTGGAGAAATCAGAGGGAAAAGATAGAGAGAACGAAGTTGGGGGGGCGGAGGGCGGATCTTCCTTGTCTGAGTCTGCAGAGAAATTGCTTATTGCAGGAGCAAGTCTAGAGAGGGGCTATTCTCCACCCACTGAAAAGATAATAAAACACATGCTATGGGCCGGAGGGAGATGATTGGGGAGTGGAAGCCCCACAGACATGCAGTGAAAAATGATCCTTTCTTCCCCTCTGCGTTCTAGTCCCCTTCCCAGAGACACCGCTGTGATCTCGTGCCTCGCCCCCTCCGCACACGCACAGGTGCACACCCGCATCTGTCTGAGCCGGCACCCCGCCTTCACGCTCCGCTGCGCGCTGCTTTTCCCCGCTCAGTGATCCAGTTAGGAGCTCTCCCCGCAGCAGCTGCGCGGGACTTTGCATTCCAGATGTCCCCAGCCCTCCAGGCTAAAGCAGGGGCCACCTGAAGTTGAGGAATGGGGCGTGACGACCACCAGGTCCCGCAGTGACCACGGGAGGGTGGGGAGAAGGAGTCCAGCTCCGCCTTGAGCGTCGGGTCCCTGGGCAGGACCCTCCGGGCCACGGGCCGCTGTCCGTTGGGCACCCGGGCAGGAGTCTGCGAACGCAGAGTTTCTCTAGAAAGGCGCGGACCCCCCGGAGGAGCCGTCCCAGCCGCCTGGGGAGACGCCCCCTCCTCTCCCGGACTTCTTTCCCGGGCACACCCTCCCTAGCCCGGGCGGGGGGGGTTCTCCATCTGCCGCCCCTCCCGGCGGGCAGGCGTCCTCTCTCCTCCCGCACCCTCAATCTGTCCGCGGTCCCGGGGCTCGGCGGGGGCGGGGCCCGGGCGGGGCCGGGGGCGGGGCCGGGGGCGGGGCCGGGGGCGGGGCGGGCCGGCGGCTGCGGAGGCTGCAGGAGAAAAGTTGTCCCGGCCGGAGCGCGAGCAGCGGCGGAGCGGGAGCCGCCAGAGCCGCCAGAGCCAGAGCCGGAGCTGCGGCGGCGTGGACCCGGCAGGGGCGGGCCTCGGACAGCAGAGACGCAGCGGGCCCAGCCGACCGGGCTGCGGGAGTGGCCCCGGGCATGGGGCGGCCGGCGGGGGCCGCGGGCGGGCGCTGCGCTTCGGGCTGGCGGCGGGCTGCGTGAGCGGCCGGGACGCAGGATGCGCTCCGAGGGTGCGGCCCCCGGGCCGGCGGCGCCGCTGTGCGGGGCGCTGAGCCTGCTGCTGGGCGCGCTGCTGGGCAAAGGTAAGGCCGGGGCGGGGGCCTGGCGCGCCGACGCATGCGAACTTCCCGGTTCCGGGGGAGCTCGGGGTGAGGGCAGCCGAAGCGAGGGGTGCGGCGGGGGCCTCGGCGGGGGCTCGGATCCCATCAACAGCGCCTCTGCGGGGGCCGAGCCGCCCCTAATCCAGAAGGGCGCTCCCAGCTGGGCGCCGGGATCCGGGCAAGTTAGGCTGGTCCCGGGTCCCGAATCTCCCACCCGGGACCCCCCAGACCCAGAGCTGCCCCACGGATGAGGAGGGGGCGTGGCTGAGGGACACGGCGTTTGTTCCCCATCCCTGAGTTCCGTGGGGACCTGCCCCAGCCCCAGCACAGTCACCCTGTGGAACTGGCATCCAGGAGAGGTGCTCCGCTCTGTGCGCGCCTTCCTCCCGGCTGTGTGCTCCCTGTCCACAGCTCCCCATCCACAGCTTCGGCACTGTGGGGCTGGTGCTCCAGAAGGGAAGGCCCGGTTCTTTGCATCCCCTTTCCGCAACCGCTAGGCTCTCTGTGCGGGCCCTAGAGGAACGCTCACTCATCGCGCAGCTCACCAGGGACCCCAGCTTGGCAGAAACCAGGGGCTCTCTGCGGGTTCTCTCAAATGAGTCCTTTGTGGTGGGGGAGCGCGGATGGGGAGGTGGGTGCGTCCCTCGCGACGGGAACTACCTCACCAGCGGTCCTGTCCGGAGCTCCTTCACCTCAGTGTCCTCTTCTCTGCAATGGGAGTGACGGCCCTGCTTTGGGTTGGAGGAATTTAAGGGAGTTAACGTATGGCGCCCGCAGGGCTCACAAAAGGTAGCCGTGTGGTTTTTCCGACCTTTTTTATTATGTGCGTGTGCGGCCGAGTGGCCGCGCGGATGCGGCGGCGGGAAGGGCGGGCAGAGGCGGTCTCCAGCCCCAGGAGCCGCGGGGCAGGCGGGGAGCAAGGCCTAGGCTCTGCCAGGGCAGCAGCTGCCCGAGTCCCGGGGCGCGTCCAGGGCGTAGAAAAAGGAGAGCGTCGCTTTCCTGCTGCCCGCGCCCTGGCGAAGGTCTCGGGTTCATTTGGTTAAACGGAGGTGCGCACATGGGTGCCCTGAGCCTTCGCGCGGCGCCGCGGGTGCAGTATCGGCCCCAGGCTCTGAGCAGAGAACACTCAAAGCCACCCCTCTCCCGCCTAGTGCTCTGAGGCTGAGCTAGAAATGCATTGAGAGAGACAAGTTGTCAATGGATGTTTAAAAGTAGCGTTTGCTTTTCAAAAGTCATTCTGCACCGCCTGAAAATCCAGAAAAATCTACTTTCCTTGAGGCTGCGCTTTCCCAGATACACCAACCAGACAAGTTTGCTATGTTTTATATAAGCGTTCCTTTCTTCTAAGAGCTCCAGGTAGAGAGGAGGGTGGGGTGAGAGAGGGGGGAAAGAGGGGGTGAGAGACGAGGGAAAGGGGGGGCAAGTCGGGGGTGGAGGAGTAGGAGAGGGGGGCACTTTTCTATTTTATTTGAAAGAGTCAACAGTCACAATCTGGTGCCTGGATTCTGCTGTTAATTAGCTCTAGGTTCCAGCGTTTCTAGGATTCAGTTTTCCTAGATGCAAAGTGGCCATTGAAGAATTCCCTTCCCAACCTACCTCCCGGCAGTTTTTTGTTGATAAAATGACTGAATGGGTAGTAAAGCACTTTGCAGAGGAAGGCGGTGCTAATTGAGCAGGGCGTGACCGACCTCCTCCGGGTTTTCGCCCCTTGCCCTTGAGAGAATTTAACCAGGCGAACTGGATGTTCCCTTTAAAGCAAGTGTGGACTGTTCTTCATTAAGGCTCACATTCCGTGTGTGTGTGTGTGTCTGTGTGTGTATCCAGAGGATTTTACTTTTGATTACGAGAGTGGCTGTTACAGATGTCCATGTGTTCAGTGCTGGGGGCAGTGATTTGGCTGGAAAGGCAACTGGGACTGGATTTGAAGCTGATATTTGCACAACAAGGGAAAGTGCTGAAAACTAGGGACGTAGCGAAGCCCCACCCCTATCCCAAACCGCCTCTGCCCTCTAGCTAAGTGCAACCTTGATTTGATGGGGCTTTCTTTCCCTGCTTTTTGCTTTACAAAGTTCACCACGTGATTTGGGGGTGCATAAGGGCCTGCAACTTATCATCTGCAAAATACATTTTCCGTTTGTTTCTCATGATCAAAAGCAGCAGTTCATTCCCCCCTCGGATTCCTCCACACGTAAAGCGTTTGCACCGTAAGATATCTTCTAGAGAGGAAAGTTTGCTGACCTTGTTTACATTTCTGCTGTCTTTAAAAAAAAAAAAAGCCATCTCTGTCTCTTCCTGCACACGGATTTAAGTGCTGATTTCTGGAATCCTTGAAACCACTGATTAATTTTTAATACCAATTGTCTGTTTATTTTTGACTGTGGATTTAGAGGCTTTGCAATTTGTCAGGGTTCGGAAAAGGCAGAATTGTTCTTCAGAGGTTCCATAAATAGGACAGGGCATTGAAAGAAAGAAATCTTTTCCTAAGATTTAAGACTTGGGCTGAGGCAGGAGAGGCAAAACATCCTTGAATTAGAGGTTGATGTATTGCGCCTGTATAAAGCAAGTGGAAGGGCGGTGCCAGGCTGAGATGCCCTCGGAAGTTTAGTGATGGTTGTTAGTCACATATGAGACCTTCTGGGAAGGTTATGTGGGACCACAATCTCTTTTCTGAAATCTGTGGGGGCAAATGTATTTCAAAATTTAGAATTATTGATATCTTTGAATGACAAGATAGAAGGAAAGATAGAAAAATAGAGGCATGAAGTCATATGCATGCGTGGTATGGCACCCTTAGTCTTCGTCTGGAGTTGCAGCCTGTAATTGCACATCGTGCTGACTTTGTGTGCAATGTATGAATCTTTACCTAAAGAAAGATAATAAGACCCCAAATAGCTGGACTTCAGATCGGTGTTGGCCACTGAATGAATTAAATACAACCAACCAGCCAAACCTTGGGATTGTCAGTGCTTTAGGGGTTTTGGGTTTCTGGTAAGGGATTTAGGGTCTATGGCAGGGATGAGAAATAGGATCCTCCTAGGATGTCATCAGGGTGGAGAAGCCCCTCTCAACTCACCCACGTTCGTGCTGCCACCAAAGAATGATGCTCATGTCCTGTCCTGCATACACTTACATGTGTACACTTAGCACAGACACGTAGATTTTCTTTTCATCCTTGTCCCTTCTTATCCCTCAAGTCGAAATTCCTTACTGTGTTTTAGCCTCTTAGTAGTTATTGCAACTTCTTGGAAATCATTCTATTAAACCATCAGATCTGAATGTGTCCTATTACGGTTCTTCTTCTATACCCAAATTTCTTTACTAGTGCTTGCGAACTTCAGGACCCGCAGACAAGTACTGTTTTATCCATACAATTTTTTTTTCAAAGGCTCCCAACATTTAAAAATTGTGAGAGTTGGTCAGGCACGGTGACTCACACCTTTAATTCCAGCACTTTGGGAGGCAAAGACAGTGGGTCACTTGAGGTCAGAAGTTCAAGACCAGCCTGGCCAACATGGTGAAACCCCATCTCTACTAAAAATACAAAAATTAGCTAGGCGTGGTGGCGGGGGCCTCTAATCCCAGCTACTCGGGAGACTGAGGCATGAGAATTGCTTGAATCTGGGAGTTGGAGGTTGCAGTGAGCCAAGATCATGCCACTGCACTCCAGCCTGGGTGACAGAGTAAGACTTGGTCTCAAAATAATAATAATAATAATAATAATAATAATAATAATAAAAAAATGAAGAGAAATGGGAGCATTCACATAAAAAAATTAGGATTTCCACAATGTGTACATATATCAAATCATCATATTGTACTCTGTAACTGTATATACATTTTATCCGTCAATTATAAAAAAGATTTTATTTCTAGTTTGCTAGAAGTTGCATATAGAATTTTATCAAATGCTCTTTTGCATCTACTGAGATGATCAAATAAGTTTTCTCCTTCATTATGAAAAGCAAATTAGGATTTCCAACTTCTCTCAAAAGTGTCGAGAGTCTGCCAATCTTGGGTGTAATTTCTTTTATGGCTACCTTGTGCCAAAGCTGAGCAGGGGTGTCCTCCTCTGGAGAGTGTGTTTATTCAGGTCCTCTCTTCCTCTGCTCACTCGCCTGACCCTTCCCTTAAGCAGTTGAGTTTTGCTTCAACCTCTTCTTCGTTCATCTCACTGTTCACTGTTAGCATAATCACAAGTGTGGCTACAGTCATGCAGAGAAGAGCTCAGCACTCTCAATTATATTAGTAGTTAACACCTCCATGAGCAGAGGTTAAAACAAAGCCTTTGGATGTATTAGATATTTCATACATCCATAGTCATAAAAAGCAAGGTTAATAAAAATGTGTCTTTGGTATATTAATTGAAGTGAAGGAAAGTATTACTGAATTAATGGAATAAATGGAACATCTGATTGATAGAACATTTTTACAGCCATCTACTTTGTTTAAAAGCCAGGCTTATTAAAGTATAATTTGCACACAATAAAATTCACCTCTTTGAGTGTATAGTTCTAAGTTTCGACAAATGCACACAGTCACGTAAACATCACTAGGATTGCGGTATAGAACATGCCCATTACTCTCCAAAATTTCTATTTGCCTTGGTAGCCCCCTCCTTCCTCTACCTCCAGTCCTGGCAACCACTGATTAGTTATTTGTCTCTAGAGTTTTACCTTTTTCAAAATGTCATAAAAACAGGATCATGCAGTATGCAGCTTTTGGATCTGCTTTCTTCTACTTAGCAGGATGCATTTGATAGTCACCTATGTATCAATAGTTTGTTCCTTTTCAATGCTGAATGGCATTCCATTGAATGAACGCACCACAGTTTATTTCATACTGAAAAGACCTTAAAATTATGCAAGTTTTGGGTAATTATGAAAAATGTTGCTATAAATATTCACCAACAATCTTCATGCAAACATATATTTTCATTTCTCCTGAGTAACTAGCTAGGATTGGGATTGCTAGGTTGTATGCAGACTGTATACATAACTTCATAAGATACTGCAAACTCTTTTTAAACATAGTTTTAGCAGTTCGCATCCCCATCAGCCATGTATAATAGTTGGTTTGTATCTTCAGCAGCATTTGATATTATCCATTTTGTTTTGATTTTGTTTAGTCATTCCGATAGGTATATAATAGGCATTTCTTTGAGGTTTTAATTTTTGCCCTCATGACTAATAATGTTGAATAATATTTCTTGTGCTTAATTGCTGTCCTTGTATTGTCTTTGGTGAAATATCTTTTTCAAATATTGTACCCATTTTTTATTGATTATTTTCCTGTTACGATTTTTGAGAGTGCTTTATATATTCTGAATGCAAGTCCTTTGTCAGATAAGTGTTTTAAGATAGTTTCTCTGAGTATGTGTCTTTGGAAGAGCAGAGGCGTTACATTTTAATGATGTTTAGTTTATTAATATTTTCTTTTAGTTATTGGTTTTTTGGTGTCACATCTAAGAAAGCTTGCCTTACCCAAGGCCACAATGATTGCCTAAATGTGTATAGTGTTGTTCAGGTCTTCTATATTCCTACTGATCTGTTTGTTCTGTCAGTTATTGAGAGAAGAGTATTGAGGTCTCCAACTATGTTATGGTTTTGTCTGTTTTTTATTTTAGCTCTGACAGCTTTCGTTTCATGTATTTTGAACACTGTCTTAGGTACATACTTAGGATTTTTTTGTTGTTGTTCGATCAATCCACTTTTATGTAATGCCTTTCTTTATTCTTAGAAATATTTCTTGTTCTATAATCTATTTTATCTGATATTAATATAGCCACCTCAGCTTTCTTTTGATTGGTATTTTTATGGTAATATCTTTTTCATCTTTTTACTTTTAACTTATGTCTTTATATGTAATGTTGGTTGTTTATAGGCAGCATATAGTTGGGTTTCACTTGTTTATCCAATCTGATAATCTCTGTCTTTTAAGTGTAATGTTTAGAGCACTTATATTTAATGTAATTATTCATCTATTTGTATTAAGATCTACTATTTTGCTCATTGTTTTATTTATGTTCCATCTGCTCTTTATTCTTCTTTTCCTCTTTCCCTACCAGCTTTTATGTTGAGTATTTTTTATGGTTCCATTTTATCTCCACTATTGGCTTATTATTTATACTTCTTTTTAAATTTTAGTCATTGCTCTATGGCTTACAGAATACAATTTTAATTAATCATTACTTGCATTCAAATTATGTTACGGTGCTTCGTATGCTATATAAGAAATTTACAACACTATACTCCTTACACTGTTTTCCTCTACTATGTTTTCAAGTACATGCACTCACGTACCCTAGGTGTGACTGGGAGAACTGTCAGTTAAAAATTATCTTTATGTCTATTAAAGAAGAATAAAAATTGTATTAATGGTGTGGCTTTTGTTTCTAAATGGGTACTTCCGATGTTCTGAAAACCAGTTTCTCTTCAAGATGTTATTCTACCTGTGCACTGAGCTCCCTTGTTTTATATGCCTTTAGGAACTTAGAAGTTGCTGCATTCAAGGAGAAAGCAAATGTGAAATACAACCCATCTGGAGTCTAAATCAGCAAAATTTCCAAGACAGTGGATTCTAGTTACTCTCCCAGAGAGACTGATTTCTTGTCTTCTACAATGTGTACACATTTTTTCTTCCTGATTAAGGATGTTCTTAATAATGTGTTAGGAATGTTGAGTTTACACTTGCATTGCATATGGCTGGAATCCTAAAGTAACCCAAAGACTTAATATAGACCATGTCTTTTCTATGTATAACATTTTTTTCTTTCTTCTCTCAATACCCTTCATCTTGCCAGCAACATGGTGAGTTATCACTTATGGACTAATTAGGAAGGTTCAGTATCATAGAAACAACAGCTTAAGTTTGAGCTTCTGTTCCACCAGTTCCTGGATGAACTGGTCAGAAGTCTTTGGTTGTTAGCAACAGAAACATCTTAATACCTTAATTGCTTATTACTAAGTTATAAGAGATTGGAAGCTCTTGACTCCAGAGAAAGCTAAAGGACGAGGTTTCCTATGAGCAGGAAGCTGCCAGGTGCTGGGTTCCTGTAGCTATAATTGTCTGGCTTCTTTAGGGTACCGCAGTTGGAAAACAGGAACCATTTTACTTATTTTTGTCTCAGTGCTCATGTTTTAGATTCCAGGGTGAAAGAAGCCTATACCTTGGCTAAACTTTTCACCTGGGGAATTTTGAAAATACCAATCCCCAGGCCTTATCCCAAACCAATGGAATCAGGCTCTTTGGTAGGGATGGAGTAGGGGTGGGTGTGGAGGCAGGGCTGATCAGTTTTACTGTTTAAAAGCTCTTCAGGTGATTCTAACTCTCAGGGATGCACACAGATTGTGTAGGCCCATCTCTATCTAGAAAGGTATAAGACAGCCTCATTAATAGTTCCATCATTTTGTATCCAAGGGGAAAGGATTTTCCTCCCAGAGAAAAACTGAAGAGCTGTTACTAAAAGAAGGTGTGATAGATGCTGGATGAAAAATCAACCAATGTTCATTCCACTGGCCCTAAGACCTAGTGTATGTAGTGAAAAAATAAAGGACAGCTTTTCTGAGCCTCAGTTTTGCTTTATAAGTCAGGGTTCCCCAACCCTCTGGTCATGGTTTGGTAGTGGTCCGTGGCCTATTAGGAACTAGGCTGCAGAGCAGGAGGTGAGTGATGGATAAGCGAGCAATGCTTCCTCTGAATTTATAGCTGCTCCCCATCCCTCACATTACTGCCTGAGCTCTGCCTCCTGTAAGATCGGCGGCAGCATTAGATTCTCATAGAAGCTAGAATCCTATCATGAACTGTGCATGCAAGGGGCCTAGGTTGCGTGCTCCTTATGAGAATCTAATGCCTGATGATCTGCCACTGTCCACCACTAGCCCCCAAGATGGGATGGTCTAGTTGCAGGAAGACAAGCTTAGGGCTCCCACTGAATCTACATTATGGTGAGTTATATAATATTTTATTATATAGTACAGGGTAATAATAATAGAGATAAAATGCACAATAAATGTAATGTGCTTGAATGATGCTGAAACAATCCCCCCACCCCCTGGTCCGATGTAAAATTGTCTTCCACAAAACTGGTCCCTTTTGCCAAAAAGGTTGGGGACCACTGTGCTAAGAAGGGATAATATCTATTTTATAGGATGGTTGACAATATTTAATGCAAAAGTGGACTAGAGATACTTAGCATGCTTTATGAATTTCCAAGGGCAGTTGTAACAAACATGGAAGCTTAATGTAACAAAAATTGATCCTCTCACAGTTCTGGGGCCGAAAGTCCAAAATCATATGTTGTCAGGGCCATGCACTGTGCTGAGCCCCCAGGGGAGGATCCTTCCTTGCCTTTTCCAGCTTCTCTTGGCTCCTGGTGCTCTTGGCTTGTGGCAGCATCACAGCAATCTTTGCCTCCATCTTCACATGACCTCCCATTCTAAATGATCCTTACCTGTCTGTCTTATAAGGATACCGGTCATTGGATTTATAACCCACTGTAATCCAGGATGATCTCATTTCAAGATCCTTAACTTAATGACATCTGAAAAGAGATTTTTTTCTTAAGCAAGGACATATTCACAGGTTCTAAGTGGACATTCGCTTTTGAGGCCATGCAAACTATTGCATGCGGTAAGACTTGGCATATAGTAAAGTTCAATAAATCAGGGCCATCATTATTTGTATTATTAAAGCCATGGAGAAGAAGAATCCACAGTACAATACAATGGAAACCTTACATAGATATTTTTTAAAAATAACTGAGAATAATTTAAAACACAAAGCAAAGAAAACAGAACTGTGCATTCAACAATATCGGGGAATAGGAAAACTGGTCAAGTGTGAGGTGTTTGTTTATTGTAGACCTAAACAGAGAGCCAAAGGTTTATATTCTGAGACATCCCTTGACCACTTCATGCTTAACTACAGCTTAGGCATAATTCCATCTGGCTTAGTGTTAGGATATTCTTGACACGATCTTAAGCTTCCCTTCTCCCTCTGAGTTCTCAGAGTCATGAAAACCATCCAGAGCAGGCCCCATTTCTCTCTTAGGTTAATTTTTTTCTCCCAACTCTGCAGTTGACTTTTTTCATCCTTCTTGCTCAATTGGTCCCTCTGGCCCCATAATTATGTTTGCTTCTGCTGTGTTTCCTCACTGTCTCTGCGGACCCAGATGCTGTAGAAATGTGGATCGAACGCTGGCCACTTTGGCACGCGGTATTCTACTAGCAAGTCTTTGAGGCAACAAGGGATTCTTATAGTCCCAAAATAAAGGAACTTGAAGAAAACTGCCTCCTGCCTCAACACACACGTGTGCATGCATGTGCGTGCATGCACACACACACACAATTCTAGGCTAGTTTCTGGTCTTATCATTGAGTTACAGCTTAGTGATGATTTTAAGACAAAACAAACAAACAAAAAAGAAAAAGCTCTTACTTATGCCCTAAACAAGGTATTCCTGAAAATGTGATTTTTGTCTCCACTGGAAACAATGAGGTTGGGTTTGACACACTGAAGCAGTTTTCCCTGTCTGTTTGATGGAAATGTTTTTTGAATATGCACCAAATTATTCAGTTTCTTATTCACGATTCCTCTAGTTACAAATGCCAAAACCCCCAGCTTAAGCAAACCATACCAAAGTCAAAAGAAGGAAAAAAATAATTCGTTCAGTAACTGCAAAGTCCAGATAGACTTCAGGCACAGCTGGATCCAGGGGTCAAGTGATGTCATTGGACAGTTTCTGTTTCTCCCAATCTCTTGGCTGCTCTGTCCTCTTTGCTGTCTTCATTTTGGAGAGGGCATCATTGTCAACAGCACCTCCAGGCTTATATTCTGTCTACACAGCATACTCAACTAAAAGAAAGTGACTTCTCACACGGTTGTAGAAAAAGTTGCAGGGGTAGATTTTTGGCACTCACTGCAGTCTTTCGCCCACTTACTGCGGACTTAAGGGAATGGGGTTTTCTGATGATGCAGATCTTGGGCACAGGAATTCTGGGAGCCTGGGGGTGAGGTCACTTCCACCCACACCACTAAGATAGAAGGTGTGATGATGCCCAAACACAGGTGGAGCTGTTTCAGAAGATGGGGAATGACTGCCCAGCAGGCAAAACCCTATTCATCAACCAAATGAGCAAAATGAAGGGAATCAAAAGCCACTGGATGGCCACTTCTCACGGGTGTGCTCCACATTGTGGGGGCAGCCCACATGGGAGGTCAGCTCGTTTCTCCTGCCTAGGCACAAACAACAAAGTCCAGGACATCTCAAATTAGGAAGGTGGCCTTCTTTATCTCTCATCACATCTCTACTTCTGGGTGGCTTTTCCTCTTTTCTGCTTGTCTTGACCTTCATTCATTCTTCTTTCATTGATATCCAGCCATCCAACATCCCTCCAATAAGAGATGGGCACTGCAATAGTAGCATCTTCTATCACTGACCTCCTCTTGCAGATAAGGAGACCTTACTTTCAACCTCAGGTGCTCACCCCCAGGACTGTGGGATCCCTGGGCTGAGTTGCTAAAGCCTGCCAGTTTCTCATGCCGCAGCTGTATACGGTGACCCTAAAAGGCTTGCCCCTCTGGCATCCTGATTTATGAGAACAAAAATCTCAGGGGAAGTCTATGTTTTGGGGCATTTGTTCTGCTCCGGCTTTGTTCCATCTTTCCTGCCTCCTAAGTGGCAATAGGTTCTTATCTTCAATTTATGTAAATCTTTTGGGTCACTACACAGCCCCGGGTTACCATTTTCTTTATTTTCCACTTTTTAATTGTAAGCAATGAATTGACGGAGAGAGCAGACTTTTCTCATTTGCCTTCCAACTCAGTGTTTTCATCTGTCGTGTTCATATCCTATTAATTAAATGACGTTTCCTAGCTGGGATCTCTCACTGCCTTCTCCTGGTCAGTTGTCTCCCTGGCCACGTCCTGGCCCTTGACCCCAGCCTGTCTCCCTGCGGCACCGATGCCATGGAGGTGACAGCTGGCAGTGGTTTCACTGTGTGGTTGCCCGTTAGTTCTGGGTGGGAAGGGGTCCCCTCTACCATTCACAGAGGCAAGAAGCCTGCAAACATCAGCTTTTTACTAAACCCCGGTGGTCAGGGTGTCCATGATGACTAAGTTTTTGTCTTAACTTCTGTGGGCCACGGTTCCCAGATATTTGTTCAGACTTGATTCTATACGTGTGTGTGTGTGTGTGTTTGGGTGAGATTAACAAATTGGTGGATTTTGATAAAACAGGTTACTCTGCATAATGTGGGTAGCCTCATCCAATGAGTTGAAGGCCTGCAGAGATCAAAAGGCTGACCACCCCTAGAAGACAAGAAGGAATTCTGCCAGTCGACAGCATTTGGACGTGAACTGCAACATTAGGTCTTCCTTGGGTCTCCAGCCTGCCAGCCCACCCTACAGATTTTGGGCTTGCCAGACTCCATAATCGCATGAGCCAATACCTTAAAATAAGTTTCTCTCCTTATATACTCACTCTATTGGTTCTATTTCCCAGGAGAACCCCGAGTAATAGAGGGGTCCTGGAAGATCTAGTCCCAGGCAAAGGGAATTTTGTTTTCTCTCTCAAATATCTCACCTGTCTATTCTCCAAGCACGCTCATTATCTCCATTCCTTGAAGATAATGGATTCCCAGAACTGGCCACATAAAAGGAATAAACTTCAGAGACAGAATTGGTGCTGTCATTTTTATTATTATTATTAAATCACTGCTAATCCTCTAGAGACAGTGCTTCCTTACTTTGTTCATTAGCCCGACGGGAAGATCTAAATGTCCACCATCCTCAGCAAACACCAGCTGCATGTTTAAGCCCTTCTTGACTAGTGGTCAGATCATGTCCTCTGCCCCAAATTCTCTAGTGTCTCCCATCACATTCAGAGGTAATGCCACAGTCTGTGCGGTGATCTACAAGGCGCTCTGTAATCTCCGACCCTGTAGCATCCTTCTGACCTCATTTTCAACCCCACACTCTGCTCCAGTCCCATGGGCCTGCTTGCTGGGCTCACCACCCCAGATAGGCTCCCACCGCAGGGCCTTTGCACATGCCTACTGTGGGGTAACTTCTAGATACCCTCATGACGCACTTTCAGCTTCTCAGATCTGTGTGCCAAGGGCACCTCCTCATGGAAGTCTCCCTATGCACTTTGTCTGTTGTTCTCCATTCCTGCCCTTTCTGTGCCCTGTCCCTATTTTGTCCTTTCTCTTTGCACTTATCACCTCCTGATAAACTATAACTTTGACTTATTTAACTGTCTTCCCATTCCCTAGAATTAAAGCTCCATGAGAACAGAAATTTTAGCCTATTTTTTCATGGTTGTATTTATCTATTTTGCTGATGGCTCTAATACCTCTGGTATTCTGGTGAGGCCCCGAATGCTTGATAAATGAATGAACGGACAAGTGAATAAATGACTTCAGTCTGTCTTTGGCTTCTCATATTATCTGTCCTTCATTCTGAGCCAATCTCTTGAATCTTGATAGCCCAAGATTCATGCTGCCTGCTACATACATGAAAATGGGGAGGTAAGTTTTATATGCCAGAAATCTCTGAAGGCCACCATTTTATTAAAGGTCTCTAGCTGAGAATGGAGCCTGTCTTCATCTCTTCTCTCTGTCAGCCACTCCAGGGAAGTGCCCCCGTCAATTTGAGGTGAGAGTGCTCAGAAGAGGAGTGTGATACACAAATTCACATGCTGGCCAGGGGCAACATTTTCAAGTCACCGACTTTATTTCTGAGTTGTCCCACCCTCCCTTGTATCCATCTGCCTCTTACTTTCAGGTGAGATATAGGAGGGGCTCCTTCCTTGCAGACAAGAGATTCTCAAAACTGACTACATTAAAGGAATAAACTTCAAACACAGACCAGAATTCTATCATAAATAGTGAAAAGCATCCTAATATCCTTATATAAGGAAAACATGCTTAAATTCAGTTAACTTAATAGCGTAATCACTAGAATAATGGGGACTGACTACTAATGAGTATAAGGTATCTTTTGAGTGGATGGAAAGATATTATAATGAGGCATCAGATGTGACTTGATCTGGGTATTCAATTATAACATTAGAATTTGTTTAAAAAGTGATTTACTCGGCCTGTTATACTGTTGGCTTCCTTATTAGGTTCTAATTTGTGGCTCTTGGAAGTTCCAAGTTTACATGCTTGAGGGGTCAAATATCTCTCCCCCAGTAATCCCAGCAAAAGTCATACTGTGTTTCATTGGCTCTGTTTGTTTCATGTGCCAGTTTCTGAACCATTCAACCCAGTCAATAGAAAACAATGTGCTCTAATTATCCAGGCCAGGGAGATGTGGGAAGAGTTCATATGGGCTAGAAGTGGGATGCAGAGAAAAATGTGGGTGTTGTTACCCACATTTGAGACCAGAAAAAGAACGATATATGTTCCTACATCTCCACCTTTGAGACTGTGATCAACACCGGTCACAGGAACATAGAAGAGTCATGCAAGCAAGTGGTATCTCTTTCCTCCTCAGAAGTCTACTTGGGTTAGTATCTATGAACAGGAGACAGCATGAAGATGTGTTTTCCTAGTTGAGTTTGTGTCATACTTGCCTGAAACCAAGGATAAGCAAACATCATGTATCACTCAGCTGTCAACCCAGGCTGCCTTCAATATCAGAGGCAAAATGAGATAGATACAAGAGGTGGCCCAAGTGCCAGTTGGAAGAGAGAAAGATGGGATCTGAAATAGGTTTGTTGCAACAAGTTAGGACCCCTTCCTCTCCAGACAGGTCCTGTTTGGAAGGCAAGATCAAGGCTTGGTGGTTATACTGGCCTGAATCAAATCCCTGCTCCACTGTGTAGACATGGGAAAGCCACTTGTAGCATCAAACCTCAGCTTCTGGGTCTGTCACTGGGGCTAGTAAAATGTGTCTCATGGAGTTATTTAAAAGGGTCAAATGACCTAATGTCTATTTGTCTTTATTTTTCATTTGTACATTTTGGATACAATCTCCGTTGTTCTCTGTCCTGCTCTGAACCCTAGGAGGCTGACCCTGCAAAGGGCAACTCCTGGTTCTTGTATCTGCTGGATTCCATGGGGGGCTGACTAGTGGGGACATGGCAAGAGATTGGAGGGCAAGAGAAAGGAGAAGCTGGAATATTTGTTCCCCACTCGCTCCTTGTTTGGGCCCATCTCTGGCTGTGCCTTTGTCTCCCCATGAATCTAACTCCTGTTGGGTGGCCTCTGTTCAAGATTCCAGCTTCCACTGACCTTCAGGAACACCCCCTTCTCCACTTCCCCCTTCAGGTGAAGATAATGTCGATTTCTTATCTCTAGGTACCCAGCCTCATTATTTCATTTCTTCCATGAATAATTCCTTCATAAAAAGGACTTTGAACATTGGAGTTGGATTCTCTTTCCTCCTGAGGCTGACACCTATACAAATAAAAACTACTCATACATAGTGGAAAATGGCTGGAGTTTTTTGTTGTTTTTATGTTTAAACAAGCTCAAACATTTAGAATATTTCAAAAATAGGTGCCTAGAACTTTTGTCCCATGAACCATCTCAGAGTAACTGGCTGAGTTGATGCTTATCATCCCTGAATGTTTTGTTGTGTATTTCTTACAAACAAGACATTCTCGTACAAAAGCACAAGATAACATCAAAATCAGAGAATTACCACTGCTGCATTATTACCACACAATACTGTTGTATTATTCCGTTTTCACATTGCTATAAAGAATTCCCCTGAGCCTGGGTAATTTATAAAGGAAAGAGGTTTAATTGACTCACAGTTCTGCATGGCTGGGGAGGCCTCAGGAAACTTACAATCATGGCAGAAGGCAAAGGAGAAGCAAGTACCTTTTTCACATGGTGGCAGGAAAAGGAGGAGGCAAAAGGAAAAGTGTCCCTTATAAAACCATCAGATCTTGTGAGAACTCACTCATTATGATGAGAAAAGCATGGAGAAAGCCACTGCCCCCCTTCCTCATGATCCAGTCACCTCCCACTAGGTCCCTCCCTGGACATGTTGGGATTACAGCAGTTCGAGATGAGATTTGGGTGGGGACACAGAGCCAAACCATATCAACTATTGTCCCAGTAATTCACAGCAGAAGGATCTAGTTCAGGATTGCACATTGCAGTTAGTTGTCATGGCTTTTTACTTTTTTTTCAGTCTTCCCTTGAATTTCATGACTTTGACACTGCAGAAGCTTACAGGCTAGTTATTTTGTGACATGTCTCTCCATTCAGATTTGTCTGATGTTTCTTCCTGATTAGTGATTCAGATGCTACATTTTGGGCTGGAATGCTCCAGACAGGATGCTCTGCTGTTGTCTTTGTACTTTATCGGGTTGCATGGGATTTAAATGTGTCACAATATTAATGATGTTCTCTTTGATCACCTGATTAAGGTGGTGTCTGCTGGGCTTCTCTACTGTGAGGTTACTCTTATTCCCTTTGAAATTAAGACATATTTTGTGGAAAGATGTTCAGAGTCTACGTGATGATACTGTTCCTCATTAGAATTTCAACACTTCATTATGAATCTATAACAGGATGGGTTCCTGGATTTCTTTTGTACTCTATGGCTTACATTTCATTACTATAACTGTTTATTTTGATGCTCACAATATCACAGGTTTGGCCAGTGGGAGCCATTTTATGACAACTTCTGTGTTGTTCTGACATGTCCTCCTTCTTTAAGCACTGCCCTACTTTCTGGATGTAAGATCCTCAAGGTTCATCTGTACCTTCCCTGCACCAGTTTTGGAATCAGTTCAGTTGCTTTTAGTGGGGAAATGGTATTTAGACATCAAGATCCTGGCTCCGCATGTGCTCATGACTAATGGGGTGCTCTAGTTCCACTCAGTGGACAGAGGCAGGAAATCATTGTGCACACATTGGCCTTTCTCTCTTCCTCTCTCATTACCTCTCTACCTCTATCTACTGTTCTGTATCTAGGCATCTCTCTCTCTCTCTCCCTCTGTCTGTCTCTCTCTACTAACCTATCCTAGCTATCTACTGTTCTCTGTCTACTGTTCTGTGTCTATCTACCTATGCCTCCAGCCATCTATCTATTATCTAATCTATTTATCTGCCTTAAAAACCATGAGTTCACACTGATGCCTCAGATTCTAATCCAGCACCACAGGAGTCATTCTAGGTTTCTTCCTTTCTGTGTTTGTAGTTCCCTTTTCCTAATCCCAGGCCAGGCCATTTCCCCTGCCTTCCCCATCTCAGTCCACTCAATCTCCAGCCCCTGATGCCGCCTGTCCTCCTTGCCACTCCTCTGACCCCCTGCCTCAGCCACTGAGTCTCCACTGTCTGCCTCGCTGGGCCTCTCCTGATGGTGTTGGGCTGAACTGTTCAGAAGCAGGAGGAAGAGGGGCAGCATCCAGTTCGTATCCTCAGTTACATGAACTCCATTATATTATCTGTTTAGAAGAATCCTATAAAGTTCAAGTCAAAGGAATGTGCTGCAACTTCTCTACCTCAAGATACCCATTTTTTGGCGGGTCAGGGTGGTGAATGAGCACGTTGACCAGAGAGGACCATGGGCCCATGTACCACCATGTACTGACCAGCCATTCCTAGGAAAATAACGTGAGCCAATTTGCATAACAAGTCTACTCTTACATATCTATATCCTATTGGTTCTGTTTCTCTGGAGAGCTCTGACTGATACAGCATCTAAACAGTCATTCGTGTTTAGGAGTGTATAGTGCTCTGGGAGGGCCATCATTTGTGTGACAGATATATATATGTATGTAAACTTACTTTTATGGTAACCTCAGGAGATAAGCACATTTGTTAGTCCTACAACTGGGGACACTGAGAGCATTTCTAAAATGTACAGCAAATGATTGGCAGAGTCAGGGTTTGGACCTGCTGGGTCTATCTCCATGGTCCTTGGCACGTGTGCTGTGACCACCACACTGTGAGTGCCCTCAAGCCTATGTAAAGCCAATCCACATCAATCTAAGCCAGCTTTCCTGTGAGAAATAATGGCAAGAGGTTTCCTGTAAGAAATAATGGTGAAAGGTTAGCAGAGTGCCTCTGCTATGCACAGATTAGACTTCCCGTGTAACTCTAGCCCACATAAATAAGACAATTCCTACCTATAGCAGTTAAACATATAGTAACATTAAAAGTCAATGGCTTAAGTTAATTGGAATTATGTAAAATGAGAAAATGATATAGATGAATTTGGGAGAAATTATCATTTTAATAATAATAACCCTTTCTAAGGCTATGGTATCTCATAGAATAGAAGTAAAGAGTAGAAGACAGCCAGCGTGGTGTCTCATGCCTGTAATCCCAGTACTTCGGAAGGCTGAGGTGGAAGGATTGCTTGAGCCCAGGAGTTCAAGACCAGCCTAGGCAATATGGTGAGAACCCAGCTCTACCCCAAAAAATAAACACAAAAAATTAGCTGGGCGTGGTGGTGAGTGCCTTTAGTCCCAGTTACTTGGGAGACTGAGGTAGGAGGATTGTTGACCTTCGGAGGTGGAGGTTGAAGTGAGCCAAGATTGCACCACTGCACTCCAGCATGGGAGACAGAGCAAGACCCTGTTTAGTGAGGTAGGAGGGATAAGTTCCAGCACTGCAGGGCGACTATGATGAACAACAATTTATTGTATATTTTCAAATACCTAGAAGAACAGATTTTGAATGTTTTCAACAAAAATGGTATTTGAGGTGATTGATATGCAATTACTCTGATTTAATCATTACACATTTTGTACATTTATCAGAATATCATACTGTACCCCATGCATATGTACAGTTATTGTGTTTTAATTACAAATAGGAATGAAAACAAAAAGACATTTTAGTAAATAAATAAAATTATCTTATCACCAGCTTTTAAAAGATTAAAGAGCTTAATGTCGTTGCCAGGGAAGAACATTAGACTCTTAAACACAAGTAACAGGTTAACACCAGTGTAGGCAGCAGAGGAGCTTTTACAGACAGGCAAGCCAAGGAAAGATTGATTAAAAGAGGAGAGGAACCAGCCGGACCCAGGGGTTCACTGGGATTTGAATAGGACATATTCATTCTCTCTCTCTCTCTCTCCCTCTCCCTCCCCTTGCCCCCATCTCTCTCTCCCCATCTCTATCCCTGTCTCCCTTTCTCTCTTTCTCTCTCTCCCCATCTCTATCCCTCTCTCCCTTTCTTTCTCTCTCTCTCTCTCCCCATCTCTATCCCTCTCTCCCTTTCTCTCTCTCTCTCTCTCCCCATCTCTATCTCTCTCTCTCTTTCTCTCTGTCTCTCTCTCTCTCCCCATCTCTATCCCTCTCTCCCTTTCCCTCTTTCTCTCTCTCTGCCTCCTTCACACACACGCGTGCTTTCATGGAGGCTTCATTCTCTCATTTGGATTTTCTACATTATGGGAAATGTGGCCACTGAGAGCTCCTGGACTTCAGTTCTCAGGAAGGTCTTTGCTTCCCTTAGCTTATATGTGAACATTTCAGGAAACGACTCTGCCTTGCTTGGTGGAATGTGCCCACTCCTGGATGCAGGCTTACAAACTCAAATGCCTCCAGGGCCCCTGCTTAGACAGGAGTGAAGCACATTGATTGGGCTGTGATGAACGGGAACATGATGCTCAGTCTGAGGCCAGGGCCACTCCCACATGGTGACAGCAGGTGAGAGTAGCCCTGGCCCCCATAGACAGTAGTGGGTGTGGGCAGAATAATTCCTAAGCCTTATTGATTTACATAAACCAGGAAATAAGGATATTTAAATATGAAATGGCAGCTTTCAAGTATGGACAGCAAAATAAAAAATTGTTAAATGCTGTGTGGGACAAATAGTCTAGGTTATGGCCTCAGGACCATTTTTCATTTCTGCCTTTGACCACTGAACTTTGATGGAAAGGATGAGATACTAGAAGTGGCTCAGTTTGGGCACACAGTCACCTGAGGCCAAAGCAGCAAGATCCATACAGACATTGAAGTTCCCATCCAGTCCATGCGGCTGGAGTTTTGAGATCCCTTCCCAGAAGAAGGGATGTGTTGGTACCAGAAGAAGGGAGAGAGGGAGTGCCGGGCACGTGAGATTAGTGTCCATTGAACAGGATCCTGGAAAACTTGAGAGAGAGGGGTAGAAAGAGTAAAGAAAGAAGACGAAGAAAAACTATGTTATCTCTGCCAAATGATGCTGCTTTTCCAAGAAGGGCAGCGGCTTTGCCAGCACTACTTGTGATCATGTCTGTGAGAAATCTTGTTCCTTCTCCTTTAAGTTTTGCAGTCAGAGTTTCTCAGCCTCAGCACTGTTGACATGTTGGGCAAGATTATTGTTTATTGCTGGGGTGGGGGAGTGTCCTGTGCAGGGCTAGATGCCAGCAGCATTTTCCCTGCCCACACAGTTATGACAACCAAAAATGTCTCCAGCCATTGCCAAATGTCCCTTGGGTGCATTGAGAACCTCTGGTTTAAATCCTGCCCACTCTGTATAAAGTACTTCCTGCATCAAAATATTGTCTTAAACTTTTTACTAGGAAATAATTTTAGGCTTTCAGAAAAGTTGCAAAAATAGTACAAAGAGTCTTACATACTTTTCACCTAGATTCCTCCAAATTAACATTTACCAGGTTTGTTTATCAGTATTTTTCTTATTAGCTTTGTCTGAATGTTTCTCTCTCTTTCCCCCTCTGTCTGCATATCTATGTCTATATCTATATCTATATCTATATCTATATCTATATCTATCTATCTGTGTGTGTGTCTCTAGGTGCAATTTTTCTGAATTAATTATTAGTAAGTTACACACATTATACCTCTATCATGTGTATTCCTTAGAATAAGGCAATTCTCTGATATAATCACATTGGTGAAAATAAAATGGCATTGCTATGGTACTATTATGTATCTACCTCCTTTATTCGAATGTTTCCATTACTGTTATTTAAAGCCAAAGAAAACTGATTTTTTCTGTTGGTCCAGCATCTCATGCTGTGTTTCCTTGTAATGTCTCTTTGTGTTTTTTAATCAGAAGCAATTTCTCAGCCTTTTTTTGTCTTCATAACTCTGATGTGTTTGAAGAGTACAGGCCAGGTTTTTTAGAAGAATGTCCCTCAATTTGATCCGTATTGATTTGGAGGTAATAGCTGCATTCATTTCGAATTGATCTAGCCCTTCCGGACATTGAGTTCTGAATTGGGATGATTGTGTGTTTGGTGCAGTCTTAATATCACTGTTGTCCCCAGTTATCCCTGCAGGATCCTCTCTTACCTTTTTTTTTTTTTTTTTTCTGAGATGGAGTTTTGCTCTTGTTGCCCAGGCTGGAGGGCAATGGCGTGCTCTCGGCTCACCGCGACCTCTGCCTTCCGGGTTCAAATGATTCTCCTGCCCCAGCCTCCTGAGTAGCTGGGATTACAGGCATGTGCCACCACGCCCAGCTAATTTTGTATTTTTAGTGGGGTTTCTCCATGTTGGTCAGGCTGGTCTCAAACTCCCTACCTCAGGTGATCCGCCTGCCTCGGCTTCCCAAAGTGCTAGGATTACAGGCGTGAGACACCACGCCCAGCCCTCTCTTACTTTTAATGTCCCCATTATTGTGGCAGAAGGGCTCAGAGGCCTGCTTGTAGGACACCCTCCTCTCCTTCCCTCCCCTGCAGCTGGGTCTGGGCTGTCCTGCTCTGGCGTGAGTGGTTTCTTCTGGCCCTGCCTCTTTATCTAGTAGAGTTCTGCCGCTGAGTTCTCCCTGGGACAGCCACATGGGCACAGCTCTCTCCCAGGCAGCACGAGGGGAGGAGATCTGTCTCCCAGCGCCCCCAGCATGACACAGAGCAGGCGGGAATTTCAACAGGACTTTCCGAAAGGTGAGGGACAACAGGGGCCCCATGTCACTGTGGAGGCTGGCACTCTTATATATTCATGGGTCAAACCCACTGTAGTCTCTGAAGTCTGGCACATGCTGTTGTACCTGAGTGTCACAGTCACAGGCTAAATAAGCCCTTTTCTTTTACAACCTTCCCTTCAGTGAGGGCTGAGGGAAATTCACATCTTCTTGCTTTCCCCTCCTTCCCTTGATTTCCCCAGGACAGCCAGCTCTTCTTGGCTTTTACTGCCCCGGAGAAGATGCTTAGACATACAGGCCTGCATGTGTGCACCGCCCCCCACACAGTCACACATTCACACACGCATGCATGTGCTCACACGCTCATGCTCATTAGCGCACACATGCACACTCACATTCACACATGCACCTCCCACACATTCACACACTCATGAACACACATGCACGTTCATTCACATGTGTGCCCACACGTGCACAAATACATATGCTCGCTAACACTGTAATGCATACATGCACACTCATACGCACACACTCACACACATACACCTGCCTACTCTCACGTGTTCATTAATGCACATATGCACCTATACACACACCCTCTCACATGTTAACATACATGCACACTTATACACACGCACACATGCTCATGTGCGCACACACACAGACACACATACCTGAATGCAGCCTTGTGACTAGCCGTTAGTTTTTAAGAACAAGGGAATCTAAATCCAGATTTAGGAATTTAAAAATGTCCCTAACTCCGTGGGGCACAGTCCTGTTAGTACATCTATTTGCGTGACTAACCAAAACAGTGAATATCTTCATTAGAGTTAATGGTAACTTTACAGTTTTCTCCAAGAACACAGCGTACCTGGTTTATAGGGGTGCAGCTGAAAACACATGCAAGCACACACACTCACAACACATTTTGGAGAATAGTCTGAAAGAAAGTGGGCCCAAGAGGTGTATTTAACGTCCCCATCTTCAAAGACAGAAAATTGCTGGTAACTTTTAAATCAGCATTTTCTAATTTGCAGTCTGCCCTATATGATTCTCAATAACTTTTGGCCTATATTGGTATCATCTGCACTTCCATTTACTTAACAACAGTTTTTCTCTATTTCAAATCTTTTAATCTGAGCTTTGCCCTAAGCAATCATTTCCATGAAAGTCACTGTTTTACATACTAATTGCATTTTCCCCAAAACATCAAGCTAAATACATAACTGATAGCATGTTTAAAGGTCTATGTTTCACCTCAGATTATCTCATATTTCACATGAGGCAAACCCTGCCCTGAGGCCCTGATGAAGATGGGCAGGCAGATCTGATATCAGCTGCTTTTCTTTCCTTGATGGAACCTCTGGATTGCGTGCCCTGTCCTATAACGTGAAAAAAGGCCTTCCAGAAAAGGTGGAGGAATTACTTTCTGAAATTCTGAAAGGCTGGATCCAAAGGCACAGAAAGGAACATTATTTCCTACCATATAAAACCCAGTAGGGCGTGTGATGCTGGGACACTGTATGAGTCCATTCTCATGCTGCCATAAAGAAGTACCTGAGACTGGGTATTTTATAAAGGAAAGAGGTTTGATTGACTCACAGTTCTGCAGGCTTAATAGAAAGCATGACTGGGAGGCCTCAGGAAACTTACAGTCATGGGAAATGGGAAGCAAGGGACGTCCTACATGGCAGCAGGAGAGAGAGAGAGTGAAGGGGGAAGTGCCACACTTTTAAACTATCAGATCTCGTGAGAACTCACTATCATGAGAACAGCATGGGGAAAGCCGCCCCCATGATCCATTCACCCCCGACCAGGTCCCTCCCTTGACATGTGGAGATTTCAATTCAAGATGAGATTTGGGTGGGGACACAGAGCTAAACCATATCGGACACTGAAGATGCGTGGACGCACTGTTCCACTGGGAGTTATAGCCCCATTGAATTGTCAAATAGGGTCCCGCCTGGCCAGGTGCTGAATTATTCTAGACCAGGACATTGCTGGGCTTGGGCCCATCAACCAACATACAAGTCAGCATTTCCCAACTTTAAACATATATGCCCTTTCCAAATAAACATAAAAATCCAGAGATTTTTCTCCACTCCTTCTCTCAGAGAAGAGAACATGATCCCTTAAAGATCCTGTTCTTTATTCTCCAAGCCAAAAGAACAACAAATAGATTCACTTTGCCTTCTGTGGCTCATTTAACAACAACAAAAAAAGAAATAAGTGATTTCCCAATTTCATAATAGAAATGACTGAATATGCATTTTAATGCTAAACCCATTTCAGAATTCTGATGTATACATATCCCACCCCTCCCAGTTGAGAATTGCTGGTCCAAATGGAAGTTTACATCTTTTCCACAATGAAAGCCACTGAACTGGAGCGTGCTGTAGGTGAGTGCACCATCCTCCCGGTGAGGTGAGGTCCTGCAGCTCTTAGGCCTCTAAAGAGCTGGATGACCCGAGCAGCACAGGAATCCCCATATTCTCGAGGGACATTCTTATGGTCTGAGCCAGCTGCAAGGCGATCCCAGAATTCCCCTGCAAGTACATCCAAGAAGAAATAAATATCTATAGAGGTGTTGCAAACCTCCCAGGAGTCATGACACAAATGAAGTCCTTTGAAGTCCAGTTCCCCTCTGGTGTAGGTACCGTTTTCACCCTATAGTGCAGAGTTTCTGTCCCCACACGCTAGATGCCAGCAGCATCCAGCCTCGCTGATGACAACCAAAACATCTCCATACGTGCCAGGTGCCCTTTTCCCCTGGATGGGCTGATACTGAGGGGCTGAGCTGCCTGCAGCCCGCACCAACTGTGTAAATGCAGCCGACCTGCTGCAGGAGGAGATGATGCTGGGATTCCCAGAACAGCAGAAATAGGTGAAAGGGAGAGGAGAGTCTGGGAGGGATTGGGGTCCCTGGTTTAGCTTCCTGTTTTCCCAAGGCTCAGTTGTCCTGCTGTTCCCGTAACTCAGGGATATGCCCTGGAGCAATCCCACTCAATACCTGTGCTGGTTGAGTCCTGTGCTGGTTGAGTGCCTGCCTTTCCTTCCTCAGATCCGTCCTGTTTCCCCTGCTCACTTCTGGATTATAGGGAACTGCACCTCCCAGGTTCCCTTGTTTTCTGGCTTCTGGACACATTCTAGTCCAGTCTGAGGCAGTGGCAGAAGACAGGAGGGAGATTGAAGTGGGGAAAGCCACAGTGCTTTTCTCCTTTTCTTGCTTTGCTTCCTGGACTGCCTGCAGTGATGGCCAGGGCGTCTCAGGAACCCCGGCTGACCGGAGGCAGCTTCTGCGCACTGTGTCCTGGTTTGCACCCTGCCCCATGGGTGGCCTTGGCCCCTGGAAACCCCCTGGGATCCATTGTTCCTCCTCCCCTAGGGCTGCAGGGTGCCCTCCTGTCGCTGGTATCTAGGTGTCTCACCATCCATCTCTGCTTCATAACTCTTGCCTCACTACGTAATCAATTCCTATGTTTAAGCCCTTCTGTTCCAGTAACTACAGCATTTTGTTTTGTTTTGTTTTTCTGGCTGAATTCTGACAAAATATCATTTTTTTCTTATGCACATTCAAGTTTGCTTTCTGTTTCTTGCAGTCGAAAGAATCGTGGCCAACAGAATGAAAGGCAAAACTTAGAGGAAAGCCTTGGAAACAAAGCCGGCCTCCCTGAGATTCCTGCTGTGTACAAGGGAGACAGGCCCACACTTCCCCACCTGAACCTGTTTTTGTGTCAATTAAAAGGAGGTTGACAATCCCTGCCCAACTTCCTCACCCAGCAGTTGTAAGAAATGGGTTTGTCAATGTTTTTTCCTAACTTGTTCCAGTAGAATGTAAGCTCCTCGTGGGCATAGATTTTGTCTCTGTTTGCAGTACTGAAACCCTGGTACCTAGATGAGTGCTGGGCACACAGCAGGTACTTCGTAAATATCTATGAAGTGTACTTAGTATCTAGGTACCTAGGTACCCTAGTTCCTAGATGAGGTACTTCTTGTGTGTTGTGTACTTAGTACCTAGGTACCCTAGTTCCTAGATGAGGTACTTCTTGTCTGTTAAGTGTACTTAGTACCTAGGTACCTAAGTTCCTAGATGAGGTACTTCATAAGTGTACTTAGTACCTAGGTACCCTAGTACCTAGATGAGGTATTCATAAGTGTCTGTTAAGTATACTTAGTACCTAGGTACCTAAGTTCCTAGATGAGGTACTTCATAAGTGTACTTAGTACCTAGGTACCCTAGTACCTAGATGAGGCACTTCATAAGTGTACTTAGTACTTAGGTACCCTAGTACCTAGATGAGGCACTTCATAAGTGTCTGTTAAGTGTACAATAAGAACTGTGGATCATGACACAGTGGAATTAACTTGATAGACTGTTGCTGTCAGCAGTTTTCTTTCATAAACAGAATAGCATAGAAATTCTATTCCTAATAGAGCACATTTCACATGGTAGGTCTGTGTTTTCTGTGTGTTGGTGTAGGTGTGTGTATGTGTGTGTGTGTATATGCAAGCATGAGCACCAACTTGTGTTGTAAAATGTGATTCTTACAGTAGACCTTGATTTTCAAAAAATTTGAAAGCCGGACAGCAAGGTAATAGGTCAGCTTTTTGTGAACGGTAAGGAGTGTGTAAATCTGAACCTGTAGTGTCTCCTGGATTGCTGTCAGTGAAGACAGAGGATCCTCTTTAAAAACTGGGTCCAAACTCCCTCTGGTCTCATTTTGTACCTCTCCACAGTATAAACTCTCCTTTCCAACCATTCCAAATAACTTAATTCCCTAATCTCAGGGGGCTGTTTCATTGCAGAAATTGCTGCTTGTTCACAAACTTAGTAAGGTACTTAAAAAAGATTTTGTCATGGTTAATAAAAGTCACAGGGTAAATTGGTCTTATTTCTTCTTTTTAGTGCAAAATATAATCCCTCCACCCTGATTGTTTTGCTTAGTTGTACACACCACCCATTGGGAGGCCAGAAAACTTGTATTTATTTCTAGAGCTACCTCCATACAGAATTTCAAAGAACCTCGGGGCACTTGAGAATTGGTGTCCAGACAGGATGAATCATTTCTTCTTCAATCAGGATTTTTTATTTTATTTTATTTTGCTGGGGGATAAAGATAAAGATGATTGAACTTGTTTTATTTAGGGGAAAAACAGCCTCTCTTTGAACTCTTGATCTCCACTTCTCAGGAGTGGAGCCCATTTGTAAACTCTCAGGTCTGTCATTGCCTTCTTTGTCTCCCAACCTCCTAAGGTCGAGAGTGATTCTTTATGGCAAAGAGTGAGCATTCTGGAGGCTGCACAGCCTCCTCTGAACAAACTGGAGCATATATTTCCCGCATCCTCTCTGTCACCTCCCTGGGTTTTATTTTAATTGCCATGCGTTTCAAAAGCACAATTCCTATTAAATTATTCATGGTGGTATAATGTTTATGTGATCAGAGTAATTATTATAATTATGCATTGTGAATTTTCATAATTAATGACCTCACTCGGATTTCATTTGGTGCAGAATATTTCCGAAGGGGAATCAGGTGGTTGTGTCTGCTGGGGGAATCAGAATGGAATAAAATGGTGACCTATCTTGGGTTTTGCAGAGCAGTAGAAACTTCAGTCATTCACTTTGGGCACTGGGGATGAGGAGGCATCTTGAGAAATGGAAGGAATGGGATCTACTTCCAGTTCACTAGAGGCGTCCTGACACCCCTAGCTCAGCATCTTCCTCTGTGAACCGCCCATGGGAAGGTGTCCAAAGGTGTCCTAGTAGAACAAGCCTAGCAGACCAACAGAAGCAAGAAGGAGACCAGACACGCGTCTCCCTTTTGGGGCTTTTGAACGAGACTGGGGCTTACCAAATCTGCAGAAACCAGCCAACAATGCTCAACAGCAGCAAAACCACACTCCAGTGACTCACGCAGCAAGGTGGCCCTAACAGGACTCAGGCTTCAGCTGACTTCCTCTCCCTCTCTAATTCTGGAAAGAGTAGAAAATGCAAGCCATTGGAGAAATGGCTGGTGGCACTCTGAGCATGGGAAGAAATTTGATATTTTATGATTGGCACCTGTCTTAGTCTGTTCTAGTTGCTCTAACAAAATACCAGAGACTGGGAAGCTTCTAAACAACAGGAATTTGTTTCTTGCAGTTCCAGAGCCCAGAGGTCCAAGATCAGGACACCAGCAGATTGACTATCTGGTGAGAGCCGGCTTCCTGGTTCACAGACAGGGCTTCTCCCTATGTCCTCTCACAGTGGAGGGGAGAGGAATCTCCCTAGACCTCTTTTATAAGGGCCCTAATCCCATTCATGAGGCTGCACCCCCGTGACCTCATCACCTCCCGAAGGCACCACCTCCTAAGACCTCCATCCTGAAGAGGAGGATTTCAACACATGAATTTTCAAGGAACAAAGACGTTTAGAACACAGCCATTTTGTAGTCAGATTTCAAATATTTTAATGCCTCCATTTTCCTCATCTTTGACTTGTATCTGAGGAACCAATGCTTGGTGTGAGCCCTAAATAAATAAATAATAGATAGATAGATAGATAGATAGATAGATAAGAAGTTCAAGCTTCTTTGTCCCCCAGCAAAAAAAAAAAAAAAAAATTAAAAAATTGAGAAAGAAATGATTTATCCTGTTTCATCCTGTTTTGTATACAAATAGATGCCAGTACTCAAGTGCCCCAAGGTTCTTTGAAATTCTGTATGGAGCTAGCTCTAGAAATAAATTTATATTATGTTTGAGACAGGGTCTTGCTCTGTTGCCCAGGCTGGAGTGCAGTGGCACAATCACAACTCATCACAGCCTCGAACTCCTGGCCTCAAGCAGTCCTCCTGCCTCAGTCTCCCAAAGTTATGGGATTACAAGTGTGAGTCAACACACCCAGTCCCAAAATAAATATTTGGTATAGCTATAGCTATTCACAAAGACCTTTCATCAGCATCATTCCCTCTCAGCCTCAGACCTACTTGAGGGGAAGGCAGTTCCATCCCCATTTTACAGATGAGAAAACTGAGACGTGTAGGGTCACATGGAAAATAAATAATGACTGCCTTGAAACTGTGATGTCCAAGGCGTCCTGTCTGTAACAGCCTGCTACCTTCCACCCCCTCCCCTGGGTATGCTTTCATTCCTTACCCGACTTCTTAGACTTGCCCTCCAATGTTAGTGATGTGCCTTTTAAGTCCTTCAGAAAAAAAAAAAAAAAAAAAAAAGAAAAAAGGGTGGGGTACAACCTGAAGAAAGAAGAAAAATAAGAGCCCCACATAAAATTCTGCTCAGTGATCAGAGACCAGTCCAGTCATAGATTTCAGTTTTAAGCACCAATTAAAAAAAAAAAACCTTAAAAATTTCTCCTATTTCCTTCTTGATCCTTGTAGAATATTGTACTTTTCAGACCATATTTAGTTGTACATTCCTCTGTCTTTCTCTCTGCTCTGTCATTTCTTAAGACATGGGCCTTTCCTTATTACCTTCCATATCTTCAGGTTGTAATGGGATATTCAACACATAATAAGGAGTGAAATGCATCTTGCAAGAATGAGTGAACATTGGTTTTCTCTGTACCTCCCCTTGCCTCCCTTTCTTCCTAGTGTCCAAGTCCCTTTGTCTCTCTTTGTCCCCTATATTTACTGAAGTAGCACCCTTGTTTTGAGAGTATTTGTTGATTTGAGATGCAAAGCTTTTGGCCTGATGCCTGAACCCAGGAGACAGGACTCAGGGCCTATCCGGCATTGAGACCTGAGTTTCCCAATCATTGGAGGTTCACGTTTTATAATTAGGATGCTTTGGGCTGCAAGTAATAACAACATGAATACAGTCTGCCTTAAATGGTAAGGAAACATATTATCTTAAAAAGCAACTCCAGAAGTAGGGCGGTTTCCAGGTTAATTGATGCAGTGGCTTATTGCTCCCCTTAATGATCAAAGTCTTTCTGTCTCTCTCATGACATCCTGGCTTCACCCCAAGACTGGTTGTTCTCATGGTCACAGGAGAGATGACACTGGTATTTAGGGTACACAGTTTATATGTTTATGGCTAGAAGGAGTGGCCAGCTTTACAGAGGCTTCTCTCAAAAACAAAGGAGGGCCAGCCCAGCCATTAATTTCCTCTCTGTCTTTCCTCTCTGTCTTTCAGGTCATATTTAAAGCACAGAGCCATTCTGTAGCCAGTCACTAGAAAGGGAGCTGGATTCGCCTTAAAGGGATAGATAGAACAACACTTGGACCTGAGAATGGAAGTTGTCTTCCGTCAGGTTCGTGACTGTGAGTGTCATGAGGAAGAAGATGGGGCAAGAAAGTCAAGAGTAGGCAAGAAATTCATGTTTTCCTTTAAATTGATGCATTTCTTTAATTTAGCAAAACTATTTTTAAAACATCAGGGTTTGATATACTATAAGTGTTTTCTTCTAACCAGCATTAAAATAAATATATGATAATATAAATAAAAGATATTTATCTCTGTACCATTTTGGGAATTGCTAGATTTAGACTAGACTTCCCAAACTGCATATTTCACCAAAACACACCCCGTGATCTTTGGACAAAATAAATCCCAGGTTTTTATGGATGTAGGAAATACAGCTGTAATTCCGTCAAATGGTCTTTTTTTTTTCTTAATTGCAAAGTGCATATGTAAGTTTTCCCCTTTTTAAACTTTCGTGATTCAATAGAAAGCAGCAAGGGTCTGTTTTTAGGGGCTGGACTGGCCATCTTTTCAGTTGGTGCTGGCTTGAAATAAAGAGCAACAAATAGAATAAATAACTGCAGTGAAGGGGATAATATGGTATTGACTGCTTGGCTCTGGTTAATTTTCTGTGCTATGAACACCATGCAGAAGTTGGGCTGGACGTGATGGCCTCCTGCCGATAGGAGGCCAGTGGCTGTGAATATTGTAGGTTTGTAAACTCAGAAGGGGTTTAGTGTGCAGCCAGATTTATTTAAAGTCATAAATGGATTATTGGATTACTCCTCGGTCATGCCTCTAAGTAATTTACGGGTGCTATCACGGCTCCGGGTCTCTATAAGCTTCGCCCTCCTTGGGATAGTGACTGTCTTGCCTTAATTGATGTTGAATCTTTCCCACTTAGTCTCTCCTGCTTAGGGTTAACATTTAACCGAGGCCTGCAAAAGCTGGCTTTGAAGGCACTCGACTTGAACTGAGAAGGTCTGACTTTAATTCTGACCCCTCACCCCCAAATCTTTTCAGAGAGTGTAGCAATGTCTCCTGGTGGGCACAGTTCTTTTCCTTTATCCAGGATTTGGTATCTCATCTGAACTTTTTCCTTCTGACACCCACATGATTTTAAGCAAAAACTCTATAATTTTTCAAAAAAAAGTTAAAACCCAATCATTTACCCTGGACCGGATGAAATTCCTTAGAGACCCCAAGCACTGAAAATAAATGATGGGGCCCTGCTCAACCTGTCTACAATTCACAGTTAAAATAGTACTTAGCCATAAAGCAAATGGAAGAAAACCCAACAAAATATTTGTTTTCTCATGATGATGACGTCAATATCAAATGATTTACAAAAATATTCCCTCCTTCATGTTAGTTTCCCTGTTTTGCTTTTGTTTGGTGTGACAGCCTGTGGGGTGATCTCACCCCGCCTTTAGCTATGAATGTAGCTTCAAAGGTTACAAAGCATTTTCCTCTTCTTATCCCATTGTATCTCCTCTCCTTCTGCCCAGCACAGGTTCGGGATGTTGCCAGAGAGCACCTGTGAGAATGCACATCTGATCATGCTATTCCCTTGCTTGAGACCCCAGCGTGGCTCCCATTGTTCCAAAAACTAACCCTTGACCCTCTGTGGTGGAGCTCCCCAGGCTCTCCAGCCTCAGGTTCTCCCGCCCTCTCCTCCCCCTGGGCCATGTGCATTGTGTTTTGTTGAATGTGTTCCTTCCGAAAGGGCAACTGGTACAGCGCAAAATGTTCTTCCTACAGGGCAACTTGTTATGTTGATTTTTTTTGTCTGTTTATTTGTTTTAACTTTTTTTTAAAATAGAGACTCACAGGAAGTTGCATAAAATAGTACAGAGAGCCCCAAGTCCCCTTCACCCAGCTCTCCCCGGTGATTGCATCTCACATAACTACGGTACGTACGACTCACAGCCAGGAAACCAGCATCGGCAGGTGCCTGCATAATTCTTTGCCATTGCATCCTGTGGGTAACTGCCTGCAGCCACTGCTCTGAAGACACTAAACTGTGCCATCAGAGCCTCCCTCCTGCTACCTCTGTATCCTCACATGAAGACATTTCTTTGGGGGAAGAAAATGAACTTTGCAGATGAGGCTGGAGTTGTCTTTGATCCACATCTACTCATGCTGAGGACCTCAGCTCCCTTCTTTGGGGGAATGTTTTTCCCCAGTGGGGAGTGGACCAAGGTCGCTGGTAGAGCACCTTGTACCTGTCCTGCACAGCATTTCCCTGGATTGCAGATATGTGCTCATGCATGTTGTCCCCATTTAACTTGAAGTTCCATGAAAACAGGGGTGTTTTTTCTCTTTTATTTGGTTGTATGTACTATCATTTCCCCAGTGTGGTATTGGATTTTTCATACAGTGTTGGTATTTAATGCTGAGAGCAACAGCACATGTGTGTGGGATGAATGTGATAACTTCCTCACGGTGGCTTACGGTAGGATTAGTATGAAAGTCCATGTATCCTGACCCTGAGCCCTGTGTTCAACCTTTACCTTTTAACCATCACTCTGGAGCTTGGAAGTTGATAAATTTTCTGAAAACTCAAAATTGTACTAGAGATATTGGTCATGAGACTCACTGTCCCAGGGGCTCTGTGCTGCCTTGGAGCCCTAATTGTTAGGCAGCCATGTTTCATACCATGCAATTTCCATCTTCTACACTGAATCCATGTTTGAGTCAACCACAAGAAACACCTGATCCCTGGGTGGTTGATGTATACCTGGATGCCTGGTTTTGAGAAGATGAGCTGGTCTCATTAGATGAGCTGGTCCATGAGATTTTGAGTTAAGCAATGTACACGGAATTCACCAGCTATTGATGGCATGGCTACTGAGATGCTCTTAGAAAGACAGAGCTGATGGTGCCAGTTCAGAGGACCCAGATGAGAACCAGAGACAAGCGAGACGATAACACACAAGTAAAACAGAGATGTGAGAGAATAGATGTTGTCTTCCTCTTAAGCAATGGGAGAAAATCAAATTTGAAATTTGAAAACAATTCGAGATTGTTTTCCTATAGAGAGAACTTTGGTAGAAGGTTGGAGAGAATCAGGCAAGGGTGTGTAGCTTGGTCACCTTAAGGTAAAGGTTTGTGAAAATCCTGCTGCCGAGGGTCTCTAAAGCTGCATGCAGCCCAGGTTCTTCCTTTCATCCAGGTCTTCACTCTATGAAATGTGGTCCCTACCTCTCACCCCTACACGTGATTGCAGGTGGGTTCACATAACTGTAAGATGTTAGCACTGAGCTGGGTAGGCACATCCCACATCCCACACCAGGAAGAGACCAGGAGTTAGGTGCCAGTGGAACCGGGGCAGGATGCCCACATTTAAATAATTCCGTCAGTGTAGTCTAGACACAGTCGGGCAGTGTTCAATATTAGACTAGACACAATAAGAAATACAAAACTCAAGACAGGTAAGAGCAAGAGTAAACATGTTTGGGCAAATCCATGATCAAAGCAGGTGGTGCTTTAAGGAGATAGCCATAAGCGTAAGCCAAAGTCTGCAGGGTGGCTCCAGTGACTTTTTGTTCCCTGGGATTGGGCTTCTTTTGAAGTCCTCTAAGCAGTTTTTTACTGGCTTTAAAAGAGAAACCGCTGTGATGAAAGACTGGGAGAAGTCCTCTGTTCTTCCTCCCGGGGTTATTGCTGGCAACAGGAAGGTGGAAGAGCTTACAGAGTGTTGGCTCAGGTTCCAGCCTCATGAACTTATCTCCTTGAGCCTGGGACCTTCCTGAAAAGCAGAGTTCATGGTTTTTCTCATTTGAAGGAGGCATTATGATGGGAGAGAGAGAGGGGTCTCTTCCGTGTGTCCTTGTGCTTCCTGCATTTTTTCTTCTGTGAAGAAAGTTTTTCACGGCATAGTTGTGGTGGGCACTGTTGAGTGTGTTTGCCTGAGTTACAGTGATACCTTTTCACTGAGGACTCTAAGCCTATGAGAGGACACCAAGCAGCCGTATTTTCCATAAGTGATTCTGGTCTCCAGTCAGTTCTAAGAACCAGGGGTGGACACTCATTCCAAGCTGGACTAAGAAGATGTGCTTCCCTAGACATAAGGAATCTTGGCTGATACCAGGCTCTATTTATGGTGGAGCTAAGCGCCTATTAAAAACTCAGGCTCCAGCTGTGCATCGCGGCTCAATCCTGTAATCCCAGCACTTTGGGAGACATAAGCGGGAGGATTGTTTGAGGCTAGGAGCCTCAACACCAGCCTGGGCAACATAGGGGGACCCCACCTCTACAAAAAAAAAATTCAGAAATTTGTCAGACATGGTCATGTATGCCTGTAGTCCCAGCTACTTGGGAGGCTGAGGTGGGAGGATATCTTGAGCTCAGGAGTTTGAGGCTACAGTGAGCTAGGAATTCATCCCTGCATGCCAGCCCGGGTGACAGAGCAAGCCCCTGTCTCAAACAAACAAAACAAATGAACAAAAAACTCAGGGACCATGGTCCAACTACCTTTTACCATGCACACTGATGAGAAACAAACAATGAATGGAGGAGAGGTGTGCTGCGGGAAGCAGAAGTAGGAGAGCTTGGAGATGGAAGGCGAGGAAAGCATGAAAGAGGAAAGGAAGTGTAGGGAGGAAAAATCAAATAGACACAGAAATGCAGAGAAAAACAGAAATACCTGAGCAAGTTATTGTTGCCTTATCCCAGTTAGCTCTCCAGACCTCAGTTCTAGTTCCCGCCTCATTGCTGTGTTCAGGCCTCCCCAGTAGTTGCCCCTTAAAATAAGTTTTTCTATTTTAAAAACATTGTTCTTTTACTTGTATCTCAAAGAATTAAATATATCGAAATTTATTATTAGTAGTATTAGTATTAGCGTTGCCTGCCTGCCTAATAGTTTCCCATCTTCTTTTTGGCTCTAACATCTACACATGACTGCCATGCTTCTGCCCTGGGAACCATGTGCCTCCCAGAGCCAGAATATTTGCCTTGATTTTTGAAGAATCAGGTAGAAATGATGGGATGGTAGTATTTACAATGCCATCAAAGAAAGGAAAGAAATTTGCAAGGATTGGAGGAAAGAGCTCCGTTTCATTTGCGTTGGGACTTGGCAAACAGATGCAGAATGGGCTTCCAGTATTACTGGTGTCCTGTGAAGGTAGCTGACTAAGGTATTGTATTAGTCCATTTTCACGCTGCTGATAAAGACATAGCTGAGACTGGGTAATTTATAAAGAAAAAGAGGTTTAATGGACTCACAGTTCCATGTGGCTGGGGAGGCCTCACAATCATGGCGGAAGGCAAAAGGCACATCTTACATGGTGGCAGATGAGAGAAATGAGAGCCAAGTGAAAGAGGAAACCACTTATAAAACCATCAGATCTCATGAGACTTATTCACTACCATGAGAACTGTATGGGGGAAGCTGCCTCTGTGATTCAGTTATCTCCCACTGCCTCCCTCCCAGAACATGGGGGAATTATGGGAGCTACAATTCAAGATGAGATTTGGGTGGGGACACAGCCAAACCACATCAGGTATAAATGGCTACACTCTGTCAAGTGTGTCAGATGGTCACTCACCTTTGTGCCTGACATTGGTGAAGTGCTGGGATCAGGGTAGAGAGTGAGAGAAAACTTTCTTTACTTTGTATTGTATCATTGGCACCAAATAATTTTTGGGTCTTGGAAGGAGCTGACCACTGTCATCACAGTGCTGGCTGATCTTATTATTATCTGTCTCACAAATCAAATGTGGGTAAATATATTCTATAGGCAGCAGTAGCAAAACATGCAAAATCAGATTACTTGACCAATTTTCAGCCCTGATTCCTACTCCTCATGTTGATTCCTCTGATTAGCTTTTCATTCCTCTCTGAAATGCCACTAAATGGACTCAGATGCCAAAATATAATTTGCATAGGGCACTAGCTTTGTCCAGAAGACACAGTTATTCAAATCAAGCCAAGTTAAAAGAGATCATGTAGCTTTTTCGTGTCACAAATTTGGTAGCAAGCTTTTATTGTTTATAGATTACTATGAGCTACTAAGGGAAAACAGGGCTTTAAGAGAATGTGGCAAATATTAAGAGACACAGATACTTCTTTGGAGCAGCTTGTAAGGGAGGGTTAATAAAACATATCTACATGACACAATAGCAAAACTTCAAAGCCTTTATCTTAATACATATGAAATGATTTATATAAATTGAAGATCCACGGGCTGAATGATGGTTCAGAGTTGAATGGATTAACCCTGGTGAACTGTTTCAAGAAGGTCTTTTTAAACCATCATTTGCAGATATTTTGATCTTCTTGTATCAGTTTTCAGATACCCCAAATAAGGTTCACAGCCAACAACTTGGGAAGCATCTTTGCACCCTAGGGCAATGTATGCCCCCACCTGACCTCCACATGGTATTCTCCAACCTGAGCAAGAATCAATAAATCAGTGATGGGGAAAATCAAAGAGGAGGACACAGCTTTGCCTTCCAAGACCTTAGGATATGTGTTCATTTATTACTTGGGTGCCAGAACATTAATGATGCCATGTGGGTTCAGGTTTCTTCTTATGGGTGTTAAAACAAAAGGAATTATTCTATCTATTTGTGTTGAAGCAAATGGAAATTTATTATTCTTTAAAAAAAGGATACTATGACAGCAGGAATACAAAATTTATCAGTAAAAATGGGTCCAAGTTTTAGTGTCTTCAGCACTGTCTCAGGTTGTGCCTTGCATTTCCCTTCTTCCCTTTGATCTTTTATGGGGCAAGTTTAGAAGCAGATATTCTGATAGTAAAGCAATGTAGGGATCCATCGTGACTGAGCCTGATTCCAAAGTTTTCTTTATTCGTGACGAGGGAACAATGATTTTAATTTACTGTTTCTGCAGAACTTCAGACCTGTCTCTTAAAATAAGTCCTGACCACTTATTCACTGGTCAACTCAAGCAAATAATATTTGTGTTTGTCCAATTAACAAAGAGCAAAAAGGGGTGGTAAAATACATCCTGAGCCTTAGGCATCAGGAGAAGTTTGCACGTGGAACTGCTGTTCTCAACGTTGCTTGCCGCGGTAGATTGCCGAAATGGTGGCTGTTTTCCTCGCTCCTGCTAGGCTTGACATTTTTCAGCTCTTACCATCAAAAGGTAGAGTCTTATTTTTCTACCTCTTGCATGCAGCAGGCCTTCTGATTGTGTTGGCCAATAGGATGAGTTAGAAGTGGCATTGTGGAAGTCATTTCTGAGCTCAGACCTCAGGAGGTTTCTGCACACTTCTGTCTTTCTCTTGGAACCTTCCACGTTACCATGTGAACAAGCATGGGTGAAAGTATGAAATATGAGAAATTACCAGGGAAGTCTTCCCAGTGAAGGCCATTCTTGACCAACAAGACCCAACTAACCTGGTAGTTGAGACACATGTGTGATCCCAGCAGAACGCAGAATTATGAGCTAAATCGATGGCTATTGTTTTAACCCAACCAAGTTTGGGGATGATTTGTTACATAACAGCTGACTGATACCCTTCGTGTTACACAAGTTCGTGAGTAACAAAAAAGTAGATTGTCACTAAGTATTTTTGAAGAGATAAACACATCCTTTTAATTTATCTTTTATTGAGACATCTTATTTTTTTCTTTACCTGAGAACAAATGCAGAATCGAGCTTCCCTACACATTGAAAAATGGCATTTGTGTGTGCGTCAGATAGAAAATGTGTGTGTGTGTGTGTGTGTGTGTGTGTGTGTGCGCAAGTGCATGCTCAGCTTTAGAAACAGCCTTTCAGGCTGGGCGTGGTGGCTCATGCCTGTAATCCCAGCATTTTGGGAGACCTGAGGTGGGTAGATCATTTGAGGTCAGGAATTCAAGACCAGCCTGGCCAACGTGGTGAAACCCCGTCTCCACTAAAAATACAAAAAATTAGCTGGGCATGGTGGCGGGCACCTGTAATTCCAGCTACTCGGGAGGCTGAGGCAGGAGAATCGCTCGAACCCAGGAGGTGGAGGTTTCAATGAGCCAAGATTGCGCCACTGCACTCCAGCCTGGATGACAGAGCAAGCCTCCGTCTCAAAAAAAAGAAAGAAAGAAAGAAAAAAGAAACAGCCTTTCAGAATCACTGGATATAATCTATTTGGGGAGACGGCATCCACATATGTGAAAAAATCTGGGAAGATTTAAGTGCCAAGTTCAGTAGTCCTGCCTCAGTGGTCATTTAGAACTGTGTCCACTCAAAGAACCCATAGCTTTGTAGGTTCAGAGGTGGATAAAGGTGCATCTGGCCACTCCAGTTAGGAAAGGCTTTTTTGATGGGGCAAGTTGGGTGGAAAGAAAGATTGGTTTGGATGCTGTGGGGAGTTGGAAGGGTAGATTCTGACCTGGCAATGACATGAACCAATATGCAGAGGCTGGAGTTGCCATTGGCTGTGGCTGAGAGGAGGGGTGAGGAAAGGGTTGATTGCCAATAGATTCCTGTTGTGGAGAGATAGAAAATGGGGCTACTCTCATCCCTTCTTTCCATTCACCTTTCTTTAAAAGCGTTGTGCATTAGGCTGGGCGTGGTGGCTCACACCTGTAATCCCAGTGCTTTGGGAGGCAGAAGTAGGAGGATCACTTGAGGCCAGGAGTTCGGCCTCGGCAACACAGTAAGACTCCATCTCTACAATAATAATAATTATCATTATAATAACTGTCATAATAATAAAAAATTAGGCATGGTGGCTAGACCCCGACTTTAAACAGAAAGGATTGCGTGTGATATCTCAGTCTGAAGAGCGAGAGTTTTATTTGTAAGGAGAAAGAGCCTTAACATTTTAATTATCTTGATACTACTCCCATCTTGGCAGTTACTCTGTCTCCCCCAAATTGCTCAAGAGCTGGAAGGCCTGAATCCTGACCTTAGTACCAAGCCTGAGAACTCAATCTATTCTCTAAACGTTAAGTTTCTGCCGAACTTTAGATGATTCTGCGGCTTTGTGTTGTGGTTTTGTGGCTTTTTTGTTTTTTTTCCATTTGAAATTAAATTATCTGGAATGACAAAACCACAGCTGTTAAACAGTGGGCATTAGATGACATTTAAACATCATTATCTTATGCTCTAATGGAAGAATTGGCTCGTGATTAAAAATGAGACCTCCCGGCAGCAGCAATCTGAAGAACTGCCATTTGCAAATCGCCTATTTTAAGAAGAACCCTGAATCTATTGGTATTTTCAGAGAAAATGGAACACTAGCTTTATCTGCGTCTGGATGTTTGAAGATGGTGCTGATTGCTGGCAGACCTTTCCAGCATGATCCTAATGGTTTGGTGCTTGCCTGTATAGACGATGCCTAGAACTGACGGCAGCCTGGTGATATTTACAATTACAAATGGATTCTTATTTTAGAGATTATCTCAAGGAGTCAGTAATCCATTTTCAGGGCTTGAGACTTAATTTAGGCTTTTAAAATCTCTGATTGTGTGCAGTTAATGAAATCAGTCTGAGTCTATATTCGTCCCGATAGTGCTGAGTTTGACACCAATGACACTAGATTTTATTTTCCAAATAGGTATGCAGATTTTTCTTCCCAAGAAAGACTTCCATTCTAGTGACTTCAGGTTGAAACATTTAGATGTGAACATTTCAGCATGGAAAACACCTCTTTACCCTGTGAAGAAATTATTATTATTATTATTTTTTGAGACTGAGTCTTGCTCTGTTGCCCAGGCTTGAGTACAGTGGCGATCTCAGCTCACTGCAAGCTCCGCCCCCCGGGTTCTGCCATACTCCTGCCTCAGCCTCCCGAGTAGCTGGGACTACAGGTGCCCGCCACCACGCCCGGCTAATTTTTTGTATTTTTTAGTAGAGATGGGGTTTCATCGTGTTAGCCAGGATGGTCTTGATCTCCTGACCTCGTGATCTGCCCACCTCGGCCTCCCAAAGTGCTGGGATTACAGGCGTGAGCCACCGCACCCGGCCACCCTGTGAAGAAATTCTAACTTGTAATTTGGGGGTTTCTGCTTTCTCTTTTGTAATGTTATTTTTAGAAAGCTAAAGGCTAATGAATGATTGAGGTGTAATGTTTATGGGACAGCAGGATTTCTGTGGCAGGTATCTATTTAGTTATTTTTAGTGTCCTGTTTTTTGAAGACTTCAAGAAGAACATATGAAAGGAAGAGACCTTTGTCCACTTCCACCGTAGCTCAATTTCCCATCTATCAATTGGATTACTGCTAGGGTTTTGGAGAAAATGAAAAATGAAAGAAACAGTGATGGTTCCCCAAAGTAAATTATTGCTGAAATGTGAGATAGGTTTTTGTCCTCTCGTTGGCATGTTGGGAAAAGCCTGGGCATATGTTAGCATGGTTAGCCACTGAGTGAACCCATATTCTTTAGCTGTAAGCAAAGAGTGAGCCCTACTAAAGAGGATATGGACTGGTCCTTTAGGTTAAGAGGGTGGTTGAAACCCCTCAACTATTATTGAAGGAATCAAAGAGAGGAGCTACATGAAGCCTTCCACCATTGCTGGAAGGAATAACCTCCTTCTTTCTGGCATCCTTAAGGTTCTGAGTCTTTGGCAAGAGTTCAGTTTCCCAGGGTTGGTTCACGCACCCACCCTTGGTTATATGGCACCATAAGAGGCAAGGAGCTTCTAGAAACCTTATCGCCTGGTTTCATAGACTTACCCTCCCTCTTAGACTGGACATAATTGGGGGAGAAGTAATAGCTTCTTCTGTCCCCAAAGTGGGGTGTTATCATGAAGGGAGAAAGGATGTTGAGTTGTCAAAATATACAAATATCTCAACTGGAAGTCAAAATGTGTCTTAGAAATTCAGCAATGTCTAAGTAAAGACACTCAGAATTGTCTGCACATAAAACTGTAAGCTCCAGCTCTCCAGATTTGAAAAAAAAAAAATAGGAAAAAACAGCAAAGCTATTAAGGACCCGTATTTTAATATGCATTATTACATTTCACAATTGTTTTGCAGGATAAATTTCTATCAGGTGACATGAAAATGAGGCCAGATATTTTCATAATCTCTTGTGACCCAAATGTATTATGAATTCCTTCATCCAGTTTTAATATAACTCTAAATTATTCCTCGATGTCTATTAATAATTAAGGAAAGCAAAAACTGTATTATCTCTTTAATAGCATTTTGACTTTTTACTTTCTTTTTGTAATAGATGTTCCCAGTGCATTTCTTGTTATGTCAGGATTCTTAAGAACTTCAAGTCATCGTATTGCATGACTCTTATGCCCTCAGTTTATGAGTCCTGCTATCAAATGGCAATGGGTCCCCCACTCCCACCAGTCTCTTCACCCCAAGAAGTCATTGCCCTCCTTGCAATGGGCCAACACCCTGCTTTACTTTAGGGGAGCTGCCCCTCCCTGACTGTCAGTCCCTTAGGGTGGGATTCCTTCCCTAGGCCTGTCCAATGAGCGTGGTACATTCCATGGGAATGAGAGGCACAGGGCTGGGCAGGTATTCAAAGTGGGGCCATTCAGAGGCAAGGAATGTCTGTCCTTGGACTTTATCTGCAACAGTTAGGAAACAGTGCTTCTCTTTACACCTGGGTTGTGAGTCCTGGAGCTGCAGGTGGCCGTCTTTCCTAAGCATAAAGCCCATGCTGATGGAAGCAGCCTATGGTTCTAGTGGCATCATCTCAGCTCTTAAATCCAGTCTCTTTGGGACCCAGATCTTTCCCTGGACTTTCCCCTTGCAGGAGTCCATAATAGTCTGTTTTATACTTAAGCCTCAACGAGGTTTTTAAAATTATTATTATTTGTTACTGAATCTTATCAAACATATCACCCTTGGCCAGTTTTTTTTTTTCTTTTATTTCTAGGGATTCAGATTCTAGAAATGCATTTCTTGTTCCACATTCTGGAAACACATTGCATTGCACAGCCGATGGTATTTAGGAAGGGGGTTAACCCTACCACAGGGACTAGTGCACAGCAGAGAAATGAGAACTGTGTCCGGCATGTTGCAGACACTCAAGAAACTTTTGCTGAGTGAATGGAGGAATGTTTGCAAGTCTCCCTTAGTGCTTCCTTGGGAGAGGCCTGCACTCTCTTCAGGAGCAATTCCTTAGGCTGGAGAAGCTCTTCCAGGTGGGGATGAGCTGCAGGTTCACTAGGGCTGGGGCAGGGACAACCTGTTGTTGGCCAGCCACCGTCATCTTCTGGGGGGAGCTGACCTTCATGAAGCATTAGCTGAGCACCGTGCACAAGGCCGGGGGTTTGCTCCGCTGGTCAGCTCCGCAGCAGGAGATGTGAGAAATCTTCCGGTCCCATCACCTGGTGCGGAGGCTCTTCTTTCCTGTGAACTAATTAGCTCTCCGGTTCAGTTACCTTGTCTGCCTTGATTTCCATAGAGGGAAATGGATTTTAAAAATGTGATGGGAAGCGTTTTCTTCCAGTGGTGTTAACAGGGATAATTGTCATTGCTCTGCTGGGATGAGGGGAGTTTTGGGGGATATTTGGGGTGTCTGTGATGACAGAAAGTAGAGGAGACAATTTGGGGGAGGGGTGGGGATCAAGGTCCTCACTTAAGCAGAAAAAAGGACCTTTCAGTGATCTCCCATGACGGGACTGCTGACCTCCAGCCAAGACCTGGTGAGGCAGGGGTGGATGGAAAGGAGGCAGCTTCAGAATTAAGCCGTATCGTTTTGTTTCAGGAATGAGAAGCCAAAATAAAGCAGAAAGATTTAAATCTTGCTTTTTCTCTTCTTAGCTCTAAGACACTTGGCAAATCAGCTATTCTTACGGATCCTCAGGACCTTCTTTGTGAACTTCAAATGTTTAGCACACAATAAGCACCAACACTTGCCTTTTTAAAAAACTGAGGTGAAATTCTCATCACATACTACAAATAAGCATTTTGAAGTGTACAATTCAGTGGTATTCAGCGCATTCACAATGGTGTGCAACCATCACATCTCTCTAGTTTAAAAACTTTTCCATCACCCCAGAAGAACCCCCCATACCCATTTAATCCGTCACTCTCCATTCCGTTTTCCCCCAGCCCCTGGCAACCAGGACCCTACCGTCAGTCTCTGTGAGTTTGCCTGTTCTGGAAATTCACATAAATGGAATCCTACAATGTGTGACCTCTGTGTCTGGCTTCTCTCACATGGCATCACTTCTTTAGTTTCATCTGTGCTGTAAAATATATCAGCTCTTCATTCCTTTTTTTTTTTTTTTTCTTTTTTTTCCTGAGATGGAGTCTCGCTGCGTCACCCAGGCTGGAGTGCAGTGGTGCAGTCTCGACTCACTGTAGCCTCCTCCGCCTCATGGCTTCAAGCGATTCCCCTGCCTCAGCCTCCTGAGTAGCTGGGATTACAGGTGCCCACCACCACGCCTGGCTAATTTTTGTATTTTTAGTAGAGACGGGGTTTCACCATGTTTGCCAGGCCGGTCTCAAACTCCTGACCTCACGTGATCCTCCCACCTTGGCCTTCCAAAGTGCTGGGATTACAGGTGTGAGCCACCACAACCAGCCTCTCTTCATTCCTTTTCAGGGCTGGATAATATTTCATTGTACAGATAGATCACTACCTTTTGACTATGCAAACCTTTGACTAATCAAGAGGTTGATTCTACCCTTTGACTATTGTGAATAATGCTGCCATGAACCTTCATGTATAAGTATTTACATTTTGAGAATAGTGATGATAAACACAATGATTATTTTTATTAGTTAAATACCATTAAATACAAAGGATGAAGATAGAGAGTGGATTGGTGGTTACCAGAGGCCGAGAAGGATAATGGGTGTATTAGTCTGTTCTTGCATTGCTACAAAGAGATATCTGAGGCTGGGTAATTTATAAGAAAAGAGGCTTAATTGGCTCATGGTTCTGCAGGCTGTACAGGAAACATGGCACTGGCATCTGCTTGACTTCTGGTAAAGCCTCATGGAGCTTCCAATCATGGCAGAAAGTGAAGGAGCAAGCGAGAGAGAGTTGAGTGGGGGGGTTTGCCACACACAAGGGAGCAAGCAAGAGAGAGTGGTGTCGGGGGTTTGCCACATGCTATTACACCACCTTCCATGAACTCAGAATGAGAACCTGTTCATCACCAAGGAGATGAACAAGCCATTCATGAGGGATCCACCCCCGTCATCCAGACACCTCCCACCAGACCCCACCTCCAATACTGGGGATCACATTTCAACATGAGATTTGGGTGGGGACAGACATGCAAGCTATATCTGCCAGTGGGGATGGAGAGAAGTTGATTAATGGGTACGAGCATATGGTGGGATAGAGAAAATAAGACCTTGTGTTAGATAGATTAGCAAGGTGATTGTAGTTTACAGTACCGTGTGTTTCAAAATATGGAGAAGAGAAGAATTTAAATGTTCCCAGAATAAAGAGAAGATGACTATTTAAGATGATGGAGATCTCAAGTACACTGATTTGATCTTTACAAATTATATGGGTGTATTAAATAATCACATGTACCCTTCAACTATGTATATCTATCATCTATCAATATAAAAAATAAACTAAAAAATTAAAAATACAAATTATATTATCAAATACTATTAACTGTTAACACTATTATTCTTATGAATACTAGTTCTAATAATAAGCCTGTGGCTTGCCACAGAGCTAATTAGTCAGACCTAGACCGCAGAAGTCTGCACAGTCCTTTACCCTCTCCACATCTTCCGGGAGCTCTCACTGACAGTCTCCAACACTCTGACAAGATAAGATCTGTACTTCTTTCTAGCCACCCCTTATTAACTCAGCTAAGCTGGATCCGAAGGTTGCACGCAGCCTCGCCTCACTTCTGTGACCGTACTCCTGGTACTCACTGTAATTATGGAATTGTGAAGTGTCACCCACTCAGGAAGCCAGAAGCCTTTTTCTCATTGAGTGTACGCCACAGGGGACTGATGCTGTGGCCCTAGATGAGAGGGACACAGCAGGCTCTTGTTGGGAGGGGACCCGCTTCTCTGCCTCTATTCTCTACTTTTGTTGTTTAAAGGTAAAAGTCCGAAAATGTTGCCATAGTGACAGCACCAAATGTTGATCAAGTCCATTAGATTTGCCCAGAGGTGCGCTTAGCTCACCCACAGTATTTTCAGAACAATTCTTTGTTCCCTCTCTCCTTCGTGCAAGAAACGTGGCACCCCCGCCGGAACCTGGTGCCCCGCAGGCTGCGGTGTGGCCATCCGCAAATGGCGACTCACTTCACGTCGGTCCTGGCTCCTCACGCTGCCTGCTCAAACCTTTTTATCAAGCACAGGCCAGCGAGGCCCCACCTATTCCCCACGTCCACTGTCCGCATCATGCCCTCAGCCTCTCCTGACCACCTCTACGCAGTGTTTTTCCAGGCTGCCGTTGACGGTGCCGGGGTGATGGCAAGAGACGACTCAAATTCAGAAGCTGAGTCATATCCTCTGCTTATCTCAGATTGGGTTCATCAGGATGCTGAGTGGCGACAGAAACCCAACTTCCAGCTGTGCTGAAAGGGACCCCGGAGCGGGGCTGACTCGGTTTGCAAAGTCCGGCGGTGGAGACTCTTCAGGGCAGCCGGCTGGAGGTGCCCTAAGGATACCATTGAGAACCTTCCCTCCCTCTCTCAGTTCTGCCTTCTTCTGGGGTGCCTTCTGTGGGTGTGAATATTGTTCCCCCCAAATCTCATGTCCACCCTGGACCACAGAATGTGACCTCATTTGGAAATAGGGTCTTTGTAGATGGAATCAGTTATGATGAAATCATACTGGATTAGGGTACCTCCCAAATCCAAATCCAGTGACTGGTGGGGTTTTTGTTTGTTTGTTTGTTTTTTGAGACAAGGTCTTGCTCTGTTGCCCAGGCTGGAGTGCAGTGGCACAATTGGTTCACTGCAGCCCCAACTTCCCAGGCTCAGGTGATCCTCCCACCGCAGCTTCCTGTGTAGCCGGGTCTACAACCGCCCACCAACACACCTGGCTGATTTTTGTACATTTTGTGGAGATGGGGTTTCACCATATTGCCCAGGCTGACTGGTGTCTTTTACGGGAAGGGAGAGGGAGACTTGGATACAGAGGCACATGGCGTAGAAGGTGATGTAGCAATGGAGGCAGACATCGGAGGGACACAGTTACACCCTAAGGAGCACCAAGAATTTCCAACAGCCATCAGGAACTGGGAGACTCATGAAACAGACTCGCCCTGAGAGCATCCAGGAGAGTCCAACCCTGCCAACACCTTGATTTCAGACTTCTGGCCTCTAGAACTCTGAGAGGATAAAGTTCTCTCCCAGTTTGTGCTAATTTATTATGGCAGCTCTGGGAAAGTAATGCACCTTCATTCACAGGCTGATGCTCACTCAGTGAAATCAATGATGGCTTCCAGCTGCACTCAGCTTGCCTCCCGCACATGGGCTCTGGAGGAGGAATGCTTTCTTGCCTTGTTTTTGTGTTTCCCCAGTGGAGGGACTACCCAGGCTGCAGGACAGGCCCATTCCTCAACCTGCTCCATCCTCCCTCTCCTCATGGAAGGAAGAGGAGCTAAGTGCACAGAGAGGCAACATAACAAGCTTAGCCCAAGCTGCTGCTTCCTCTGGCAGCCTCCGGCCTGCAAGAAGGGTGTCTTCTCATCTGCTCTGGGTTGGGAAGGCAGGCTCGGGGCAGCACAGAGCCAGGCCTTCTGGACTCACCATTATGAAGCCAAATCTCCAGGGATCCACTTTGTCAGTGTCAGAGCAGATGTTTTAATCTCTGCTCTCTATCTCCTGCACATATGATAGGACATCACCTCATAACTGCTCGTAAAGGGAGTTCCCAGAAGCTAAGTCACTCGTCTGAGGCCACTCAGTGATGTGAAATGGCAGAATCAGCCTTGGCACCCCCAGTCTCTATCTTCATTCAAGGAATTCCTACCCAGTCTGCCATCCTACACGCCACCGCCCTGAGGCAGACCGGAGGCCCCGCAGCACTCAGAATTCTTTTCCCAAAGGCAAGAATTATCCAGTTATCGGGACTGGCTTTTCTCCATCTTTATTAACAGTGAGCTGAGAACACGTGTGATAGGGGGATTAAGGACTTGCTGGCCCAAACAGCAGCAGAACTTTCTTTTCTCCAAGGTCCTGCAGGACAAGCGTTTCTTTTCACCATGATTAGCTTAGACCAATTAGGATCCAGCCCCTGGGATGGTGGACGGGGCCAGCAGAGGAGCATAAATAAATGGTCAAACTGGGATCCTGTTAGGAAGGACAAGAGAGAGCTGGCACTGGCAGTGAGGATTTCTGCTCCATGAGGTGATTGCATAGCACAGACGCTGTGGGCAGAATTACAGTGAAAACAGTGTGGGGATCAAGTCCGTTATAACTAGGAGGACAAAAGAAATGGCCAAGCATATAGGGATTAATTTATTTTATTATATTTTTGCCCTAAGAGAGTCTTTTGAGTTCTCTCAAAAGAAAAACCTGCCCCTTGTTTGAGGCTAGATATTCCCTTCCTCCTGCAAGTTGTCTGAGAAGTTGATTAAATCCATCACTCACAGCTGAGAAGAAAGGGTGGGAAACCCTAGAAATGGTTAGGGTCCCTGGGAGACACTTGAATTTGGAATCTCTTTAATAGCTCTTGGCACAAAAGCAAACAAGAGTCTCTCGGAGATCAAAGGACTTTTATCTTACTCAGTGGAGAAATCTGTTACTTCAGTCACTTATTGTCGGAGCCAAAAATATCCCTGGAGTGAGAAAAGAAGGAAGAAATGTGTTGTCCATTTCTGTCTTTATTGCAGATCGGGGTAATTGGTTTTCAGGTGATTTCTGAGCTTTATAAGGAACAATCTTCTTTAATTGGGGAAGGCATGGATTCCTAGCTGCCCATCAGGCCTTCTGTTCGAGGCTGTTCAAAATTGCAGTTGAATGTGTCATTGACAGAAAGCTCCCATACTCATGTATTCCTCAATTTTTGATTAAGAGCCTACCATCTGGCATCCGGATAGTAGGAATTCAGTGGTATCATGAATGGACAGTGTCCCTCCAAATTCACGTCCACCCAGAACCCCAGAGTGTCACTTTAGCTGGAAATAGAGTCATTGCAGATAGAATTAGTTGAGTTTCAATGAGGACATACTGTATTCAGGTGGGCTCTAAGTCCAGTAACTGGTATGTTTATAAGGAGAGGAGAGGAGACAGAGACACACAGAAAAGGGACCTTGTGAAGAAAGGGGCAGAGATTGGAGCTCAGGACTGCCGGCGGCCACCGGAAGCTGGGAGAGACAGGCACAGATGCTCCCTCGTGGCTTCCAGCAGAACCAGCCCTGCTGACACCCTGATTTTGGACTTCTGGCCTCCAGAACTGTCTGAGAATAAATTTCCATTGTTTTAAGCCACTCAGCGTGGACCCTTTGTTAGGCAGCTACAGGGAATGAAATCAAACGGTTGTGAGATGATTCACAGAGCTCACATTCCAGCTGTCCAGCCTGTAAAGTGGGAGAGAGACAGTAAACAAGGAAACAAATAAATGTGAATTTCAAAAGGATTATTGAAAAACGTTAAAGCAGGCAATATGTTACCCAGAGGCAGGTTGCGATGGGAAGTCTATTTTAAATAGGATGAATGGTCTCGGAAGGTTCTTCAATGAGGAGGCATCTGATCGGGGACCGGGACAGTTTGAAGGACCAGGCACACAACCCTTGGAGGGGACATGCTCAGGCAGACAGACATGTGAAAGTCCGAGGTACAAGAGAGCTTGGAGCTTTCACAAACAGAAAGAAGCCAGTGTGTGCCTGCCCCAGCGTCAGTGTGGGGAGAGGAAAGGGATGAGGCTGCAGGGGTAGGGAGCTGCCTTCCAGGTATTGCTAAATGCGCATAATATTTACATAAAAGAATAGAAACCAAGTGTCAGGGCCACACAGTTGGATTTGTCTAGGGAAAGGGTAAAATTAGAGGCTAGCTGAGTTTTAAAATAAGGAAGAAAACCGCGCCATTTCAGATGAGATTTGCTGCCAGTCCCGCCAGGGTAACGATAGCCTTTTCTACTCACCAAATCCACCCAACTTTTTGGAAAAAAATAACTTGCATTTTCAGGTTGACTCTCTTCTTGCAGGAAAGATCGGGAGCCTATGGTGGCAGGACAGAGAGATGTGTGTCTCAGTGCACTGGATTGAATAGTGGCCCCCCAAAATGTGTATCCATGTAGGATCTCATGTGACCTTATTTGGAAACAGGGTCATTGCAGATGTAGTTAATGAAGATGAGGTCATGCTGGAGTAGGTGGACCCCTAATCCAGTGACTGGGGTCCTTATGAGAAGGCCATGTGCAGACCCCAAGAGAGACAGGAGGAGAAGGCCACGCAGTGAAGAAAACAGAGGCTGGAGTGACGCATCCACAAGCCCACGGGTGACAAGCACAGCCGGAGCCATCCGAAGCCAGGAGAACGGCAGGGAACAGATTCTCTCGAGGGCCCTCAGAGCGAGTATGGACCTGCCGACACCGTGATTTCAGCCTTTGGCCTCCAGAATAGTGAGAGAATAAGTTCCTCTTGTTCTGAGTCACCCAGTTTGTGACACTTTGTAAGAGCAGCTCCAAGAGACAGACTGAAGTGCATTTAGAGAATCAAATAAATCCCCCAAGCAGGAGAAAGGAGTATTTTTGTAGGTTTATTTTGTTTTGGTTTCTTACGTAGCGTAAGAAGGCACAGTCACCTGAGCATGTTACCACGCTTTGTCACTGATTCTATTAGACTCTCTGTTCTAACAGGAACCCCCAGGGACCTTGCTGGTTCCCAGTCAGGCGGCTCCAAGTGTGTGGGGTCCCACATGGGCTACGCATCTCAGCATTGCTGGCAAAACCACTGGGGCGAGGTTCCCTTCCTCTTCCTTCCTCAGTTTCCTTCCCCACCACCTCCACAGCAGTAAGATAGACCCAACGGACTTCACTGAGGATTTGTAGTTGATTTTGGAGACAGGACGTTTCCATTCCTGGGAAGGGATGGGAGTTCAGCAGGCATCCCATTTAGAAATGAACTGAGTGAGGGCCCACTGTGAAATCTTTGGTGGAAACCAGGCTTTGCAATAGAAAATGCAGCTGTAGAATGTTGGGGAAACAGGCTCTGAAGCTCTGTGTCACAGACATGCAAAGACCACAAGACAACTTAAAATTACGCCTATTCATGGACCTCTGGTGTCAAGGGGTGGGGAGGAAGAGACTGTCTCTGTCCCATTATTTTTAACAGCTTTTTATTTAAACAATTTTAATGTTATATCACCTCAAGTTAATTTTTTTGTCTCATTATTAATATTATTGTTATTATTTTGACCACAGGTACAGAATTGGCTTAATCATAACCCTTGTTCCAAGATACACTCCTTTCCTGGGGCCATCTGTGACTCACTCATATTTACATAGTTATTTGTTTATTTTTAAATAGTGTAATGAGTACCTGGGAACCCACCACCCGCAACTAAAGCTGGGACCTTAACAATATATCCATGTGACCTCAATTTTTTGAATAGCTATCACCCTTATGTACTTTAGAATGCAGTTACATAAATATCCTGAGGGCTTGATCTTTTCTGTTGCTCAGTAACCAAATCTGTTTCAGGCATGTGTTTAATTCCCATGTGGGACTTTTTGGCTGCTCAAAACCACATATTCCATCATAATCTTCTGAGAAGACTCTTATCTTCTCTACTGACCTGCACCAAATGCAGTTCTGTACTCATTTTCTTTTTCCTAAGCAAAACTTTCTCCTTTCTTAACTGATTTCTTTGAGGAACAAAGCCAAGAGCAACTGGGTTGCCATGTGGTTATACAATAAAAAGAAGTAAGAACAGACGTTCAGTAAACTCAGCTGATAACACGTTTATCTGTTCAAGCCAGAAATGTTTATCAATTGTTTAGGGGTCCAGATCTTGGTACTGGATGTTCAAATACCAGATGATGAAACATGAAGGAAGAAAACCGGGCAAACTCACATCTATGGAGAAACAAACCCGCCCACAAACAAGATGAGTCAAGCTGAAAAGAAAGTTTGATCTAGTCTACATTTCTTTTCTGTTTCCTTTTACATAATTCCCTTAGGAACTTTTTTTCTTAAAGGAGCACTTTAGAGGAGAATAAAGGTTATAAATTAGGCCAGTCACATTGGCTCATGCCTGTAATCCCAGCACTTTGGGAAGCCAAGGTGGGTGGATCTCTTGAGGTCAGGAGTTCCATCCCAGTCTGGCCAACATGGCAAAACCTCGTCTCTACTAAAAATACAAAAATTAGCCAGTCGTGGTGACACCCACCTGTAGTCCTAGCTACTAGGGAGGCTGAGGCAGGAGGACGGCTTGAACCTGGGAGGCGGAGGTTTCAGTGAGCAGTGAGGTTGCAGTGGGATCACTCCACTGTATGCCATCCTGGGTGATAGAGTGAGATTCTGTCTCAAAAAAGTTATAAATTAGTGGAAATTGTAAAGATCTCAGAAACAAGTAAATTTTGGCTCTGCCATTTGTGCTATGGTCTCAGAGAAGACATCAAAAATATAGACAGTTTGGAAAGAGGACAGTGTATGTGAGTTAGTTTAGACAAGAAGTGTTTATTGAGGGCCTGTTGGATATCAGGCTGGGGCTCGGCTTTGAGGACATGGTGGTGAAAAAAACAGACACGGATCTCACCCTAACTCTTACTGAGGAATGAATCAAAAACAGAAGTTTGGAAAAAATACTGAACTTGACTTGCGTTTGAAGATAAATTCCTAGAGGACCAGTTTTGAGTTTCCTTTTCTTTTTTGCTGGACCACAAATGGCTCTTTATCAGTAATGAAAAACAACTCCAAATTTCTAGTTCTCCAAATCTCTGGAGAGCAGGTGCTGGAAAAGTGATGTTACTTGCATTTTCCTGGCATCGTACATGTAACCAACCTACTGGCTAAAGGCCCATTAGAAATCATTTTGTGTACTTAAGTGATAAGTAGAAACACACACTCCCCTAGAGGACTAATTTGACTTGCTAAAGGCTTTTGCAGGAGAACAACAGGGGTCATTATGTGTTCTTGTGGTGCATGACATCACTACAGCTTCAAGAGTTAATTACATTCTTAATTACAGCTTTGTATTGAATTAGGAAAACTATCATCCATAACGTAATTGAAACCCCGCTGAGATCGCGTCTGTTGCCAGCTAATTGCGTGCCATTTTTTTTACTAAACTTTAAATAAAAACCAGTATTTCATTTGCCTCAGCTTTAATTAATTGACAGGAGACACTTAATTGGGGTTTTATCAATAGATTGGATACGTTAAAGTGATCACGGAGAGATGTGTTGCATTCTAGCATAGCAGCCTTAAAATATTGAACTGGCATGTGCTTTCTTGACAGTTAGGAAAGAAACCTGAGTAGAAGTAATTTGTTGCTCCAAGAAAAGAGTACTCCAGCAGGAGTCAGAAGTTGTGGGCCCTCGCCTTGCAGGGGATCCTTTCTTATCATGGCAAAAACACTTCCCCCCAGACCTTACTTCCCCTAGAGCTTACGCATCTCCATCTCCATCATGACAGTTGGGTAAGTCTTAAAAATCCCTGTTAACTCATATCCTACTTTTGTGACTTAGACTGAGATGTTCCAGTGAGGGAGGGTAAATACGATGTTGGCCATAAGGCAAACTGCTTAGGATCTGGAGTCTCTGCTCGTCTTTGTAAAGCAGGCCTCCTTTGTGGTCAGCCACAGAAGCCCTGTGGTTGCCCTAATAGAGAAGGAATTGCAAGAAAGACATTAGGATGATCAAGATCAGTAATATCACACTTATCAGTTAACAAGAACACAATGACCTTGTCAGAGGGTTGCTAATGGAATGCTGACTCCTGCATCTTTTTTTCTCTGACTCCCTCCACTCAAGATTTGCAGTCCCGAGAGAGAGAGAGAGAGAGACAGAGAGACAGAGTGTGTGTGTGTGTCTGTCTGTTGGGCCAAGTGTGGTTCACGTGTTCTGTTTTGACTGAGGGAGTACAGGACCCCTTGCCTTAGTCTTGGAGAGGCTGTTACCATGAGAAGCAATTGGAGTGCTGTCACCAAAGGAAGGGATATTAAAAAATGGGCCGCCAGGCCAGGCGCGGTGGCTCACGCCTGTAATCCCAGCACTTTGGGAGGCCGAGATGGGCGGATCACAGGGTTAGGAGTTCGAGACCAGCCTGGCCAATATGGTGAAACCCCATCTCTACTAAAAATATAAAAATTACCCAGGCGTGGTGGTGGGTACCTGTAGTCCCAGCTACTCGGGAGGCTGAGGCAGGAGAATTGCTTGAACTTGGGAGGTGGAGGTTGCAGTGAGACGAGATTGCGCCACTGCACTCCAGCCTGGGTGACAGAGTGAGACTCCATCTCAAAAAAAAAAAGGGCCACCAAAGTGAACAGTCTTCACTGACCTTCCCATCTTGCATCTTCTTGAACAGACGCGGGATGATCTAAGAAAGTCCTGCTCTGTGTGAGATCTTGGACATTTCCAGGTGATGAAATAGTTGGCGGCAGTGTTTAGAAAAAATTGTCAATGTAAAGATTATCATCTCAAGGATATTGAAAAAGAAAGAAAGAAAAAAAACCTGTTGAATCAGCCCTATAGTCCAATAAGGCACAACCCAAGTCGCCAAAAGTTGTTAGTTAGGAACGCTCCTGTTTTTGTTTCTGTAGGTGGTTTTTTTTCTAAGTGTATTTTTCTCGGATGAATTGCCCTTGTCATAAAATTAATTCCTTTTATTTCACTATTCAAGCTTCAGTGAAGTGTGAGATCAAGTGAGACTGCCTGTAAACTTTCTTTTTCTTTTTTTGCATTTTGAATGTCTACAAATCTCCATTTTGTGGAATTGTGTGAGACAATTTTGTTATTGTTGACTTCCATTGATTAGTGAGCATAGCTGTTTCTTGAATTATTTGTTGTGCCAAAATATTTAGGATTTGTATCCCTTTCATTTCTATTATTTTGCTGATTTTTATTTACCTTTTAAAGTCTAGTTGACAGTAACATATTCAAAAGGTGAAGATGGTCAGGTGTGAGGGCTCATGCCTGTAATCCCAACACTTAGGTAGGCCAAGGCAGGAGGATCGCTTAAGCCCAGGAGTTTGAGAACAGCCTGGGAAATATGGTAAGACCTCATCTCTACAAAAAAATTAAAAAATATTAGTCAGGAGTGTTGGCTCATGCCTTTAGTTCCAGCTAGCTACTTGGGAGGCTGAGGTGGAAGGATCACTTGCACCTGGGAGATAAGAGGTCAAGGCTGCAGTGAGCTGAGATCACACCAGTGTACTCCAGCCTGGGCGACACAGCAAGACCCTGTCTCAAAAATGAAACAAAAAAAGGTGAAGATATCAAAGTTTAATAATAAAGGATTTTAAAATAGGTCTCCAAGAAATGAGATGCCATCAGCAATGTCCATTTTCGGATTGTTGATGTGAGGCCCATGCTCTAGGGGTGTGTCAGTTAGGCACACAATTGTTTGCCTGCAATAGAAATTGATTTGGGATAATTTAAGCAAAAGCAGACCTGTCAGAGCCCTATCAGGGACTCACAAAACCTGGCTTGTAAACCATTAACACTAAAGAGGAGCCCAGCCATGATTTGTAGGAGGAGCTGAGGTCCCTGTCCAGGCTGCCATTTTTGAAAAATAATAATAATAATAATAATGCCAACATTTCTTTTGCCCTTATGATGACACTGCTTATGATTAGACATCTTGGAGAAACTGTCTTTCGGTGGGGAAATGGTTAAACAAACCGTGTACCATGGAATACCACTTAGCAATTAAAAGGAGGAAACTGTCGATACTCACAGCAACTTGGAGGAACCTCCAAGGAAGTATGCTGAGTGACAAGAAGCCAACGTCAGAAGGCTGCATATCGTATGATCCCACTCAAATAACATTTTTGAAAAGACAAAATGTCAGAAATGGAGAACAGATTAGTGAGTTCCAGGTGTTAGAGATGGAGAGGGTGGTGGAGGGATGCAGCTCTGGCTATAAAGGGAGAAAGGAGGGCTCCTTGTGTAGATAGAAATCTCTGTATCCTTACCTGGTGGGGGTGGACATACAACCTACACATGGGAAAACATTGTTACAACTAAAGACACAACCACATGCACACGTGCAAGTAAAACTGTGGACATCTCAGAAAAGATCAGAGAATTGCATCAGTGTCCATATCCTGGTTGTGGTAGTGTACTATTATTTTATAAGATGTCATTACTGGGAGAAACTGGGTAGAGAGTCCATGAGATCTCTTTGTATTATTTCTTACAAATACATGTACACCTCTAATCATCTCAATAAAAACTTTCAGTTCAAGAAAGACATTCTCGGAGATCACCTCTTTGGCCTATTGCCTAACTCCAATGAGACTGAAGACAGGATGTGATGGAAGGTCCAGCAGAGACCCTAAAGCTTGTGTGGTGGAAAGCCAGGACTTTGGCCCACCTGAAGTGCCAGAATGTATCTCCCCAGAGTGACCATAGTGATATTACCAGACCCACACACTCTCCCAGAATCGTACTACTTCTCAATAAGAGATAGAAACTATTTTCCGTCCTCTCGAACCTGAGATGGTTTGTGACTTATCTGATGAATCAAATTTGCTGGGTATAAAAGTTGATGTGGCTTCTGCCAGCGTCCATCTGTCTCTCTTGGGTTGCTTGCCCTTGGAACCCAGCCACGATGTTGTGAGGAAGCTCAAGCCATGTAGAGAGGCTGCCTGTAAGTGTTCCCACTGACAGTCCAGCTGAAAGACAGCTCTACTGCTAGATGTGAGTGACTGAGCTTCTCCATGGTTCTAACCCCAGCATTTGAACTGCCTTGAGTAATACCATGTGGAGCTGAGGCAAGACGTCCTGGCAGAGCCCTGCCCAAATGACAGATTCATGAGTGAAATAAATGTTGCTTTAAGACAGAAATTTTTGGAATGGTTTTGACACAGCAATAAGTTACTGGACTACCTTCTTTCCAAACACTACACACAGTGGGAAAGAGGAAATTCCCTGTTAGGAGGATGCTGGACAGCAAAAAACAACATATGGCTACGCCATGGGGGTCTGAGTCAATTTCATCTTTTCGCACGCCCGTCACTCCTAAGAGCTCACTTCAGAGACTCTGGGGACTTCAAAGGACATCAGTAACCAACAGAAATAGGTCTGAGAAACTGCCCCAAAAGACCCTTGTGAAGCATCTAGTGGGTGCTACTTTATTTAATATTTTGTGCACCAATTATATGTAAGCATGGAATAATCTCTAGCCAAAACAGCTCTGTTTTCTTTAAGGTTTCTTGACTTTTACATAGATTAACTCTTTAACCATGCTCTTCTGTCCATATTGGAGGAGAGATATCCATTGAAATGATAAACAGGAGGAATAGGCCCAGGGAAGATTAAATATGCAATATTATTATGTAAAAGAAGGCAGAACCCATGCATTCATTCAGCATATATTTTCAAGTGCCTGCCCTGTTCTAGGACTGCAGATACAGCCATAAACAAGGTGGAGAAGGTCTCTGCTCCTGTGTGTGTCATATTCTGGTGGAGCAGGACTGAATTAAACAGACAAACAAGCAAACCAGCTAATATTCATCGTTGTGGGTGAAGTACCGAGAGCATTACAGAAGAAAACTTCCAGAAAAATGAAGAATTTATATGCCAACTCCAGGAGAAATATTTCAGTGAGGTCCTGGCTTGGTGCAAGGATATGGAACCAGAGCCAAGAATTCTATCAGTTAAAAGCAGCTTAGTTTCCTGAGCCTGGACTGATTGGGGACGTGGAAGACAAAGTGTCAGGTCCATCAGTGGAAGATTGGCCTCGAGCCACTGTACACAGAATGGAGAGCCCACTGGCCTAAAAGGAGAGATTGTCAGGCGTGACGAAGCAGGAATTTTAGCCGAAGAATATTCACAAATTACAGGCCAAGAGGGAAGTGGGGACGTTCGTCTTCTCTTCATAGCCTTGCTCGTTGGGGGACCAGCTGTCCTTTATTGTTAATAGAAAAATCAATATAGCAAGAGGCGAGTCTTTGCTGTGATAACATTGGCTCCTTTCACCAGGCGTGTGGAATTAGATTACTGATAGATGCACCTCTGTCGCCTCCCCAGGCTCCAGATAGAATCTGTGGGCTTTGCCAATAAGCACGGTAACAGAGTGTGGATCAGGAACCAGCGGGTGGCCAATGGCAGTGGAGAAAATGTAATTCCCTTGCAAGACACCGTCCTGGAGGGAGCCGGGAAGCAGCTTGCCTGATTGCGTATGCTCAGCTGCGCTCAGGCTGGAGTCTTTGAGGGGACGCTTGGGTACCTGTGTGCAGCTGAAACACTGCACGCTGGGGAGGCGGCATCGATTAAGAGAGGAAGAGAGGAGGAAAGAAAAACAAGGAAAGGCAAGGAGGGGAAAGAGAGGGAGGGAAGTCCAGAAGACAGCCAGGCCTGCAAGCAGCTCTTTGAGAAAACTTCCCAGAAGGGTCTTTGCTTAAAATGCAGTCGTTTCAATAAAGGGACAGATCTCAGTCAAGAGCATTTCCCCAGATATGCTCTGTGCTACATGGAAACTAATTTGTGGACATGTGATCTGCTTAGAGAGTCGCTGTGGGCCAGTCTTTATTCAGTGTCCACAGAGTCACGTGGCAAGCAGCCTGTCTACAATCCACCTTCCTTATGATCAGGAGTGGAAGTGCAAATAGAGGGTTGCTTAGCAGATGTGGTGGTGGTTGAAATTAAACAGGGGAATGCTTATGGTCAAATTTTCAGCTTATAAAACCAATATAACATGTAAAGAATGACATGCAAACCACTAGTAGTCTCCACCGGCCTAAACGGAGAGGTTGATCAGCCATATCAACTGTCAATAATTTTTTGTACTTTCTGCCAATTTTTCTTAATCTAGTACTTACTTGCTGACTCTCCATGTCCATGAGTGCATGTGTGTGGGTATCACATCCGTGTATGTCTGTCGTAGCATAGATGTGTGTATAGACTTATAAATCATGTTTGTTTACAAAGTTAAAACCAGTCGGTTTTTACAGGTTCCTTTTTGGTCATCAACAATCATGTTGTGGGCCCAGGGCGGTGGCTCACGTCTGTAATCCCAGCACCTTGGGAGGCCGAGGCGGGACGATCACCTGAGCTCAGAAGCTCAAGACCAGCCAGGGCAGCATGGTGAGACCCTGTCTCTACAAAAATATACAAAAATTAGCCAGGCATGGTGGCTTGCAACTATAGTCCCAGAGCCCAGGAGGTTGAGGCTGTAGTGAACCATGATTGCACCACTGCAGCCCAGCCTGGGTGACAGAGTGAGACCCTACCTCAAAAAATTTTTTAAAAAAATGTTGTGAGCATTTTCTGACTTCAAAACATTATCTTCAAGAACAAGACATTAGTGATTATGTTCTACATTCAATTACATTAATGAATATCTTCATTTCCAATTTTTTACTGTTATAAAATTTTATAAACAATCTTAGATATAAGTCATGGAAAACATTTTAAGTAGATCTATATAAATTCCTAAAAGTAGAGGAATTTCTGAGCTAGAGGGGAGGAGAGGTACTACTTGAAGGCCTGATACTCTGCAGAAGGGCGGCGGCTGCCCGCACACCAGCTGGGAGTGTGTTCGTCTCAAATAAGTCCTGCTTTAGTGCATGTTCTTATTGTCACAGTAAGTGCTAGTGCTGCTGCTGTTAATTTTGTATAGGAAAACAGAAAGAAAGAAACTAATAGCAGATCCCTAAATTCAATGCCCAGAATCCTCTTGGAAGTTTCAAACAAGGAAAACATTAGTGACTGTATCTAGTTAAAAAATTGGGCCATGACAGAAAGGTAAACATGAACATTGAATCTGCCAGCCCCAGTACAGATTACCTTCCATAGGATCACCATTCGCCGTTTGCTGTGATCCTTCCAGAAAACAAAAATACATGTGTGTCTCTGTGTGTGCATTATATGCTTGTATAAATGTATCTAAATATCTGTATATGTGTATACATGCATGTATATACATGCACATGTATGTATACATGCATGTATATACATGCACATGTATGTATATATGTATATACAGAGTGTATATTCTTCATGAAAGTTACTTAAAATGTGCAGTTTATACATACTTGTCTTTCCTGTGAAGTTTTTCAGTGTCTTGGAGATGTTTTCATGGTAGCATGGACCTCCCCGTATGCTTTTACATTGCTTGGCCATGACTTGCTGAAGGACATCATGGCTGTTTCCAGTTCGGGGCTTTCACCAGTGGGCATCTGGTGCTCCCCCAGTTGGATCCTGCTGTTCCCCCATTTGGTGACCTGGAAGGATCACCAGCAACCCGGCTGTCAGGCTGCCCTCCCAGTAAGAGGATTTCAGTGACCTGAGGTCATCGCAGTGCGGTTGTTGGACAGCTAGCGGTTTCCTTGAGTGCAGGTTCTGGGGTGGTAGCTTCTTGCTCCTCGGTCTGCAGCCCCACAGTGAGCAGGACATATGTGGTCCCTCGTTGCACACGTGCGGAGGTTGTACTTGGTGGTATTCCTGGGTCCTGACGCCATACTCAGGACGTGGCCAGTATTCACACAGTATTGGAATGAATGAGTAAATGAATGAATGCATGCATGCATGTTTCTTCAAAGATAAATATCACTTCTGTCAGGTGAATAAATATCATTTGTCACATTTTATTGTTTTCATGAGGGTGAGGGAACTGTACAATTATTTATCAAATTGCAAAAGAGGCAGTAAGACAAAAATCTGTCTTGGTTTGAGCACCTCCATTCCTCCCCACCACCATCACTCCATGAACCCCCCAGCCTCCCTGGGCTCTTCTCCGTGTCTGATTCTCTGGATATGAGAGTGTTGTTTTCCAAGTGTAGCAGGGTTTCACTTTTCGAGCTGCCAGATCTGCTGGAGAAAATTATAAAGATGAATACTTCTGAGCCTTTGGCTGACGCTTATCCCCCTCTGGTTCAGGTATCTTTGCAAAGGCAGATGTACAAATCATCCTGGTTCTCCAGAGGGGTCTTGGTTTTCCATCCTGCCCTGAGCCTAGTGTGAGGTGGAGCAGCCCAGGCTTCCACAATATCTAGAATTAGAACAGTAGCCCCAGGAAAAGAAAATGTGCTTGGAGACAGCTCCTGCAAAGCCCCAGGATTACAGCGTGGGTAATTAGACTGTCACTCTCGAGGAAGGGAACACTGAAGCAGGATCTCTATTAGCCTCTGTACCCCTAAGACGGAGCAGGCTGGAAGGTAAGAGGCAGAGAAGTTTCGAGATTCATCAGATGTCTTTATGGCTCCCACATCTCATTACCGACTTCACAATATTTTTTTTTCCTTTCTCAACAACGTAGTAAAACAGCACTCAGGAATTAATTGTATTTTTAATAAATCAGAGGCTTTTGTTGTTGTTGTTAACATTGAACTTGCTTAATTCTGGGAAGCTCAAGATTAGCCGTGTCGTAGGGGGAAAATGTTAGAACGACTATTTAAGTAAAATTTATTTTTAGTGGTGTAATTTTTCCTTTTAGGTTTTCTTTTATCCCCAACCTTTTTGTCTGTGTGCAGATTACATCATAAGGCAAGTGGAGTCAGTGTCATATCACACCATTCATTCACTTAATCATTTACCAGACCCAAATGGAGTGATTTTAATGGGGCAGGCCGCCCCTGTCTTCCTCGTTAGCAGATTGCCTAATGAGGAAGACAGGTAGAAACAAACAAGAAAATATCAGTTGTGATGAAAATTAGACAAGGAGTTGTCGACAAAAAGAGACCCTGTAAAATATTTGAAGAGACTTATTCTGAGCCAAACATGAGTGACCCTGGCCCGAGACACAGCCTACAGGAGATCCTGAGAACGTGTGCCCCAGGTGCCCGGGGCGCAGCTTGGTTTGTTTGTTTGTTTGTTTGTTTGTTTTTTGAGATGGTGTCTCGCACTTTCACCCAGGCTGGAGTGTAGTGGCGCGATCCTGGCTCACTGCAACCTCCTCCTCCCGGGTTCTCACCATTCTCCTGCCTCAACCTCCTGAGTAGCTGGGACTACAGGTGCCCGCCACCATGCCTGGCTAATTTTTTTATATTTTTAGTAGAGACGGGGTTTCACCGTGTTAGCCAGGATGGTCTCGATCTCCTGACCTCGTGATCTGCCCACCTCGGGCTCCCAAAGTGCTGGGATTACAGGCGTGAGCCACCGCGCCCGGCTGCAGCTTGGTTTTATACATTTTAGAGAGATAGAAGGCATCAATCAAATACATTTAAGAAATACATTGGCTCGGTCCAGAAAGGCACAACAGCTTGAGGGGCAGGGGGCTTCCAAGTTATAGGTAGATTTAAAAATGTTCTGACTGATCATTGGTTGAGTTTTTATCAACAGAAGGGAGTGTCTGGGTTATGATAGAGGTTGTGGACACCAAGTTTTATGCAGATGAAGCCTCTGGGTGCAGGCTTCAGAGAGAATAGATGTGAATGTTTCTTATTAGACTTAAAGTCTGTGTCCATGTTAATGCTGGAGGGTAGAATGAGGTCTGCTTGACCCCTCACTTCCCGTTATGGTCAGAACCAGTCTTTCAGGTTAAATTTTAGAGTGCCCTGGCCAAGGAGAAAGCCCAGTCAGATGTGTGGGGGCGTGGGGAGTGGAGCTTAGAATTTTATTTTGTGTTTTACAGAGTGAGAAAGCGGGTGATTGGAAAGCTTTGGGGCTATTTTCAGCCTGAGCTATTTCAAAATAACTACCCCATCAAACTTTAATATCATAGACATGGTTGCTTAAAACAAGGCTAATATCTAGATGAGCTGGTAAAAAAGAGTAATTATTAAATGAAAAATATCCATCATCAATGGATAAGACCAAATTGGGATGAGGGGATGACACTGACTGTGGGGAAGGAACTGTTGTGGTAGAACACTAACACTGACCCCCTGGCTCACATCAAACAGAGGGCAGGACGCTGCTGTCTAGGGACAGGGCCCAGTGGTATTTAGTTTGATGCAAAATTAATTGTGGTTTTTACCATTAAAAATAATGGCAGGCTCAGGCTCAGTGGCTCACGCCTGTAATCCCAGCACTTTGGGAGGCTGAGGTGGGTAGATCACGAGGTCAGGAGTTTGAGACCAGCCTGACCAACATGGTGAAACCCTGTCTCTACTAAAAATACAAAAATTAGCTGAGTGTGGTGGCAGGCACCCGTAATCCCAGCTACTCAGGAGGCTGAGGCAGGAGAATCGCTTGAACCCGGGAGGCGGAGGTTGCAGTGAGCTGAGATTGCACCACTGCACTCCAGCCTGGGTGACAGAGCGAGATTCAGTCTTAAAAAAAAAAAAAAAAAAAAAGGCAAAAGCCGCAATTACTTTTGCACCAACCCGTAAAACACCATTGTGATTTGAGCCAGTTATAAAGTAGCTAAGGTTGTCGGACTCTGGCTTAAGATTTGGATAACTGTTGTGATGCACCCCTACCTATCCTCTGTGCGCTTTGGGTTTTGTTTTGTTTTTTCCATGTTTTCCTTACCCTTGGTTTCCATGAGAACTTCCATTGCTATTGTCTTGAGTCGGAGATTTCTACCCTAGGCCCCAGGACTTATCAGGGGAAGGAGCAGGTCTGCTCTTTGAGTGACAAATCCAGCGCAGACATCATTGGCCAAGGCAAGGTTTTGGTAACCCAGGGATTTGCAAAGCATTTCTATTTGTTTCATCTCAGGAATTCAGTATTTCATTCTTAAAGACCGCAATACGGTTGAACCTTCGGATTATTTCGGAGATGAAAACCCTAGTATTAGCATAGTTGGATTTTTTTTCTTTCTGTTTAAAAAATATATATATACTTTTATGACTCTGATCTAAGTAAACTCTGTCCGGGAGTGGGGAAGAAGGAAAAGCAGTTGGAAGGCTGAAGATTAATCCTTTGAGGGCCGAGGACTGCAAAGCCTTCTGGCCATTTGTACAAGGCTGAAGGCGTGTGGTAAAGGTGGTTTGGCGGAAAGAGGATTAACTTTTATTGGTTTGTGAAAATATAGGTTCTTAGGGAAGAACAAAGTTGTGTTTTCCCAGCCCAGGATCTACTGGGGGGCAGAGTCCCACTGTTCTTTTTATTCTCTGTGTTTGTGGACAAGGAGATGGTTTAAATTATCGTCCCACAGATGGATGCCCCTTGATCAGAAGATGGTATGTGGAGGTCTGGCTGTGCTGCACCTCGGAGACCCCCTGCAGTTTCTGCCTTGGCTAGTCAGCTTTTTTGGGGGCGGAGGAGGCTCCCAGAGCTGGACCCCATGGAGAAGGCATGTGGGGACCATTAAGCTGGTCCCAAGATGTCTGGGCAGCTAAACATTACTGAGAAGAAATGTTCCTCAAATTTATAAAGCCAAATATTTAGTTGATTGTCCTCATTAAAGGTGCTGAGGTTCGATTTGTCCCGTTGAATGGAAACTTGTAAAATACGGCTGCGAGGAAGTTCGTGACAGCCTCGGTGCTAGATGCCTGTGTCCATGTGTACATGTGTTTTTCCTTGCTGTCCCTATGGCACGAAGCGCTCTATTTGCCTGTAGGCGAGGGCCTTTTTCATTCTGGTTATGTCTGCACGATACCAAATCCCGGGAAGTCAGGGGTCTGATGAAGCCAGTGAGTAGAAGATAGTATCACTGCCACCGCCCACAGGTGTCTCTGCAAGTGCACAAGTATAGAGGCACAATGCCAACAAGTACACACCTATGCACGTGATATTTGAACACCCCCAGCATGTGCACATAAAGCCCCAGTCACAACAGCCCACATCATGATTCTCTTTACACTTCTGTTGCCATGGCCAACAATTTGATTGAGTAAACTAATGTGATTTGAAAATCTGGTGGTGATTCCTCTCTGCTGTGTGATCCCCATAACCAACCTCGAATATGTTGTACAAGCAACATTTTTTAAAAGTCTATTTCTAGGGCCGGCATAGTGGTGTGCACCTGTAGTCCCTGCTACTGAGGAGGCTGAGGCAGGAGGATCACATGAGCCCAGGAGTCCAAGGCTGCAATGAGCTGTGAGTGCACCACTGCACTCCAGCCTGGGCAACAGAGTGAGACCCCATCTCTAAAAAATGTTTTTAAAGTGTATATCATTTAATAGATTGATTTGAAAAATCTCATTTTATTCATTTTATAGATCATCTTCTGACTGCTCCATTTAGTCAGAATGCCTCTAAACTCTTTTCCCTTCATTTTGAAAATCATCTTCTGGAATGCCTGTCATCACTTATATCTCATGTCCCCACTCTGAATTCCTAGTAGAAAAATTCTAGTTTTAACCGAAAATAGAATCCATGAGTTTTCAGTTAGGAAGGTAGGCTATGAAAAGAAGCTGTTAGAAACATCAGATTTTTATATACATGACTGTTAACATTTCCCTGTTGTAAAAATGAAAAGACTTTTAAATATATACATATATATACTTAAAAAGAGAGAATAGCATAGTGAATGAGATAACTAACATCCGCCACAAAATTACAGATGCTAGAATTTCATCCTGTTTGTGTCAGATTTTTATCCAACAATAAAAGAATGAAAGAAAGCAAACATCACTGATAAAGTTGAAATCCTTTGCACCCTCCCCAGAGGATACTCCCTCTTTCCCCCTGCCCCCCAGTCCCTTGTTACTTTGGCCCCTTCCTCTGCTCCCCAATCCTGTTTTCTCTACTCCTTCCACCAGTCCTCCCTCCATCCCCATCTCTACCCCTTTATCATTCACTAACGTGAATGTGGTGCTAATTTTTCCAGTCCATATCTTTGAACTTTTTGTAATATATGCACATCAATAAGCAATCGAGTTTTATCTATTCTAATTGTTTTAATGTACAACTTTATGGGTACATGTGCAATTTTGTTACTTGCATAGTGATCAAATCAGGGCTTTTAGAATATCCAACATCCGAATAATGTACATTGTACCCATTAACTAATTTCTCAATACTTCTGAGTCTTCCTTGTCTATGATTCCACTCTCTACAACACATGTACACATTTTTTGGCACCCACTTATGAGTAGAAGATGTGATATTTGACTGTCTGTGCCTGGCTTGTTTCACTTAGGATAATGTCCTCCAGTTCCATCCATGTTGCTACATAAAGCATGATTTCATTCTTTTTAATGGCTGAGTAGTATTCCATTGTATATATTTATGTGTACCACATTTTGAGAATCCAATCATTCATTCATGGGTAGTTAGGTTGAATCCTAAGTTGCTGTTGTGAATAGTGCTGCAATAAACATACCAGTGTAGGTATCTTTCTGATATAATGATTTCTTTTCCTTTGGGCAGATACCCAGTAGTGGGACTGCTGGATCCAATGGTAGTTCTATTTTTAGTTCTTTGAGAAATCTCCGTACTGTTTTTCGTAGAAGTTGTACTAATTCATAGAAGTTGTGGTTGAATCCATTAACCACAAGCAACAAAGTTGCTTCAAACATTTTGAAACTAGGCATACAGAGTATCATACTGTATCTTTCTCCAGTTTATTTTTTTCACCCAACATGATAGTTTCAAGCTCAAGCCCTGATGACGCCTGTAGGTCTAGCTTATGCATTTCAACTCCTACATTTTATGCAACATGTGGTGATGCCACATGTTTGCAAACATTTCTTGGGTGATGGGCATGTATGGTATTTTGTTTTTCATTATTACAAACAGGCTTCAAGTAGTGTTTGCACATATGAAAGGGCTTTTCGGGGAGATGATTTAAAATGGTTTCTTAATGTCTTAAGACATCTAAGCATTTCTTACACTTCTGGGAAAATGGAGAAAGGTGATTTGTTTGAAGAAGGTATGCCTCCCTGTTCTTCTGCAGTCCTTTTTCTGTTGTTAGAAAAGCTGTTTTTCCAGCCAGCCCCAGAACTATGGTCTAGAAATATTAATATTAAGAGCCACATCAGTTTTCTGTCTTCTGTTTCAAAATTGTTAACAGCTCTTCCTTGAAGATGTGTTCTCTTTCTCTCTCTGCTGTGAGCCACAGTGGTTTTCTTGGAAGTGATAGACCATATAATTCTCACATGTCAAGGTTTTAAGCCAAAGCCCTCAGGCACCACTTCTGATTTTCTTGAAGGATCAAAAATAAAAGGTTGCAACCCTCACAGCCGTAGGCTCCTGCAGCAACTCTTTGGTGCACCTGTCACCCTGATACCTGGGAGGAGGCTCTGAGTCCATGCTGTGGGAAGGCGCTGGCCCTCATGGATGGGCCTCCCCTGGTGTGTCCACTGTGGACCTGAGTGGGTGTCCCAGAGCCCTGGCTCTCCCTTCTTTTCCTCCAGAAAGGGAATCGGCATGTTCCCACTCATCTCTGAGATTATCTTTATTCTTCAAGGAGTTGCAGTGGCTCTTGCCAAGTGCCCTGGGGTCTTGGACATCTGCCTAGTGGCCCTGTGGAGGCCTCCACCCTCCAGACAGCTCAGAATTTGCTAAAGAAAATGTGAATTTTGGAGTCCAGGGCTAGAAAATATGACATGGGCACATAGTGTCATGTTTTGAAAAGTAAGGTTTAGATGCCTTACTGATTATTTGTGTGTATGTGTTGTGTGTGTGAATATTGTGTGTATATGTATGTGTGTTGTATGTGCATGTGTGTTGTATGAACGCTGTGTATGTGTTTATGTGAGTGCTGTTTTTATGTGTATGTGTGTGCATGTGTGTGTGTTGTGTGTGTGTTGTGTGTGGGAGTGTGTGTGTGTAGATGTGTGTATGTGTGAGAGTGTGTGATGTGTTTATGCATGTGACTATGTGACCATATGCGTGTTGCATGTGTTGTGTTTACATGTGTTTGAGTGTTGTATGTATGTGGTGCTGTGTGTATGTATGTGTGTGCGAGTGTTGTGTGTATGTGTGTAAGTGTTACTTGTATTTGAGAGTACATATGTATTTGAGAGTATGTATATGCATGTAAATGCCTGTATGGATGAGAGCGTGTGTGAGTGTTTTGTTTATGTGTGTGAGCATTGCTTGTATTTGAGAGTGGTGTGCTGTGTCTGTTGTGTGTGTGTTGTGTGTATTTGAGAGGGCTTTGTGTTTATGTTTGTGAGTGTAGCATGTATGTGTGAGTGTTGGTTGTGTGTATATGTGAGAATGTGTGGTGTTGTGTGTATTTGTTAGAGTGTGTGGTTTGTGCGTGGTGTGTATGTGTTGTATGTGTGAGAGTTTATGGTGTGTGTGGTGTGTATGTGTGAGAGTGTGTGGTGTTGTGTGTTTGTTGTCTGTATGAGAGTGTGTGGTTTGTGTGTGGTGTGTGTGTGCTGTATATTTGAGAGTTTGTGGTATGTATGGTGTATATATGTGTGGCTTGTTTGTGGTGTGTGTTGTATGTGTGAGAGTTTGTGGTGTGTGTATGTGTGAGAATGTGTGGCTCATGTTTATGTATGAGAGTGTGTGCCTTGTGTGGTGTGTGTTGTATGTGTGAGAGTTTGTTGTGTGTGTATGTATGACAGTGTGTGGTGTTGTGTGTAAGTGTGAGAGTGTGTGGCCTGTGTGGTATGTGTGTGCATGCATGTGACTGTGTGACCAGGTGTGTGCTGTGTGGGAGCGAGGGAGGAAGGCACGGGAGAAGGCCGCGGATGCTCTCCCTTCTCTGGTTCTCAGGAATCTCTCCACCTCACCCCACCTTAACAAACACTGAAAACTTCTAGATTTGAGAAGAGCTGGAAAGCATCAAAAAGGCTGTCTAGTTTTAGTGCCAACTTTCAGCTCAGATGACCTGGAAAGGTGGCAGCAGTTGCATAAGTACTAAAATATTGAAATACCTAGGCTGCACCTCAGTGTCAGCCCAGCCCATCTCCACAGACCACCACCGCCCACCCACCATGTCCTCGAGATTCAAGGTGTTAGTCCCCAGCCTTGGCAGAGGAGCCAGCTCCAGGGCCCACGTGCATTCTCATTCCTCAGTGCCAGTGTCTCCCTATTGAGCCTGATGGTTTCCAACTGTGTTCCATAGACATGTAGGCCATCATCAACCCTCTTTAGAAGCCGTTTAACATTTACTTCTAATGTCATTATCAAAAATCTTTTTTATCTCTTAAAATCTTAACCTACTTGAGTTTCCCCCACTAGTTTCTTGAAATAAAACATTATTTGTTCTTTTTCACTTTCCTTTTTTTTTTTTTTTTTTTTGAGACGGTGTCTTGCTCTGTCGCCCAGGCTGGAGTGCAGTGGCCCAATCTCAGCTCACTGCAAGCTCTGCCTCCTGGGTTCATGCCATTCTCTGGCCTCAGCCTCCTGAGTAGCTGGGACTACAGGTGCCCGCCACCATGCCTGGCTAATTTTTTTGTAGTTTTAGTAGAGACGGGGTTTCACTGTGTTAGCCAGGAGGGTCTCTATCTCCTGACCTCGTGATCTGCCCGCTTCAGCCTCCCAAAGTGCTGGGATTACAGGCATGAGCCACCACGCCCAGCCCTTTTTCAATTTTCTAGTGCACATAGCTAAGGCTATACATTTTCCTTTCAATGCTACTTTGGCTGAATCTCTCAGTGCACTCATACTTTATTAGTTCTAAATAGTTGGAGATTTCCATGTTGATTTTTTTTTAAGCTGAGAGTCTTACATGTATCATAGATTGCGAAAGTTACAGGATTATGCCACATTTCGTTTTAAAATTTAGATTTGCATATGTGAATTCATGTATAACTCGGCATCTGAGTTCTCTTCATTGTGTTATCTGTGAAGTATTGTTCAAACCTCAGATGATGCTGCTTGGTGAAAAATTAATATGCTTTGTGATAATATTGCGATAGGGGATAGATTTATGATTTTTGGGTAATATCTGAATTTTTAGCTTTTGCAAAGGAATTTGTTGTGCACGAAAGCATCCTCATCTTATCAACCTCGTAATAAATAACTATAAATTTGCGTTTATGCAATAAAGGTACATTTGTATATTGGCCTTTTGAATATTTTACATATTGGCATTTGGATTTTCAAAAGAGAGATCAAATTTTTCAGAAAGATTAACCATCGCTGTTGCATTCTAACTGCCCGTCATTATATTGAATGGGGCCAAGGAAGATCAGTAATCACCAGCATTTGTTAAAATGCTTGCTGTGCATGACAGCACTCCTGCCTGAATAACCTCTTTTGATTATCATTATAGCTCATGAAGAAGGGCTGATAGTTATCCTCATTTTAAAAAAGGGGAAAGTTAAACTAAAACAAGTACAATAACATGTCAGGTTCTTTCAGTAACTACGTGATGAAGCCAGTATTAGTTTGTGAGTCCCCATAACAGCCCCATGGGGTAGATACCTGCATTGTCCCCATTCCACAGATGAGAGTATTGAGACAAAGAGAGGGTAAGTTACTTGCCCAAGATCACCCAGTTAGTGAGAGGAGAACCCAGGACAAATGGAGAAATGTATCCTTGCCCCCCAGGTGTTCTTTCCGTTACTCTAATCTCTTTCTCTCTCATAATTATTTTGTTGGAAACACAGAGTGTAGATATTCTTAAAGATCTAATCCTTAATTATTCACAGTGCTTTATCCCAGCTCATTAAATTAGACCAATGGAAAGAAAAGTTTTATTTTGCCTCTGTAGTATTGGGGTTTAAGTGATCACAGTAATTTTCCATTATCATTTTGTGTTTTAAATAAATACAACAGGCTTTATTGTGAAAATATTTGCCTAATATTGGGCAGTAAATGTTTAAGTGATTTTGGTTTAATTACTATTACAGTCATACTATTACAGTGCATAAAATAGAATTCTTCTTGAGTTTGTTCATTAGATGGGAAGAGGCTGCATTTAAAAAAAATATATGCATGCCTATAATACTACATTTAAATATGTGCGTATATAAAGAGATGCTTTCTTATTTATATACATGGTCATTATAGAGCTTTGTGAGAAACAGAATTTTCTCCATGGAATCTGTACTCTGGGAGGGGTTATTTGCTGACACTGTATGCCCATTTCCTAACAGAATGTCTCTAGTTAAGTAATCATATGATGAACACATCCCAGCTGGGACTCTATATTTAAGCCAAGTTACTATTTCTAGCAAGACTATTCTTTTGAAAGGTTGAGAAGTCATTCCTTTTATTTTATAAGTTAAATATCAAATATGTATCATTTTTTTCTCAAATACACAGTCATTTATCCAAAGAGTCTACTGCTACTATGCACAGGAATGAACTAAGCCAATAGTGATGAGAAACCATCTTGGTTAGCCATCTGTCTGTCCCTAAGCTGAGGTGACATTTCCGCTCCCTGGCAGCAGGAGACACACTAGTTGAAGTGCCAGTTTTTAATGCAAAAGTCCCCAAGACCCAGCTCACTGAGAACAGCTTTCAGAACCCTGCATCCCTGCCATCTTCTTCCTGTCTTTTCCAGGAGTCAGGAGAGAGCTCATCTGGGTGCAAGGCAAGAGAGGCTTCCTGGAGGCAGTGTTTCAGAACAAGGAGTGTGTTCACTTCATATCCCGCATTTGTGCCAGCTTGGGTTGAGACTCCATTGCTTTTACGTGGAATGTTTCTATTTTATCTACATTTTGGCCTCCTTCCAAGTTGGCATGACAAACTTAAGTCTAAAGCCATGGAAATCAGAAACCAGTCAGCTTTGAAGAGACTGCTTTAAAGAGAACAAGAGAAATAAGCCATAGAGAAATTAGGCTTAAAGAGAGAGAACTGGAAGAGATGGTGTGGGAGTTTCTTGTTTTCTTCTTCCCTTTTTTTTTCATGGTCTCTGATCTCGTTAGCATGTTCTTTCATTACTACAGCTGTTTCTGCAACATTTTGCCTGAAGATTATAGTGTCTGGCTTATTATATTCAATGGGGGAATGACTCGATAAGAATAATTATCACTATGCTGGGGTTTGACTCCTTGATGATATTTTTCTATTGTTCGCGGGGACTCGTGTTGTGTTCGCAGTTCAGCCTCATCATTAGCTATGCTTTGCTGCTTAGGCAATGCTAAATAAAGAAAAGGCTTTGGAAATGTGTGTGGATTTTTCCAAGGAGGACTTGTGATCGCATTCCTACCTTTTTCTGATTTCGCAGGTTGGAATTCCACCAATACAAAATGTTTTGAAGTCACTTTCTGACTTGGGTAGAACAACAAATCTGAGAATCACTTAGGTTCTTGGAATCCAAATGAACCTCCAAACTGCCCAGGACCAGTTCTGAAAGTACAAATAAAGTTGCAAACCCGGGGAGGTCTCAGGTCTGGGAGGTTCGTCCCCTTGCTCCTAGCATTCTTTTGTTCCCTGCAGACCTTTGCAATTCTATCAGTCTCCTTGCTGTTTCTTTTCTTTGGGAGAGTTCATAGCACTCCTTCTCATATTTCAAACACACTCTGTCAGACCTTTTTATCCTCATGTTTGGATGATTTCCTGTCCGCTTAATTCCTTCCTTGTGGAGCTCTGGAAATGGATGTACTAACTTGAAGGTAGATTTTTTGTTTTTATCCCAGTTCACAAACATGTGAGACTCTTGATGTTATAGTAACAGTGAGGAGTCCAACACCCCAGGGAACACCAGCTGTGTGATGTTCCTGAAACAGGAACCAGGGAAAGAAAGCCTACATATCCCCAACTTCACACTCCTTGTCTCTGCATTGAAGTCCTTGCACTCCGAGGTAGCGTTTTACATCTGGCTTTTTTTTTTTTTAACCTTGATTTTTACCGGCTATCTGGAGAACCTCTCAAAGCAATATTCAGATTCCTATAAGGACCAGACGTAAAGTTCTCTCTTTAATAGGTAGACTGATGTCGTGAAGCACTGGTTAGGTTTGCACACAGCATCTTTTAGATCACAGAGAGTGGGAAATTACTAGTCCACTCAGGTAGAGCCGAGACTCCTGCAGGTGGAATCACTGCATACCAAAAAGCGTGCCTTCCGATTAGTGGAAGTTTAATCAATTGCCAGTGCTGTCACAGCTTAATCATCCAGGGAAGACCTTATCTCCGGGCATGTGCTCCTTCCTTGGCTCTCCCTTATTTTCCCTTGGCGCACGTGACCCATTTATAAAATGCCCTTATCGAGTATGTGTGTTGTTTATCGAAGCCTCATGGGGTGGGATCTTTGCCATTCTGCTCACCAGCGTGTCGCATGCCAAGGACAGAGCTGAGCACGTGGTGGGTACTCCCATCACTGTTGCTGAATAGACGGGTACAGAGCTGGAAAAAGTTCTCCAAAGCAAGAGTTCTCAGCGGGCCCCCTCCCACTCCTTTCTAAGCTTTTGGCTGTCTGTGACTATATAGCTGTCTGATCAGCTAACTGATTACGCTCAGATCCTGGGCTCCTTTCTTGTTTTCCTTCTGCAGAAATATATATATATATATATATATATATATATATTGCACAAAGATGAAATCCGTCCTAGGGTCTTAAGATTTATTAACTGTTGCCTGAGTTGTTTCACATGATGTCAGGGGAGGAGGCAAGCCCAGGCTCCCCTTAGAAGTTCCCTACACAGAGGGCTTTGGGTAATTCCCTCGATTTTGTAAAGACGTTGGGTTGGCTTAAATGATTAGCAGGAGATCCTTAAGGAGGACTTAACTTAAGCATTTAAGGTTCTTCTGTGTCTCTCTGAGTGCCCCTCCTGGGTTGCCTGGATTTTCACATCTGGCAGGCAAATTTAGAAAGGGTTTTCTAGCCTCTCTTCCCCTCTGCTGATTTTCTGAGCCTTGTTGGAGTGGGCGTCTGTTTTGGGGGCTGGGGGTTCCCTCCTTCAAAGCACTGGAGGTCAGCCCCCACTGCCAGCATGTGGTCTGTGTTCAGGGAGACGTGCCAGGGACCTCCAAGGGCTTCCAGCTCTTAGAGGCAAAGGGGATCAAGTTACAGAGGGCTTTTTTTTTTTTTTAAGTTCATCTGGGAGGGCAGCCATGGGAGCCCAGGGGGTTGGAGGTCTGTCTGTCTTCTGCTCTAATCTTGTCTGTGCTGGTTTATCCAGAGGAGTCAGGAAGTTCAGAGAAAGGAGGGTGTCTGCCGATTTCATCCCGCTTGCATATCAAGGCCTGCGGTTCAGCACAGCATGTTCCTAGGATGTGCCTGTTCTGTGTTCGGTTCAAGCTGCAAGTCTCCCCTCCTCTCCCGCTGATTTAGAGGCCACTTAGGAAGTAGCCTCGGGTGGTTGTCTCTGGCTCTGGGGACTGCTGTCTTGGTGCTGTTTGTTGTCTTTCCACAGCTGCGTTGAGGGGGTCTTCATCTCATTCACCCCAGGAAGGTCCCCATCACTCCCCAAGTCCCAAACACCAGTACTAAAAAAAAAAAAAAAGCTCTTGGCAGCAGTGCAGCCTGCAGCTCTCCATGCATTTGAGGAGCTGATCCTGCTGCACATAGACCTGGAGCCAGGGAAGAGGAAAGATGTAAAGTCTTCTTCCCATTCCAGGCAACTTGTGGGCAGCTTCAGGCCACACCTCCGGGATATCAACCAGGGGCTCACACACCCAGGAATCTTGGCAGAACTGTGTCCACACAGATGTGAGGACAATTCCTGGCCACCATTCCTGGCCACCTTTCTGTGTTTCTCTAATACAAACTTGGTCATCAGTGCAACTGTTTGTACAGACGTTTTTTTAAAAAGAACAGTAACATTTGGATGGTTCTTTTGAGTTTACAGGGGGCTTCTATGTCCCTTCCCATATTTACATAAGGCACTAGGGGCGTCTTAAAATGGCTTTTAGCTGTTGTTTCTTTTTTGCTTTTCCTTGGCAAGGACACGCTCTGTGGAAAGTATGGGGATGTGCCGAAGGCCTTCAAAGCTTGGGAACATGGTAGTCTTAACAATTTGGAGACCTTGAAAATGAGTAGTGTTCACATTGAAAATGTTTTTCTCCCCTGTCTAACATTAACACCTGATATCTCTAGGTTCAAAAAGTCTTCTGCCTAATTCTGCTTATCTGCTTGAATACTCTATCGGTGCTTCTTTCTTTTGAGTTGTTTTTTTAAAGACCTATTGTCTTATTACAGTAAAGCTTATTTTAGTTGCAACAAAATGGCAAAGATATTTTATTTTTAATAAATAAAGAGCTGTTACAAATTCATTAGGAAATATAAATAGACTAGTAGGGAAAAAAGTAAGACCAGGGTGATACATAGAGCAAAGACCCAGGATATTAATGGCATTAATAGATTAGCCTAATTATTTGGTCATCAGCAGTCTTCATTGATCTAAGCTATAGCCCAAATACTAAAATGGGGTTCTGCAAGGACAAGATGAAATGTACACCATTTGGGGAACGATACTGCTCACCATCCTGATATTCTATGCTCTTTCTTTCTTTCTTTCTCTCTTTCTCTCTCTCTCTCTCTCTCTCTCTTTCTTTCTTTTTTGACAGAGTCTCACTCTGTCACCTAGTCTGGAGTAATCTCAACTCACTGCAGCCTCCATCTCCCAGGTTCAAATGATTCTCCTGCCTCAGCCTCCTGAGTAGCTGGGATTACAGGTACCCACTACCAGGACCGGCTAGTTTTTGTATTTTTGGTAGAGACGGGGTTTCACCATCTTGGCCGGGCTGGTCTCGAACTCCTGACCTCTGGTGATCCAACCACCTCGGCCTCCCAAAAATTCTGTGCTCTTTCTTTGGGTATCTGCTGGTGAAGACTAACCAGCTTCTGTGTTGCTTTTCATTTATTCTCAGGATGTCTAGGATGGAAAGGCAATGGGAATACATTTGTTATTTTTACCAATTGTTGGAATTCTCAGTAAGTATTTTAATTTGGAGTAGTAAAGGAAGATAAAAGTAGTCTGTTGATGTAAAAAAGTAATTACTGTCATTGCTAATCATTTATCTCCCAAGGTGTTTTATTTTACTCGAATGGATTTAAAAATAGTTTAGCTCAATGTCAACCACACTTTTGGGGGAAGTCAGGACTCAGTCAACATTATGTAGTTTATCGGAAAAAAATACATTACGCAAGCTCTCCTGAAACACAGTGGAGCTAACTACTCTATACAATAAACATAAATGGGCATGAGTGTGCAGCTTTTAGACAGTGAACTTGAAGGGAATGAAGGCAGGCTTCTTCCTACTTCTTCTTGCTGCTGATTAGAATGTAGACATGATGGCTTGAACTGGTGCAGCCATTTTGGGGGATGAGGTAGAAGTAGAGAATGGCATGCAGATTCGGGGCCTCTCATGCCATGGAACTCTTAACTCAGCCCCTGCACCATTTCACTACTTTGTATTTTAAATGAGAAGGAAAGAAATATCTTAACTACTCGATAAACCACTGGTGATTTGAGTTATCCCAACTAATATCTATATATTACAGTCCACCACCCACCCCCTGCTTCCTGCTGTCCTCTCTCTCTTTCCACTACCACAGTCAACTCCACCTTCCAGGCTAAAAGTTCACCTGGCCACACTTCTTTTTTTTTTTTGAGATGGAGTCTCGCTCTGTCGCCTACACTGGAGTGCAGTGGCATGATCTCAGCTCACTGCAACCTCTGCCTGCTGGGTTCAAAAGATTCTCCTGCCTCAGCCTCCAGAGTAGCTGGGACTACAGGTGCACAACACCACGCCCGGCTAATTTTTGTATTTTTAGTAGAGTTGGGGTGTCACCATATTGGCCAAGGTGGTCTCGAACTCCTGACCTCGTGATCTGCCCGCCTCTGCCTCCCAAAGTGCTGGGATTACAGATGTGAGCCACCACGCCCAGCCAGCCTGGCCACGCTTCTTTGAAATTGTTCAGCAAGAAACAGGAAGAGAAGAAAGTGTCCTTTTGTGCTAGATGCATTTTGAGAACACCTTTCTAATACCACTGTACAAAAGTATTAGTCAAGGAGTCCAGTTATCTCGATTACATAAGCTAGAAAATCTTCCAAACCTGTTTGAACAGAAGAAAGGAGCTGAGACATAGCCCCCAGTGGATGCCCCTGGCCGAGGTGTCACTCATCACTCTCACAGTTTGATCTCAGGACATCATTTCCTCCCTCCTTTTCTTCTGTTCTGTGGGATTCTTTGAAGAGTGTTGAGAAGCCTTTACATCTGATTATGCTCCACAAGCCAAGGCTCCTCTTCAGACCAGGTGGGTTTTCTTTTCATCCTGCTTTGATCCTTCCCAGGGAGGGCAGAGAAGGAATTCTGCTGCCTGGAACTGCTGCTCTCCTTCTCTGCCCCTGGGCCCCTGGGCCCCTGCTGGATGCTTGGGGATGTTTCCTATTAGTGGGCAGAGCTTCCCCTCTGCCCTTTGAACTTCATTTCCTTAGGAGCCGGGAGGACCTGCCCTGGCTGCCTGTGCGGTGCATTTGCATTGACTGCACAGTGCAGAGGTTGCTGATGGAGGTCCATTCTTTGCAGTCTTCAGGGGTTCTGAACATCCTTTGATCGTGCAAAGTAAGCAGGATCCCCAAGATGTCCCCAGGGAGATGTAGCAAACTGGGATAGCAAGGTGGCCCAAGAGATGTTTAGGGTGACAGATGCTGCCAGGTGGCAGTTGGGGAACGTTTAAGGCAATTGAGTCTGTGCAGGTGCATCCGGGGAGTTAAAACGAGCTGGGGCCAGGTGCGATGGCTCACGCCTGTAATCCCAGCACTTTGGGAGGCCGAGACGGGTGGATCACGAGGTCAAGAGATCGAGACCATCCTGGCCAACATGGTGAAACCCCGTCTCTACTAAAAATACAAAAATTAGCTGGGCATGGTAGCGTGTGCCTGTAGTCCCAGCTACTCAGGAGGCTGAGGCAGGAGAATCACCTGAACCTGAGAGGCGGAGGTTGCAGTGAGCCGAGATCGCACCACTGCACTCCAGCCTGGTGACAAAGTGAGACTCAGTCTAAAAAAAAAAAAAAAAGGAGCTGTCTTCTTCCTTATTTAGATATCCCTAAAGTAACTCTGTACTGTTACCACTTTCTCATAAGGTTAGAGCTGCTGGCCCTTACTGAGTATCTTATCCTGTTGTTGAGGAAGTGATTGCAATATTCCACTGAATCATTTTTTTCTTTAATAAGTTTTATTGAGACATAATTTACTTGCATAAAATTAACCCTTTTAAAGTCTACGAGCCAATGACATTTAATATATTAAGAGTTGTACAATCAACGCTATCATTTAAATTTAGATTATGTTTTCCAGCCAGAAAAAAAACCCTGTATTCATTCAGCAGTCACTCCACAGACCTGATTTCCCCACCCTGGCCACCATTATCCAATTTCTGTCTCTATGGATTTGCCTATTTGGGACATTTCATATAAATGAAACCATACAATATACATACAATAAAATTCTGTGTAATATGAACAAAACTTCATACAACACAATATGCAGTGCTTTGTGAATTAATTCTTTCATTTAGCATGAGGTTTTGTTGTTCATTGTGTCATTGCATGTATGAATAATTCATTCTTTTATGACTGGGTAATCTTCTATTATATGGATATTCCACATTTAGTTTATCCATTCATTCGTTGATAGACGTTTGGCTTGTTTCCACCTTTTGGCTATTACGAATAATGCTGCTGTGAACATTTATGATTCATGTACATGTTTTCGTGTGGATATATGTTTTTATTTCTTTTTATTTTTTATTTTTTGAGACGGAGTCTTGCTCTGTTGCCCAGGCTGGAGTGCCGTGGCGCAATCTAGGCTCACTGCAAGCTCCACCTCCCGGGTTCACGCCATTCTCCTGCCTCAGCCTCCAGAGTAGCTGGGACTACAGGAGCCCGCCACCACATCCGGCTAATTTTTTTGTATTTTTAGTAGAGACAGGGTTTCACCGTGTTAGCCAGGATGGTCTCCATCTTCTGACCTCGTGATCCACCCGCCTCGGCCTCCCAAAGTGCTGGGATTACAGGCGTGAGCCACCATGCCGGCAATATATGTTTTTATGTCTTTTGGGTATAGTCCTAAAAGTGGAATTGCTGTGTCGTGAGGTAACTCTGTCTTTAACATTTTGGGGAACTGTCAAACTGCTTTCTGAAGTTGCTACACCATAGAGCCATAAGAGCAATGAAAGAGATGTCCAGTTTCTCTGCATCCTCATCAACACTTGCTATTGCCCGTCTTTATCTCAGTCATCCTGTTCTGTTTGCAGTGGTGTCTCATTGTAATTTCGATTTGCATTTCCTGAATCACTAATGATGCTGAGCATCTTTTCATGAACTTATCACCTATAGGTGCATGAAATTATGTGCTTATAGGCCAATTAAGAATTGGTTCTATATATCTATATAAATAGGTAGATCTAGATATCCAAATTGTTCTTATTTAAAAGCAAAACACAAACCATACACATGCAGGTTCTGTTGAGCCTAATGCTTTCTTTCCTAAAAAAGATGAGTTTCTTTTTTTTTTTTTTTTTAAATTTCCAGCTTTTATTTTAAGTTCAGGGCTACATGTGCAGGATGTGCAGGTTTGTTCCATAGGTAAGCGTGGCTCTAGTGGTTTGCTGCACAGAACATCCCATCACCCAAGTATTAAGTCCAGCATCCATTAGCTGTTCTTCCTGATCCTCTCCCTCCTCCCCGCCCACCACCCTCTAACAGGCCTCAGTGTGTGTTGTTTTCCCCCCATGTATTCTCATGATTTAGCTCCCACCTATAACTGAGAACATGTGGCATTTCGTTGTCTGTTCTTGCATTAACTTGCTAAGGATAATGGCCTCTAGCTCCATCCATGCCCCTGCAAAGTACGTGATCTCATTCCTTTTTATGGCTGCGTAGTATTCCATGGTGTATATGTACCACATTTTCTTTATCCAGTCTATCACTGATGGGCACTTAGGTTGATTCCATGTCTTTGCTATTGTGAATAGTGCTGCAGTGAACTTATGTGTACATGTGTCTTTAAAAAAGAATGATTTATATTCCTTTGAGTATATACCTAGTAAATAGGATTACTGGGTCAAATGATATTTCTATCTTCAGGTCTTTGAGGAATCGCCACACTGTCTTCCACAATGATTGAACTACTAGATAATTTACACTCTCACCAACAGTGTATCAGCATTCTTTCTTCTCCACAGTCTCGCCTCCATCTGTTATTTTTTGACTTTTTAATAGTAGCCATTCTGACAGACGGGAGATGGTGTCTCACTGCAGTTTTGAATTACATTTTTCTAATGATCAGTGATGTTGAGCTTCCTTTCATATGATTGTTGGCCGCATATATGTCTTCTTTTGAGAAGTGTCTGTTTATGTCCTTTGCTCACTTTTTAATGGGGTTGTTTTTTTCTTGTAAATTTGTTTAAGTTCAGATGCATAGTTTGTAAATATTTTCTCCCATTCTGTATGTTGTCTGTTTATTCTGTTGATGGTTTCTTTTGTTGTACAGAAGCTCTTTAATTTAATTAGATCCCATTTGTCAGTTGTTGATTTTGTTGCAATCGCTTTTGTCATCTTCATCATGGAATCTTTGCCCATGCCTGTGTTCTGAATGGTATTACCTAGGTTGTCTTCTATGGTTTTTAAAGTTTTGGGTTTTACATTTAAGTCTTTAATCCATCTTGAGTTAATTTTTGTATATGTTATCCTTTGTATAAGGAACCCTTTGTATAAGGGGTCCTTACACCCCGCCTATGGCTAGCCACTTACCCTAGCACTAATTATTGAATAGGGAATCCTTTCCCCATTGCTTGTTTTTGTAAGGTTTGTCAAAGAGTAGATAGCTGTAGGTGTGAGATCTTATTTCTGTTTTTTTATTCTCTTCCAGTGGTCTATATGTCTGTTTTTGTACCAGTACCATGCAGTTTTGGTTAATGTAGCCCTGTAATGTACTTTGAAGTCAGGTAATGGTGATGCCTCCAGCTTTGTTCTTTTTGCTTAGGATTGCCTTGGCTATTTGGGTTCCTTTTTTCTTCCATATGAATTTTAAAAATAGATTTTTCTAGTTCTGTGAAGTATCTTAATGGTAGTTTAATAGGAATACCATTGAATCTATAAATTGCTTTGGGCAGTATGGCCATTTTAACAATATTAGTTCTTTCTATCCATGAGCATGGAATGTTTTAACATTTGTGTCATCTCTAATTTTTTTGAGGACTGTTTTGTAGTTCTTCTTATAGAGATCCTTCATATCCCTAGTTACCTGTATTCCTAGATATTTTATTCTTTTTGTGAGTTGTGAATGGGAATAAGTTCCTGATTTGGCTCTTGTCTTGACTGTCGATGGCGTACAGGGATGTTAGTGATTTTTCCACATTGATGATTTCCCTGATTGAATGATCTTGGCACCCTCGTCAAAAATAAATTGACCGTAAGTGCAAGGGTTTGTTTCTGGACTCTGAATTCTATTCTATTGATCTGTATGTCTATCCCTATGTTAGTTCCATGAAGTCTTGATCAATATGGCTTTGTAATAAGTCTCAAAATCAGGAACTCTTTTTATTTTAAAATTTTATTTCTAGTTTTTGGGAAACAGGATGTTTTTGGTTACATGGATAAGCTCTTTAGTGGTGATTTCTGAGATTGTGGTGCACTGGTCACCTGAGCAGTGTATACTGTACCCAATATGTAGTCTTTTATCCCTCAGTTCCCTCTTATCCTTCCCCCTGAGACCCCAAAGTCTGTTATATCTTTCTTATGTCCTGGCATCTTCATAGCTTAGTTCTCACTTACAGATGAGAACATACTATATGTAGTTTTCTATTCTTGAGTTACTTCATTTAGAATAATGGCGTCCAACTCCATCCAAGTTGCTGCAAAGACCATTATTTTGTTCTGTTTTACAGCTGAGTAGTATTCCATGGTATATATATACCACATTTTCTTTATCCACTCGTTGGTTGATAGGCACTTAGGTTGGTTCCATATCTTTGCATTTGTGAATTATGCTGCCATAAGCATGCATATGTATGTCTCTCTCTCTCCCTCTGTCTCTCTCTCTCTCTCTCTCTCTCCTTCTTTCTGACAGAGTTTTGCTCTGTTGCCCAGGCTGGAGTGCACTGGTGCAATCTCGGCTCACCACAACCTCCGCCTCCCGGGTTGAAGTGATTCTCCTGCCTCAGCCTCCCAAGTAGCTGGAATAACAGGCATGCACCACCAAACCTGGCTAATTTTGTATTTTTAGTAGAGACAGGGTTTCTCCATGTTGGTCAGGCTGGTCTTGAACTCCCGAGGTCAGGTGATCCACCCGCCTTGGTCTCCAAAAGTGCTGGGATTACAGGCATGAGCCACCACGCCCAGCCTGCATGTGTCTTTTTCATATAATGACTTCTCTTCCTTTGGGTAGATACCCATTCATGGGATTGCTGGATTGAATGGTAGTTCTACTTTTGGTTCTTTAAGGAATCCTCATACTCCTTTCCATCGTGGTTGTACTAGTTTACATTCCCACCAGCAGTGTAATGTCTTCCTTTTATTCAAGACTGTTTTGGGTATTTTTGGTCTCTTGCAATTCCATGTGAGTTATAGGATCAGCTTGTCATTTTCTACAAAAAGGCAGCTGGGATTTTGATAGGGATTGCATGAATATGTAATCAATTTGGGGAGTGTTGCCATCTTAACAATATGCATCTTCCAGTCCATGAACATGGGATGTCTTTCTCATTCATTCAGGACTTTAATTTTCTTATACAATGTTCTGTAGTTTTCTGAGTACAAGTCTTGCACTTCCTTTGTTAAATTGATGCCTAAGTATTTTATTATTCTTCAGGCTGTGGTAAATGGAATTATTTTCTTCATTTCATTTTGGATTGTTCATTGTATCATATAGAAATACCATTGATGCCTGCATATTGTGTATCCTGTAACTCTACTGAATTCATGTGTAAGCTGTAATTTTTCTTTATGGATTCCTTAGGATTTCCTGAATAGAGATCATGCCACCTGAGAAGAGAAATGGTTTTATTTCTTCCTTTCTAATCTAGATGCTTTTCCTTTTCTTTTGTTACCTAAATGCCCCAACTAGAAACTCCAGTACAACATCAAGTAGACATGGTGAGAGCAAACATCTTTGTGCTACTATTGATCCTAGGAGGAACACATTAAATCTTTCACTATGAAGTGTGATGGCAGCTGTGGTGCACTGAGTGCTTTTGTGTAAAAATGACTGGCATTTCAGGCCCTTTCTTGGGTGTCCAACCAACCTAGTTTTCCTGGAATTGAGGGATTTCCTAAAACCCGAGGCTTATGCCAAAACTGGAAGGTTTCCAGCCAACCAAGAAGACCTGGTAATCCTAGAGCTTTGTCATCTTTCTGTGAGGTGAAAGTGTTTACTTATTTATTTTCTAAAAGTAAATCATCATTAGGGCTTCTTTGCAGCTCAAACACGCAGTTTCTTTGTATCCCTGAGAATCTGTTTCTCCTTAATGAAATGTCACTAGAGATCTGAAGAGGATGTGTCACTGAGAGAATTGGCTGAAAATACCAGTTGCCAATTATGACATGTTTTCTATTTGAAAGACGCTTTGTTTTGAAGTTATTTGTTTGTTATTTGTAACCCTGAAGTGGTATGGTGGGGGAGGACTCTGGGTGGTCTTAGAGATGGAATCTCACTCTGTTACCCAGGCTGGAGTGCAGTGGCACAATCTCGGCTCACTGCAACATGTGCCTCCCAGGTTCAAGTGATTCTCCTGGCTCAGCCTCCTAAGTAGCTGGGATTACAGGGTTGTGCCGTTGCACCCAGCTGATTTTTGTATTTTTGGTAGAGACGGGGTTTCACCATGTTGGCCAGGCTGGTCTTGAACTCCTGACCTCAGTGATCCACCCATCTTGGCCTCCCAAAGTGCTAGGATTATAGGTGTGAGCTACCGTGCCCAGCTGAGCCCTTGTTTTTAAAAGGCAGAGTCACCACCATCAAATGACCCATGCTGCAGGGCAGAGCTGCCTGCCAGGTGAGCATGAGTGGCCCTTGGCATGCCACCACTGAATCCTTCAAGCTTGGTGCCACATTCCTAAAGCTTTCTTTCTAAAGTTATGTCTTGGATCACGGGGGTTGGGGGTTTATGCTATTACAAAGGAAGAGATAGTTGAGACAACCACTCCCCACCTCCCTAAAATTCTATGAATATTCATACATACACTCCTTCTAATTGCCACTCATAGGTTCTTGTCAAATTGCCCCCAAATTTATTCTTCTACCAATACCTATTGGGCTCCTTTTGTGTTTCAGGTATGCTAGGTACATACCATCAAAGCAGGCTGGACAAAGATTCTTGCCCTTATGAAGCTTGTGTGCCCCAGTTGGGATTTTTTCATATAATTTCTTTGGTGGCAGTAATGCAAAATTTCCACCTGATCCATTGGAAAAAATAGAATGTCTACTTGTAGGTAAATTCTCCTCTTTTCTCTCTCTGTATTAATATTTCTACTTCTTTCTCTTGCTCTGTCTCCTCCAGAGTGCCTCTGGCTCTCTAAATATGTATGAACACGTACCGCACACACACACACACACACACACACACACACACACACACACACACGTGCAAGCATACATGTGTGATTTCAGCTTAAAAATTACTTTTGAGAAGCACATCTAATACAAAAGAGGATGTCTCTAAAATAGCCGCCTGTGAGTTGAAATTCGTCTTCAATTACATTTTTATTTCATTCAGAAAAACTCCCATTTGGGCAAAATTGTCTTCTATGAATTATCAAAAATGAAGAATTTTTTGGATGCAAATAACATGAAATCATCACTCCCTTTTTCATTTATTCAACGAATGTTGATGAAACGTCTATTTTTTTTCTTAGGCAGTTGGGGGGCTGAGGGTACAAGAGAGGGGTGGCCAGAAATCCCTGCTGCTTTTGCATTGAGGTGGGAGTTTGGGTGGGGGACTAGATGGCAAGTTAGAGATGTGAATACCATGCTGGGTGCTGGGAGTGAGAAGGGCTAGGGGGCAAAGCAAAGCTGTAGAGAGGACAGAGCGTGACGGGGCCACCCCTTAGATGGGTGAAAGAGAAGGCTTCTCCCTGGAACCTCACAGAGACTTGAGTGAAGTGAAGAAGGGGCACTGTGAATATTTGGGGAGGAGCTGTCCAGGTGAGGGGACAGATAGTGCAAAAGCCCAGAGTGGAATTAGCTGGGTGCATTGGAGGAAGAGCAACGGTGAGATGGCCATGTGGCTGGAGCAGAGTGAGTGTGGGAAAGGGGTGGGGGATGCATCAGGGACATGGGCAGAGTCCTCTTCATGTGGTCCAGGCAGGCCACATGTGTCCCAGATTGGAGCTGTTCCCAGTATCCACTCTCCCTTTACTTCTTGAGGAACAGAACTCCTGATGGTTAGCTGAGCACTCGACCACCCAGAATAACGACTGCCCTTTCCAGCCTCCTTTGCAACTAGGCTTGGCCCGGTAATTGTGCTCTAAATTTTGATATATAAAGGCAGTTACATGTATTACTAGAGGCACCAGTAGCTTCCAGGAAGTCACCTTAAAGGTAGGGGCATTGCCTACTTCTTAATGGCTGGAATATGAATATAATGGCAGGACCCCAGCAGCTGTACTGAATCATGAGGTGGCCCTGGGAGTAGAAACAAAAGGAAGAAAAGAGCCTGAGTCTCTTACTCCGTAAAATGCCCCAACTGTCCAAGAACCCAAGAGAGAAATGAACTGCTCTCTTATTTAAGTCTGTGCTGTGTGGGGTCGTCCTATAACTCACCACTGACCCTAAGCCATTTTCATAGCCCATAGTAAGGACTTTACAGTTTATTTGAATTCAATGGGAAGCTGTTGAAGAGTCTGGGGCCAAGGAGTGATGTGACCTGGTTCATTTTTTAAAAGGCTCACTCTGTGTACTATAAGGAGACTGGACTCCTAGGGGCTGAGAAGGGACATAGAAAGGTCTGTTGGGGCCATTGCAGTCATCCAGGTAGAAGGTAATTATATTAGTCAGGGTTCTCCAGAGAAACAGAACCAATAGGAAGACATATATATTCAAATATATCATATATATTCACATGCTTATATTGATATATATGAATGTATGCTTCTTAACAATATGTCTGTCTTATGCCATTTGTATTGCTATAAAGAAGTACCTGAGGCTGGGTAATTTATAAAGACGAGAAGTCTATTTGGTTCATGGATCTGCAGGCTGTACAGGAAATATGGTGCCAGCATCTGGATCTGGGGAGGCCCTCAGGCTGCTTCCACTCATGGTGGAAAGTGAATTGGAGCAGGTGTGTATAGATCACATAGTGAGAGAGAGGAAGTGAGGCTTTTCAACAACCAGTTCTTGTGGGAACTAAGGGGGAGGGCTGACTCACTCCCGTGAGAATCTCATCAAGCTATCCATGGGGAATCCACCTCAGGATCCAAACACCTCCCAGCAGGCCCCACCTCCAATACTGGGGATGAAATTTCAACATGAGATTTGGCAGGGACAAACAAACCATGTTGAAAGCAGAGCGATGTCATACGTGTACATGTATGTGAGTAGGTTTATTATAAGGAATTGGCTCATGCAATTATGGAGGCTGAGAAGTCCCAAGATCTGCAAGGTGAGTCAGTGAGCTGTAGGCCAGGAGAGCCAGTGTTCCTGTCTGAAGGCTGTCAGGCAGGAAAAATGTCTTACTCAGGGGAGTGTCAGTCTTTTGTTGTATTCAGGTCTTCACTGATTGCACAAGGCCTACCCATTTAGGAAGGACAATGTGTTTTACTTAGTGTGTTAGCCTGTTCTCACACTGCTAATAAAGATATATCTGAGACTGGGTATTTATAAAGGAAAGAGGTTTAATTGACTCACAGTTCCATGGGGCTGGCGAGGCCTCAGGCAACTTACAATCATGGCAGAAGGGGGAGCAAACATGTCCTTCTTCACATGGCGGCAGGAAGGAGAAGTGTCGAGTGAAGTTGGGGAAAGCCCCTCATAAAACCATCAGATCTCGTGAGAACTTACTCACTGTCACAAGAACGGCATGGGGAACCATGACCATGATTCAGTTACCTCCCACTGGGTCCTTCCCACAACACATGGGGATTATGGGAACTACAATTCAAGATGAGATTTGGGTGGGAACACAACCAAATCATCTCACTTAGTCTACTGATTCAAAAGTTAATCTCATCCAAAAACATCCAGACACAACAAAATAATGTTTGACCAAATATCTGGACACCCGGTCAGGTTGACACATAAAATCAGCCATCCCCATAATTACTCAGATGAAGGAGGAAGGGAGGGAGATGATGGAAGCAATCACGTTTCAAATGCTTTTGACTTCAGGTGTATAGATTTGATTTGTAGAACCTTAACTTTTATAAACAGGGAGTCTAATAGTTCACAGCTCTGTAGCTACTTTGCTTTGATTGTTCAAGGAGTTTGCCTCATAGCACCCTATGCAGGATCCCTCAGGAAGCCAGGGCCAGGGCAAAGTTGTGATTTTCATGTTTCTGGTGAGAGAGGAATTACATAAAGGAAAGAAATACCTTTTTCTAATTTAGTTCAGTGAGGAAGTGTGACATCTGGAAGCAGAGCACAAGGGAACTGTCCGAGGTGGGAGAGAAGCAGGGTCCCAGGGTCCCCAAGTGCTCCAGAGAACATAGCCAGGCATCCTATTTCTGTCCCATACTTGGCTATTCTGTCCATTTTTTCTAAAAGATCTTCTCTAGCACTCATAAAGCATATAACAAAGTAGAGAAATACAAGAGACAAATATAAATCAAGGCCAAAGAAAACAGAAATGGGGTTGAGACCAGGAGGAAATAATTCAAACACTGCTAATCACCCATGTTTATCAACAGTGAATAAAATCTAAAAATGCAACTCCCGAGGCTTCCTGGCAGCACGAGTGAAAAGGGAAACTTGAGCAAACACCTGCTTCTCCCTGTCTGGAGGAGAAAGACCAGAGATGTGGTCGTGGCGAAGGTTTCCCGCCACCTAGGTTTGCAAGATGGTGCGGGACTTTCACAGAGAACAGAGGTGCTAACGCTGCGATCTGAGACCCCGGGAGTCTGCGACTCCTTCAATTTCTGCCAAGGCCGGCTGCTCCTGGAAATGCAGTGGCAGCATTCACAAGGGCGTTCTCCCATGGTGTTTTCTTAGCAAAGCTGAGGACAGGGCAACAAAGGAGGACTCAGAAGAGCCGTTTTATTTATTGCCCCTACTTTGTGCAGCTCCTCCCCTCCTGCAGCTTTTTATTGGGGTGTTGCTTCCTGTGAATGGTGTCAGGATAACGATGCTGTTTGTTTTCCCACATTGGCAGAGAGCACAGGAGGAGGCAGCCTGGCTGGAAGTGCTGTCTCTGCCTTGGCTCTGGAACCAAGGGTGGGTTGTTCAGTCTCCCGGGTCCCACTTTCCTCCTGGTAGTAGTGGCCGCAACCTGGCGGGCTTCCTGTGAGAATTAAGTGAGGTGAAAGGTACCAAGTGCTGAAAACAGCACCCAGCACAAAGATGCACTCTGTGAGTGCTGCTTCCTCGTATCACGGGGTTGCTGTTGTTTTCCATTTGTTTTTGTTTTCGAAAGAATACTGTTATTTTGAGCTACCTGGAGTCAGACATTTGCACATCAGGTAATTTAAAAGCTGGATGCTGTAATGATGTTTCTGTATAAATGTAAAGGGTCGATGAAGAAGAGAAGCAGATCCTGCCGGGGCGGCTTGAGTCTCTTCACCTCCAGGTTACCCAGTTGGAATCACCACTATCTGCAAACTGCGCAGTTAGCTTGGGCCAAATAAATTGCATTTATTTGGCTCAGAAAGAGACAGACAGAAGAGCAGACTGACTTTCTCGCATGAAGCCCCTAGGTGTGTGAGTCCCCCAAGGAGAGTGACTGAGAAGCTGATGACCCTGTACCCTTCCCCTCTCTGATCCAGCCACTCAGTGGAGGGAGGGGCATTAGATAGGGTGAAGTCTCCCTCCCTCCCTCCCTTCCTTCCTTCTCTTTCTTCCTCTCTTTCTTCTTTCTGTTTTCCCTTCCTTTTTCTCTTTCCTCTATTTTTTTCTTCTTCCCTTCTTTAATTCTTTTTCTTCCTCTCTCCTTCCTTCCCTGCCTTCTTTTCTTTCTTCCTTCCTTCCTTTTCTGTCTTTTCCTTCTTTCTTTGCTTCCCTCCTTCTTCTCTCTCTCTTTGCCACTCCCTCCCCCACCTCTCTCTTCCTTCTCTTCCACAACAGGGTGTCTACATTCAAAACCACAGCTTTCTCTGGGATTCCACCAAGAATAGAAGGAGGACTCAGGAAGAAATGGAACTTTCCTGTCCTTTCTAGACAATTTAAGGGGTTTGTCAGGAGTCATTTGTCTTTCCGTGATTTACACTTTACCTGCAGACATTATGTGATCTGTGCGTCTGCAGAACCCTGAGACCGGAGCTGTAGGCTTGAGGAAGAGGTGAGCCATTCATACAAGTTGGAGATTGATGGGTCTGGGTGAGATCCCCACCCTTCACACCATCACCCCCTTTTCCACAGACATTATCACCAGGTAGCCTGAAAACCAGCTTACCTGAAACATGAAAACAGATCACCCAGGTCAGGGGACAAGTGCCTCTTCCAACTTCCACTACCTAAGAGAATCACTGCACACCCCTCTAGAGGGAATGTGGGCAAACCTTTCAGTGGGGAAACCATCCCGGTTTGGGAAAATGCTTTCTTTATGATGATTCTAAATCCCTCCCCCTGCAGTTCAAAGACATGAACTTTATAGGAGGAAGAGAAAACCCTTTTGAGATATTACATTTTAAGCCTGCAGAAGCCCAAAGAAGAAACAACCCTAGGATTGAAATAGAGAGGCCTCCATTTTCACAGGGGCACTGGGGGACACCAAGAGGATGAGCAGGAATAGGTGAAGGGTCCCAGACCACGGAGGGATCTTCAGGAGGGAAGGGATCTCTCTGCAGGGTTGAGCATGCATGAGTTTGTGCCTGAGGAGGGTCCCTCTGGGGCTGCCATCTGTATTGACAGGATGCGCAGTGAAGTTGCTTTTTACAGGAAGCTGAGTTTCAAAGCTGGCACATGGGCCTCAGGAGAATCATCTAGGTGTTCTCAGCTGGACCAGTGCAAGAGCCTCCACGCTGATTTTCCTGTTTCACTGGCTGCCGTAAACTCTGCCGTCAACCACAGAGATCCTCTTAAATCCTGTCAGTCAGTGTCACCCCTCTGCTTGACACCCTCCATGGCTCCCATCTTATTCAGATTAAAAGCCCAAATCATCTATAAGGCATGCTTTGTACCCTCTCTTCATACCTCCCCACCCCCCAGGCACCTCCCCTGACCCTCTTCCCTTATTCCCTCCTTTCCTCCACACTGTCCTCCTTGCTGTCCCTTAGACGCTCAGGCAAGCTCCCACCTCAGGGCCTTTGCACATCCCTGTCCCTGCCTGCAAAGTGCTCCCCTCCCACATCTGCATGGTTTATAGCTCTGCCTCCTTTGGAGCTTTACTTAAATGCCACGTGCTTAGTGAGGGTGTCCCTGGGTGCCCTACATAAAATTGCAGCCCCCTGGCACTCTTTACCCCCTTCCTGCCTTGTCACCATCCTGTCACGGTGTATTTTACTATTTATCTTTCCCTGCTGCAAGCAGGTCATCTGTGTGTGGTTAGGTGTCTTGTCATTGTTGATCTCTGCTTTATCTTGAGCATCTGGAGCAAAGCCAGGCATGTAGCAGGAGCTCACCAAACATGTGTCCAAGGAATGATGGAAGAAATGAATTACCCTTGAACACCCTTAGGGTTTGGATGGTCGGATTCTTTCTCAACTCCAGGAGAAATATTTAGCTTGTGTTTCGGGGCCAGGTTGTATGGAAAACGCACCTTTAAAGACTAGAATAAGCAAGCAATCCAGGAGGCTGACTTTGTAAGAAGCCAGGGATCGGAGCCCCACTGAGTGGGTGAAAACCCAGACCCCGTGCCTCAGCCTTCAGCTGCAAATCCCTGGGAAGGATGGCAGGATCCACAGGCTCTGGCACACGAACCTAACCTATTCTCTGTCTCCTAAAGAGTTGAATCTGCATCAATAAAACGCGTCGACTCCATGTATACCCACCTGCAGAAACATAATATTAAAACCAGGTTACTTTATTGTCTTCTCAATTAGGAGGAAATAAATGACTCTCTGAGCAGCAATAGCTCCTCAGAAGGGATGTTTTACACCCAGATACTAGAGTTAAAACAGAAAGCAAGAAGTAGGGGGCTCTGCATGTTAAGTAGGTTCAGCAACCGTAATTAGTGATTTTCTAGGGTTGAACAGGACACTTCCTGCTTTCATGGGAAAATCAGTTTGCTGCTGACCAACCCGTACGTCTAGAGCACTGAGTAACCAGCCTCTAATTCGGTTGTAATGAACCATGTATTAATGTTGCAGCCTTCTGCCCGCTCTGGAGACCTCACGCCATGCCTGGCCTTGCAATGAGTCTTGCGCTTGTCAGTTATGGGGGCAGGACTTTCTTGCAAAGCTGCTTTTGTTTTACCACTAAAAATGTGGTTATTTCTACCTTAAATAGAGATGAATCCCACAACTTGCCCAAGATAAATATGGGAGATGAAAATCTCATTCATATTTAAGGTCATGTGTAGTTTTCTATTTCTCGCTCTCACACACATACACAGAGAGACACACACATACATCTTAAATGTCTGCAAACATTATACTAAAAAACCCATTAAGTTAAATACAGAATTACAGCATGTCTGTTTCTCCCTTGAATAGAGCAGGTCGGGAGTCCATGTGTCCAATCTGAATATATTTAAATGAAGAAGAGGTATCGGGTTACTTTGGGGAGAAAAGTTCAGAGCTGTGGCCCACCAAACTCAGAGACCTTCCTGTCCTCCTGGCTGTCATCCCGTCCTATCCCTGGCTTAGGTTTGCAGCCCTTCTGTCCTGCCACTTTCTCACCAACAGGACCAAGGGAATTCATGGAGGGCGCCCCAGGAGACCCCCCCCGGCTCCATCATCCAAAATACCCACAAGTGGCTTCTGTTCGAATGCAGTCAGATTGCTAAATTAAGAGGGAGCCCAGGCCGGGCACGGTGGCTCATGCCTGTAATCTCAGCAGTTTGGGAGGCCGAGGCAGGTGGATCACAAGGTCAGGAGTTTGAGACCAGCCTGACCAACATGGTGAAACCCTGTCTCTACTAAAAATACAAAAATTAGCCAGGTGTGGTGGCATGTGCCTGTAATCCCAGTTACTCAGGAGGCTGAGGCAGGAGAATTGCTTGAACCCAGGAGGTGGAGGTTGCAGTGAGCCGAGATCATGCCACTGCACTCCAGCCTGGGCAACAGTGAGACTCCGTCTCAAAAAAAAAAAAAAAGAGAAAAAGAAGGAGCCCAAAGATGCAAATATTCCCCTTTCTCCCAGCCAAGGGTAAGGCCAGTGCAGTCCTGGGCTTCTGGTTACTACTTCTGTTCTTGGGACAGAGAAATGTCCCAGCCCACCACACCCACCTGAGGCCTCCCCTCCGTCCACAGCACATCACACACACATCCCCAGCCCTGGACTGGGTTTCTCTCCAGTTCTGCTTGTAGAATTTCAGACACCATGAATGGAACACACGGCCCTACCCTGCTCAGGGGCCAGGAGTGTCCTTGGTCCCCGGGGGTTTTGTGTCGGCATCATTGTTCCTTCTCAGAGTCCCATCCCTGCATTGAGTCATTCAATCTGTGGGGAGAGGCCCCTGTGAGCCATTCGAGGTTTGAATCCCCTCTGGGGCTGGAGCTGCACATCCCTGGGCAGAGAGGCCCAGGGTGGACCAGTCTCCACTTTCTGGAAGTTTCACAGGGAGTGGAGAAGGGAAAGGAGTGGCCTCAGGCTGTGGCTACTCAGAAGAGGTAGGTTTACAAAGTCTCCTTTGTAGAGAAAGAAAGATTCCTACATATGCACAGCGGGACACTTTAAATCTTTAATACCTGCTTATCCTGCTCAAAAATTGGTAAGAACCCACGGATTGGACTGCTTTCTAAATTTATGAACTGTCAAGCAAAACCAAGCTAAGTGTATTTTATGTGTTCTAATGTTAGAGTTTGATTTTTCACTAAAAATAGCAGTAGCAAATGCTGTGAAGCAGTTATCAGAAGATGCCATGACCACTTTTAAAATTGTGTGTGTGTGTGTGTGTGTGTGTGTGTGTGTGTCTAGTGCATGTGCGTCTGAACTTCCTGTAGAACCAGCACGTGGTGTGATAGTTTTAGGAGCTAAGTGTCTTGGCCATACGGGACACAGGAATAGGGCCTTGAACCAACCATGGGGTCCCCTGGTAAGAGCGTATGCCTTAGGGTGAGACCTTGGAGAGCTCCATGTGATACCCAAAGCTAATTGAGGCACTTATAGTGGGACGATGTCTCATACCCAGGCAATATGTAGGCCTAAAGAACATTTAAAAGAAAAAAATACACAAAATTTGAATTGTGCACACAGACTTCCAAGATACATGGAGGAAACCCTGCCCATATACTCATGTTAACTGAATTTGCTTTCTATGCTCTGCTAACCAAAATAGGAAGAATGCTCACCCTGCTACCAGTCACACAAATGGTAGTATTATAGCAAACCAGTGTAAAGTGCTTGCATGTGCCAGAGGCCATGCTAGACACTCTACTGCACATCAACACATCCAGTGCTCCCAGCAGCAAGAGAGGTAATAGTATTCCATCTTACAGATGAGAAAATGGTGGTTCTGAGCAGCTTCAGGACTAGCTCAAGGTCACAAAAGGTCATGAAGTAGTGGAGCCCAGGACTCACCTGCTACTCGCTTTGTCATTGTACCTGCTTTGCTGTATGAGTGTGTTCTCCCGCTGCTAATAAAGACATACCTGACACTGAGTAATTTATAAAGGAAAGAGGTTTAATTGCCTCACAGTTCCTCATGGCTGGGGAGGCCTCACAATCATGGTGGAAGAGCAAGGGACGTCTTACATGGTGGAAGACAAGAGAGAGCATGTGCAGGGGAACTCTCCTTTATAAAACCATCAGATCTGGCAAGACTTATTCACTACCATGAGACCAGCATGGGGGAAACCGCCTCCATGATTCAATTATCTCCACCTGGCCCCGCCCTTGCCATGTGGGGATTATTACCATTCAAGGTGAGATTTGGGTGGCGACACAGCCAAACCATGTCATTTGCCTTTTTGAGGAGTTTCTAAGACTTTCCACTTGTTATCTGTTATTTGCTATAGTCACATGAGAAAAAACAGCCACTTCTATTCCCTGACCCTATTCTAAAATCAAACAAACACAAAGATTATTACTTCTGTTTGTGTTCTCTGAGGGTGTTTTCATTCTGTGAAATCCCTTGATGACAAACAGCCTCAGACACTGTGAGTGTGCCGTCTAGATAAAACTCAGACACCTAAACAACACTTTGTGTCTTTTCTTGGGGGATCATGTTGGTGTTCCTCATCAAGTAGATGCCGTTCGACAGAAACCTGATTGGCGCTAATTTAAAGATAGCGGCTAATTAGTCTTTATAGCAGGATAAAACTAATTTGAAGCATGCTAATGAGAGTGAAGTTTTATAGCAGGGAAGGCAAAATATTAATTTAGAATCCAGGAGGACGGGTGATGAAGGATGTTTTAATTTTTAAAATTTTAAATTTAAATTCTGTTAAATTGCAGGTAGAATGACAATCACTGTGGTGGGTTTGGAGGTTGTGCCTGCATTTTGTTCCACAGGTATTTATTGTTTCTGATCTATGCTGATGATTTGCCCAGCACCAGACAGGCAACAATAACAAAGCCAACATTGTGACTGCTCTTGCAGCTCTATCATCTAATAGGTCTCATAGTCTAATAGAAGAATCAAATGCGAAGTGAGTAAGTATACAGTAACGATGTTAGATTGATAAAGGACAGACACACACACACACACACACACACCCCAGGATAACAGAGAGAGAACAATAGGAGGAATCTAGATTTGATTGGAGTGATTCTGTCCAACAGAATTTAGATGATGATAGAAATATCCTATGACTTTGCTATCCACAGGGAAGCCATGAGTCACATGTGGACATTGAACCCCTGAAATGTGGCTAGTTTGACTCAGGAACCGAATGCTTAACGTTATATAGTTTTAATTAATTTGAACATAAATGTCCCCTTGTGCCTGCTGATAAGGGCACCCCCAGTTCCTCAGGGAACCACTTGTCTCCCATCCTTGCTCCCTAGAGTCGAGAGGAATTGACCCTACCCATCATTCCGAGACAGGGGATGTATCTCAGCCCGAATCATCAGTAAGTGCAATAACTTGGCCGTGGTGAATGGTGAAGGGAAAAGTCCATCAGACACTCTCTTCCTGGAGTTTGAATTTTGAGCAAGGCTGTTGGAATGAATTAATTTTCCATCACGGAAGCTTTAGACCTTAGGAGCCGCCTTGATGCCTGTCCATCCACACCTGCTTCTCCAACTTCCCCACCAATTCTCCAGGTGCCCTCTAGCCTTGCTGGAGTGTACCAGTGAGGTCTTTTCCTACATACATGAGCTGAAGTTGTTTCTATTTGCTTGCAAGCTGAGACTGTGTCTCATAGAGTGTCTCTATGCTGACCATATTTCTCATTCACTGACTCAACACATAGGTCATGAGCTCCTACTATGTGCTTAGCATTGCTTAAGGCATTGGACACCCAGAAGTAAGACAGTGTTTGTGTTTATGAAGCTCATGGTGCAGGAGTTGGGCAGGGGAAGGCGGATCGTGCTCGCTGTGAGATCATAATGCTTGAGTTTGATGCTCATTGCTCCGAGGAACTCACCTACTCTGTGTGCCTGAGTTCCCTGGTCTGTAACCCAGAGGATTGGCCTAGGTGGCCCAAGAATTTCCATCTGTCTTCAAAGCTGTGTTGCTACAAAGCAGAGAGATGGTGGGTGGATGCAACTGAAATTCTTTGGGGTTTATCAGGAGGGGAAGGATGGGAGGATACTTGAAAGGCTCTGAGGACTTGTGTGCAGTTTTCCACATGTTGGCCAGAAGCTCCAAGGATGTCTTTTCGTCTATGTGGGGAATCTCAAATTTGCGGGCACCAACGAGATCAGAAGTGCCTGCCTGACCCTTGCCATCATATTAGCCTCAGCAAGAACAGACCTTTTGAAGTCAGGACTTCCCCGTATAACAAATGTCTCCATTGGTGGTCTTGAAATACTTTGTAATTGGGAAAAGAGTACACAGTGATTGCTGGGATCATGGGCAACATCTTGAACTGTTTTCAAGCGTTTGAGGCTCTACGAAAACTGAAATATATTTCTCCAAACTCCTCTTTCTTTTGATTTTTTTTTTTTTAATACTGCTGTGCCTGTGGGAGGAGATGGAGACCATGTGCTTTCAATTCCTGGGCTCTTAACTTTCCAAAATACACTTCAGTGAAGGATGTTTGATGTGTGTTCATTTCTGAGGACTTGGGGTCCCGTTGATAAGCTTTTTCTTCTAAGGATTTTCCTCAAGAAGGGAGGCTGCTTTTCTCCCCATTAGGAAACAAATGTGAATCACAGAAAGGCTTGCAACTCCAAGACTGTGCCATTTCAGCAGGCGTAAAGCTTGTGGAATTCATTCATCAGAGCGGGAGTGCAGATGAGCAGCCTGCTAGAGAGAGCCAGGAACAAGCAGGTTGGGGGACTCGGAGTTCAGGACACCCTGGATTTCTCCAGGAGAGGAAGATTCTTTTTAGATATCATCAGCCACTCACTGGGCAGCTGCTGTCTCCAGTCAGACTCCACTTTCTTACTTGTGAAATGACCAGGTTGGTTTGGAGAGCATCAGTTGTGGCCTCAGCTCCAAAGCTCTCCTGGTGCCTTTCCCAAAGGCAAAATATAAAAACCTCACAATAGACAGTGAGCAAACGGTGCTGGAAACTCCAAGCAGGAGAGTCAGTATGATCTGGAGATGGGCTGCAGGGGGACGGGTGCCTCATCACCCATGAGTTCTTGCATCTTGTTAGAAGGTCTCTCAGTAGCCAGATATCTGTTACCTAATTACCCATTGTGAGACGGTGTTAAAAGGTAGATGTTTTCATCTCAAGCGAAGATTCATTAATGGTGTGAGTTGCTAAAAAGCTAGCTAGTGGTTGCAGCTTTCATAGGATGAGAGTCTTTCTTGTTCATTCTCTGCTTTGGGGGACTAGAAGTATCTGCCACTACAGGTTGAGTATACCTTATCCAAAATGCCTGGCACCAGACGTGTTTCAGATTGCAGATTTTTTTCACATTTTGGAATATCTGCATGTAATATCAGTTGAACATCCCAATGTGAAAATCCAAAATCCTAAGTGCTCCAATGAGGATTTCCTTTGAACGTGACCTTTGAATATCATATCAGTGCTCAAAAAGTTTTAGATTTTGGAGAATTTCAGATTTTAGACTTTTCAGGTTGGGAATGCTAAACCCATAAAATGCAAAACAGTGCAGTGTTTTATGAAGTGAGTCTGCAAATCTTGCAAAAGACATAGGATTTCCTGAAGTTCATGAAAGTGATTTTTTGGTGAGCTGCTCCAACCACAAAGCCTCTGAAAATACGGCAAAGTGAACGTCTAGTGGGCTTCCACCAGCTTTCAAATGAAGAAGTGAAAATAAAAAGAGCATGAATTAAATATCAAAAGATGAAGAGAGGGCCTGAGCAAAACTGAGGAAACATTCTAACCCTTTGCCAGGAAAAAGAAAAAAAGATGGCCTTCTTCACGATTGAGCTACAAAAGTCAACTATAAATAGATTTATGGACAGTACCATCACTCCGTTTTGTAGGAAAAAGTCAAGTTGCCATTTTTTCACTGGAAGTGACAGTTTTTTCACTCTATTCTAAAAATGAGCACATGGTTTTAATTAAAACTTATATATTGTTAAAAGGCAGATCAAATGCAATTATTTTCATAACTGTCACTTTTCAAAAGAAAGTCCCAATCAAAGCCTGCTCTCCCCACTCCACTTCAACGACTTAACAATGACATTTTACTTTCTGTTTGAAGTGGATTCTTCCTACTTTTCAATTTCCAGGGATAATCACTGGAACATGAGGCCTTCCTGCACAATCTATGTAACAGGCTTCGGTAAGGTGCCAGTATCGTTCCAGCCTTTGACCCAATCACAGTAAAGCTAACAGAGTCAGTGTGGGTGCATCCACCATGTGTCGGCCACTCTGCCCTGCACTGGGGAGACAGGGAGAATAAGATGGGGTTCCTGGCCAGGTGCGGTGGCTCATGCCTGTAATCCCAGCACTTTGGGAGGCCGAGGGGGCGGATCACGAGGTCAAGAGTTCGAGACCAGGCTGGCCAACATAATGAAACCCAGTCTCTACTAAAAATAAAAAAATTAACTGGGCGTGGTGGCACATGCCTGTAGTCCCAGCTACTCAGGAGGCTGAGGCAAGAAAATAACTCGAACCCAGAAGGCGGAGGGTGCCGTGAGCCGAGATCACATCACTACACTGCAGCCTGAGCAACAGAGTGAGACTCTGTCTCGAAAAAAAAAAAAAAAAGAAGATGGGGTCCCTTACTTCAAGATTTCATCTCAGCGTGGTGGGGCAGCTGGATATCTGCATATTCCAATAACTACAACTCAGGAGAATCTTGGTCAGAGAGGAGGAAGTAGCCCTTCCTGGAAGGCTCTGGTGGTGCTTCATGGAGGAGGGGACATCAAATTCTGCCTTGAAGGGAAAGCAGGAGCTAAGTTAGATACCTCATGGCTGGAGGACAGGGAATGAAGTAACTAAGTCTTAAACCAGAAATTGCCGTTAAAGGTTCAGGATCCCGCATCTGACCTGACCCATAACCACATTTAGGGCACTATGAGTTAGAACAAGTTCGCAACATTAAAACATCAGATTCTCTCTCTCTCTGTTTTCTTCCTCCTTCTCCTCCTCCTTCTCCTCTCTTCCTCTCACCCCTCCCTCTCTCCCCCCATCTTTCTCTCTCTCTCTCCCCCTCCTCCCCTCCCCGCCCCCGCATCATTCTCACTCAGTCACACAGACTTAGCTAAGCTCGCAGAGTCTTTCTGTTGGACGACTGTCTGTCTCTTGCTCTTCCGTCCCTCGGGGGACCCGTCGCTCACACAGGGCACATGGATGGGACCCATGCTGGGCGAAGCTCCACTCATTTAGATTCCCTGCCTGGACCCTGCAGACAAAGTTTCTCATGGAGTCCAAGAGAGGGGTCCTTTTCTTCCAAAGTGGCTCCATCCTTCTCACTCTCCCTTTTTCTCCCCTGTCCCTAAATATTTCCATTCAGAAGCCATTTCAAGGCTGTGTGTTTACAGACAGAGACCCGGGTGGCAGTTGTGGAAGGAGGTCACCTTCTGCCTGCACCGAGGGGGTCTGCGGGACCTTCAGTGAGTTCCCTCCCCATCTGAAGCTACCATGGCCTGAGGGACACAGTGGTGGTGGCCTCTAAGGGGCTCCCACTCTGATGTGCTGAGGGCTTCTGATTCCCACTAATTTGACAAAGAGCCATGCCCAGCATTCTGAGTGTTGCACTCAGAAAGGTGGCTGGGAGGGACTGAGTATCCCTGGCTCCCATCTGGGGAGTCCCTCAGCTACAACCCAGGTTTGGACGTCAGTAGAGAGTGCGTCAGCCGTCTGCGGGTAAGGAGGTGTCCCCAGTGCTTTTCCTGGATCATTTATGTTGCGGGTTTCAGATCAACCCCTCTCTGTTCCTTAACAACCAGTGATGGAGGGACTTGGAGAACTGGGGCATCCTGAGTTGAAACAAGCTCCAGGAGGGTTTGAATTGTGAGAAGTGAGACACGACACTGGGGGCAGGAATCTGGAGCCACACTGTCATAATCCTCTCTTGACTCTGCTCTTGCTTGATTGGCTGATCAAAGCCAAGTTGTTTGGTTCCCTTTGCCCCGACTGCAAAATGGAACGGTCCAAGTGCTCATGATGTAGAATTGTAAACCAATGAAACACATAGGAATGCTCAAGTGCTTGAACATCTAGCCAGCTTGGTGTGAGTACTCAGGGAAGCTCTTACCCGTTGCTGCTGTTGTCATTATCATTATACTATTAGATATTATTTTACACTATTATACTATTACTATTATTAGTTCTATTATAGTTCTAATATGCTATTATTGCTATTATTAGCTTACTTTGACTATTAATTAACTTACTTTACTAATGTAAGAATTGTCCTCCCCCTACTTCTTTCCCAACCAAATTCACATTTCTGAATTCTCTTTTCTTAGAGCCGGAAAGCATATTATGTCTGGAAACTAAAAATGCCTCCTCGCCCTCTGATTTTAGCCGTGGTTGTTGGAGTACAGGTTCCAGCAGGAGCTGTGATTTCCATTGAGCTCTCAAACCAAATAAAATGCAAATCTCCGAGGATGGCTCCTCTCCCTGCCCCCACAGTTGTGCTCCGAATAGTGTCTGAGTTTCATTTTTACAAGGAGCCTTTAAAAACTCCTGGGCCCCTTGAAAACTCCCAGCCCCCTTTGTCCAGATGGGGATGGAGGTGGCCAGGCTGCCCCGTTGATTGTGTGCCGAGGAGCCCTCCCCAGGAAGGCTGTGATTTATACGCGCAGGCTTGTCACGGGGTGAAAGGAAGGGCCACTTTTTCATTTTGATCCAATGTTAGGTTTGAAAGCCACCCACTGCTGTAAACTCAGCTGGATCCGCGGGCCGTGATTAAACACATTGCCCGCTTTGTTGCCGAGATGGTGTTTCGGAAGGCGCTGTGAATGCACTTCCCTTTGCGGGGCTCACACAGACAAGATGTGTGTTGCAAGGATGAGGCGCCGGCTCGGCCTCCAGCCCAGGGCTGGGAAGGGAGAAGGTGCTTTGCGTCGCTGCCTGTGTCGCCCACGGCTCTCCTCCCAGCGACAGACTCCAGACCTCTATGCTGTCTGCTTTTCCTTTTTTACCTCCCCTGTCCCCCGCCCGGTTTTCTAGCCTTTGAGGGAACTGTTCAGACTGTTGGATTCAGACTGTTAGTGCCATTTCCCCCCAGCGTGGACAACTGCACAGTGCGAACTTGCTGACTTTCCTTAGCTGCTCCTGCAGAATGGGGTTTAAAACAATGCATCACCAGAGCATGCAGCCACCCTTAATGACCTTCTGGCTCCTCAGCTGGACGCGGCTTCTTATAGCCCCGGATCACAGAACTCTTTGATGGTTCTCTGGATCTCCGGTGGCCATCTGACCTCTCAGGAAACAGGGCATGGAAATGGCCCTTGTCTCCCACCCTGTTCAGTAAGTTTGAGGCTTGTGAGATGGAAACGTGCCCCAGCCTCACACAGGCAGCAGGGAAGATAGTGGGAGAACCCTTTTGGTGCCCTTGAGTGGTCAAGCCAGTTCCTCCTTCTGAGTTTCAGAAGCCTCATCTATGAAATTTGGGGATGGCACTGGAAGTGTTGTAAGACCCCTTCCAGCTTTATTTACTTAATTAATATGCATGTATTAAGTACCTCTTATGTGCTGCGTGCAGAGTTACATACTAGGGAAAGAGAGTCCTGAGTCGGAAAGACAGGGTCCTACATGACATTCCTGTGGACAGAGGCCAAAAATAAGCAAGTGCTTAAGCAATCACGTGAATTCAGAAATGTGTGCAGAAGTAAGTCACATGGGCGACATGGGAGTGAGGACCTGGGGAACAACTTGGCTTTGATATTCTTGAAGGGCTTTCTGCAGAGGTGATGACTGAGCTGGGGCCAGAATGAAAAGATGAGCCAGACTTGGGAAGAGCATTCTAGAATGTGAAACTAGAACATGCAAAGGCCCTGAGGTAGGAGAAAATGAAGCCCTGGACCAGAAGGAAAGGCAGCCATTGTGACAGGGGCTTAGGGAAGGAAAGGAAGTTGTTCAAGGCAGGAGCTTGGAGGGGAAGGCCAGGTCTGGATCACTAGGGGTTTTGATAAGAGGTTGATCAGTTTCCAGAACACGTCCAGAGATGTGTCTGTTCTTGAAGCACAGTCCTGAAGTCACATTTCCTCCGAATGCTAAATACTTGAGCTCTGTGTTCTATGCTCATTATGCAAAATGGTCACCTTCAGGAGAGAAAAATAGCTTTTCTGGTGAGGTGTTTTTGGCAGCTTCACCTAGGTGACAATGCTACTCTCCACCCCAGAGGGTTGGAAAATAATAGTGAGGTGTGCATAGTCAACAGTCCCATCTGATGGGCTCCAGTTTGTGTTAATGATTCCCTGGCACAGTCCAAGGGCTCTGGCACTGCCCCTAGCAAGCTCACAGAGACCAGGAGTCTACTGGAGTGGCCATTTCCCAGTTCTAGACCTGCCTTGTCCAGTGCAGTAGCCAAGTGTACTTGTGAACCCTTGAAATGAGGCTAGTCCAAACTGCGATGAGCTGTAAGTATGAAATACCAGATTTTGAAAGCATAGTATGAAAAAAAGTAAAAAAAAAAAAAAATCACATGAATAATTTACATAGTGATTACATGTTCAAATGATAATATTTTTGTTATATTTGGTTTAATAAAATGTTATTAAAATTAATTTCTTCTGCTTCTATTTTCCTTTGTAATGTGGTTACTAGGAAATATACTATTATATTTAGCCCATATTTGAGGCTTCTATTTCTATTAGACAGTGGTGGCTGGTCTAGACCATGCTAACTGCTGTCAGCCGGACTTTGGAGATGAGAGAGGTCAGATAATAAAGGACATTATCAGAGCTCTGGCTTTATACATGGCAACTTTGCATGAATTAGAAAAAGCTGATGCTTCTGTGCAGACCAAGAAGGAGACAATACCCCATCTTCCAGGAAGATCTAGCCACCAGCCAGGGTGCCCCACTTGGCAAATGGACATGGGGCATAGTTCATCCCCACTAGCTAGGAGCTTTTATGAAGGCCACAGTCTGCATAGCAGCTTGCAGCTCAGGACTAATTTGTCCCCGCTGCTCTGCTTTACAGCCAGAAGCGATGTCCATTTGGTTTGAGTGTCAGGGAGCCAGATTTGAAGCAAGGTAGTGCAGTGTTTATGACTGCCACCTCTGGGAACAAACCAACATGCTTGAATCCAGTCTAGCTCCGAAAAGGTCCAGTCAATCTTGGGCACTTTACCTACTTAAACTTTCTGGGTCTTCGTTTTTCTCCATTCCTAAAGTAGCGAAGATGATAAGAAGGTCCTCCCGGGCTTGGTGAAAGGGTTAATTAATCGCTCCGGTTCCTGACACATAGTCATCGCTCTGGAAATGTTTGTCGTTATTACAGTGATGACCATCCTTGATTTAGCAAAGGAGGGTGGGCATGAAGGTGTAAGGTATGCCCAGATGCCCTTGAAGAAGAAATTTCACTTCTGGCCTTGGAGGAACATCCGTTGGTTGGAAAGCATCTTGTCTCCCCACAAGGTATGAAATACAGAGCATGTTTTCTGCTCACTGTTTTTAGGTAACTGTTTTATGTTTTTTATCTCACATCCAAGACAAGCACTGCCAGCCCATTCCACAAAGGGGGAGACTGAGAGTCAGGGAGTCCTCTCTCAAGGTTGGTGCCAGCAGCTTAGAGGAAGGCACACCAAAGGCATGAAGAGAGGCTTTGGGGAACTGAACTCGCCCCTGAGACTCTAGATAATTCCCTGAGATCATTAGGGATGACTTAGAAAAATACTCCAGGGATGTGCTTTGCAAGCTCCTGTTCCCTCCAGGTTCTATGGGGGCATTTCAGTGTCCTGAGAAGGTGTGAGTGGATGGTGGTTATTTGCTGATTTTACTTATTGGAATACTGGTAAGTCTAGTAAGGCATTTACTTTTTATGACAGTGACAAATATGATAATGAGATGAGGATGGTGATAATGAAGTTGCTGGTAACTCTTGTTTATTAAGCCTTCTTAAATTCCAGACACTGTCTTAAGCACTTTACACAGATTATCTCATTCACTTTACACAGATTATCTCATTGATACTTAAAATGATGAGTTTAATACTATTGGACTGAGCATTAAACTCAATACAATGTTTTTTAAAAACTCATTTTGTTATTAAAAACTCATTAGTAAACATTAATACAATGTTCACTATGAAAACATCGATACAATGTTTACTATGAAAACATCGACACAATGTTTACTATGAAAACATTGATGCCAAATCAGAGGAAGTTCTGTGATCATTCCCATTTTACAGCTGAGAAAACTGAGGCTTTACAGGTTGCATATCTTGTTTTGGTGATGCAGATGATTCATGCTTCAGCATTCATGCTTAACTAGGGCTGTTTAACTGAGTACAGCAGGAGGTAACACAGGCATTTGACAGAGAGTAAAGACCTAGGCATTGTAACCCATCATTACTTCCATTTCATTTGAATAAAAGACTCCACAGTTATCACTCAAAATGATTGCCTGGGTCATGGTTTTTGTTCTCAAGTTTCAGCCTCGGGATGGACATGTGTCCTGTTCAGTGGTTGTTCTCACCCAAAACCTAAGGCTGCCATTGACAATGCCTTGAAGCTGTGGCTTGTTTCATCGAGGCGTGCTGCCATGGAAGCTTCAGTCCTGTTGTGCACACGTTTTGGTTCCTCACTTGTTCCTATTTTGGAGACCCTCATATATGAGCCTAAATTAGTATATGCATCATGATATATCTGCCACAGCGTTTCCCTGGCTAGAAATCCATCCCAAACATTAATATGGGTTTAAAAGCAAGAGTTGGGCTCTAGGCCCTTGTTTATTGCTGATGGATCTTGCATTTCTTGAAAGTCTTCCCTTTTTGCACTAAATTTTTCTGCCTTTCCATATCTGCCAGAGTCCTCTGCACCTGCTTATCGTACACCATTTTATGGAACAAATCCACTGTTGACTTCCTGGGGGCCTGAGCTTAGATGGGCAGATGCCCTGGCCAGCAAGCCCCCTGCCAGTCTTAGGGCTCAGGTGTGCAGGGAGATCCACACCTTCCTGCGGTAAGAATCTGGTACATGCATGGGGCTGCCTGGTTTCCTCTGAGCAACAGTCATAGGTGTGTTAGACTATTGCAGGTGACCTAAAGATGCCTTAACATAGCATAAGCATAACCAGAAAATGTTCCTGTATGGGACAACATCCTAGCAAGAAACAGAATTTACCCAGGGTGGTCAATTGAAGGATCTATTGACTGAGTCATCGGCAGGGTTAAAGGAACAAACAAGATGTTTCAAGGTACCCAGGGACCAGCAACAAAGCAAAGGTGAAGAGGCAAGGAGAGTAGTGTTTCTAGAGCCCAGTGAGAGTGGGGCCTCAGGAAAGGGGTCAAGCAGGAGGGAGGTAGAGATGCAGAGGGAAGTGGCCACCACCAGAGGCACAGCACCAAGAAAAGGGGGAACTTGGAAAGGCACCCTGACCTCTCTCCTCCAACCTTCTGATCTCCTACTTGACTCTAAGCCAGTGTGAGAGGGAGTGCAGATGGTGCATCTGTAAGAGTCATCTTCCCAAGGCTCAGAGAAAGGCAGTGTGGATCGAGGTGGAGTGGGGAGGCTCAGTGAAGAATTTCCAGCACGGCTCCTAAAACTGGCAGACAGTTTCCCATTTATTCATAGAATTCAACCTATCCTGCACGACACCAGAATAATAGCAGCTACCCCTGAGGAGCTCACTATGCCCCAGACATTGTTCTAAGGACTCATGTACTAACTCATTTAATTCTCAGAACCACCCTTTGAGGTAAGTCTTATTACTGCCCTTGTGCCGATAGAAGTGGTGAAGCAGGGCTTTCAATCCAGGTGCCTGGCTCTAGAATCATCGCAGGTCTAACCAGCATGCACAGGAGCCTCGTCTAACATGGACGGGATGTTAGCTGCATCTAACATCCTAACATAGTAGGATGGGATTTAAAGGGAAGGGGTTTCTGGGGGCCAAGGATTGTGTTCTCATGTGAACGGAAGGTGCATTGGTGTGTGGATAGTGTTGCCTGACCTACTTAAAATCTATTTTCCCTTTTTCTCATAGCAGCACATGGATTTTTCTGGGGGAATTATTTCTTTTTAATTCTCTGTCAATGTAAGTCAAGTGCAACTGACTTCCATCTTGGCTCCAGGAAGGCATATGACCCACGCCTGTCCAATCAAAGCATCCATCTTCCTCACCAAAGTGATTGGTTCCAAGATGGGCATGTAACATAAATCAGACCAATCAGAGCCAACAGACTCATCTTGGGGCTTCTATTGGCTCTGTTGAGGGAGAAGCATACTCTTTGCATTGGAAATGTTGAGGCTTCCAACTGCTGGAAGTCATCTTTTTGTTGTTGTTGTTATTTATGTATGTATATGTGTATGTATGTATTTATTCATTTTTGAGACTAGGCCTTACTGTTGCCTAGGCTGGAATGCAGTGGCACAATCGCAGCTCACTGCAGACTCAACCTCCTGGGCCCAAGCAATCCTCCTGTCTCAACCTCCTAAGTAGCTGAAACTAAAGGCACATGTCACCATGCTGTGCTAACATATTAAAAAAATTTTTTTATAGAGACAGGGTCTTGCTATGTTGCCCAGGTTGGTCTCAAACTCTTGGCCTCAGGTTATCCTCACTTCTCAGCCTCCCAAAGCACCAGGATTACAGACATGAGCCACTGCACCCAGCCTCTTTTTGTCATGTAAACAACTTTATTGAAGTATGATTTATGTACTGTAAAATTCACCCATTAAGTGTACAATTCAGTGACATTTAGTCACTTTGCAGAGTTGTGCAGTCATCACCATGACTTCAGTCTTAACGATCTGCATCACCCCAATAAGATCTCTTATGCCTCTTTAGAGTTAATCTTCAGTGCCATCCTCAGTCCAGGCAACCACTAATAAACTTTGCTTCTCTCCATTGCTGGCTGCCATCTTGCCCCCATGAAGGGAGGTCCTGTCTGAGAATGCAGTAAGTCAGTCTGAGAGATGGAGAGAAACCAAGTCCTATGGCATTGAGTCCGTGGAGTTAGCCATTGCTGAATCTTAGCTTTTTACAACAGCTACCACGAGATCCTTACCTTTAAAATTACATGCGTGTGTCTGTGTGTGTGTGCATCTGTGAGTTAGTTTCAGTGAGGTTTTCTGCCTCATGTAACTGGAAGTATTCTGACTTACATCTACAAATTATAAAACATACCCTAGAGTGACATGGACAGAGAAAGACAGAGACAGACAGAGTGACTGAAAGCACAAGATGAAATAAACGTAAGAGAGAGAACAAAAGCTACGTTTTCCAGTGACAAAGCTGGATATAATATATAGAAGTGGTCTTTCTTAGGTAAATTGGGGATGTCTTTACCACTACTTTGCACAATAAGCATTTGAATGCTTATTAATTACTCATATCCTGTCTAGTTCCAAAAAGAAGACTTATCAAGATGCTGACAAGATATATTCCTAGATTAAGTAAGTTAACACAAGAAAAATGAGGCCAAGGGGAAATGTGGGCTGAGAGAGAAGTTGGAACTGAAAGAAAGCTTCGTAAACAGAAAGCTGAACCTGAGGACTTGTATACAACCGCCGAGATTGATGACAGCCAAATTCTAGGCTTTATCGTAACCAGAGTGAGAGGGAAACATGCTTACGTTCTAGAAACCTGGAGTTTGTACGTTTAAAACCAAGTAGGTGCTGAATTTCTCTGTTGAGCCACTCCATAGTAGAATTCATTAGCAGCAATTTTATAGGGGCTGATATGACACATTCAGAAGCATCCAGTGCTGGATTTCAGTTCAAAGAGCATGTGCTTTTTGCCCATTACAAAGGATATTAGACCAGTCAGGACTGCTTTTGGAGACAAGTAATGGTGTGTCATGCAATAAACACGTATAATTGCCTTTAACAGCACAAGCTATCGGAGGAGGAACTCAGGCAGGGCTCAACAACGTCCTCAGGAACCCACATTCTTTCTGTCTCTCTGCTTGGTTTAACTCAGCTGTTTTGTCCTCTTCCCACAGGATCAAAAAATCATTTCTACCTCTTCAGGCATCATACTCTTGGTCAAGAAAGGAAGGAGTGGAGCTGGTCCTCTCTGTCCTTTCTTGTCAAGGAAGGAAAAGCTTTCCACCAAAACAGATATCCCCCTAATTGTAATTGGCCAGAATTGGATTGCCTCTACCTTCAAGGTAGCCTGAGAAAGAGAGAAAGTGTTCGGAGGGAATGGGATTCCTGGCTGACAGGCCAATTATCGTTGCCTTGCTGAATTCAACAAAACCAAGTTCACTTTGCAAGGGAGAAAGAGAGAATGAATATTGGGTAAGAGCTAGTAATGTTTGCCAAAGGAAAAGTGATGATTGGGACCAATTCCTCGTTGGTGGCTCACCTCTCCCATGCGTAGCGTAGTGGGATGTTCAGTGGACCGTGGGGCACAGAAGGTCAGCACCAGGCCCCACTGGGTGATCCAGGAAGATCTCATGTTGTTGACTGCTAAGCCAGATCTTAGAGGATACGAAAGGATTCCTTTGGGGGATGGGGAAGGAGGTAGGAAGCACTCAGCAGATAGAGGCATGAGTGAACACCGGTAGGTCTGAATTTGTTCAGGGTTTTGGAGGAAGCTCAAGCAGTTCACTGTGAAAACATCCTAACACGAGCATCAGGGAGATGCAGGGGCAAGGCCAGAGATGGCCTTGCGTGCTGCACTTCAGCTTAGATTCCATTCCTGCAGCAGCTGCCTGCATCCCCTGGCTTCAGTCAGGCGAGGAGTGGGATTTAAAACATGGGCCACGCAGCCTGGACCCTGGCTTAAGATCCTGTGTCTCTCATGTAACCTCTGTGCTTTAACTTTCTCCTCTATTGAATGGGGATAATAAGAGTCCCTGCTCCATGCTGTGTAAGACACGATGAGGAAATGCAGGTGGGGCACTGTGGATGATGACTGGCCTGGGTGGGGAGGGGCTCAGCATGTGGGAATGATAACGGTGACACACACAGAGGTTGGGGGACATCCGGGAGACTATTGCATAGTTTATGCGAAAAACGACAGGACTGAAACTAGGACCCTCCAAGGTGGAGTGTGTGTGTTGTATATGGAAGAAGTCAGGTTTCAGAACTGACTGATTACTGGGGTGAGGGAAGAAGCGGTGTCAAGATGAGCTCTTGGGGTTTGTGCTTTATTGTCTGGGCGGAGCCATTGCTGCTGGCACCCCTCAGACTCAGGCTTTCCGGTGCCCCTGGAGTGACTACAAGTCAATGAAGTTCTCGGGCACAGTGAGCACCCTGCAGAGGGGTGTGGGAAGGAGAGCCAGCACCTGCCATTTGCAGACGTGTGCCACGCAGTGGGTGGGTTTGGCTATTTGGCGCCTGACGGCTACTGGCTCTTCCACTTGGCGTCTTTTGCACCTTTATGCCAAGTGCTGTGTTAGGCTCTGGGCACCCTGTGGAGTAAGACACAGTCCCTGTCCTCCTGGCCAGGAGGGTAAGACACACAGGAGCCCAAGACAAATGACCATACAACACCCACAGTGCAGAGATAAGGCCAGCCTGGCCAAGATGGTGAAACCCCATCTCTACTAAAAATACAAAAATTAGCCAGGCGCGGTGGCAGGTGCCTGTGATCCCAGCTGCTTAGGAGGCTGAGGAAGGAGAATCGTTTGAACCCGGAGGGTGGAGGTTGCAGTGAGCCGAGATCGTGCCACTGCACTCCAGCCTGGGTGACAAACTCCGTCCGTCTCAAAAAAAAAAAAAAGGCTGCAGGATAGAGACAGAAATAAAAGACAGCAGGGGATGAAAACCGTTCCACAGCCTCAGCACCATTCGCTCTTGGCCAGATTCTTCTTTGATGGGTGGGTGGGGTGGGGGGTATCCTGTGTACTATGCAATGTTCAGCAGCGTCCGTGGCCCCTAGCCACAGATGCCAGTAGCATCTCTCCAGAGTTGCCACCAAAGATGCCCTTAGATCTTACCAAATGTCCCCTGTGGGATGGCTGGTTGAAAAGCAACCAGGCTGTCCTGGTTGAAAAGCACTGGGGACAGTGTGACCGGGGTGGGCGGGAGCTGTTGTCACAGGAAGGCCACGGGAGGGCTCCTCTGTCAGCTTCTAGGCATGCCGTGACAATGACCCCGCACTGGGTGGCATGAAACAAAAGACATTTCTGGAGGCCAGAAATCTGAAATCCAGGTGTTGGCAGGGTGGCTTCTTCCTAGAGGCTGTGGGGGAATCTCCCGGCTTCTGGTGGCTCCAGGCAGCACCTGGTCTTTCTTAGCTTGTGGCTGCATCTCTCCCTTCTCTGCCACCTGCTTCAGATGAACTTTCCCTCCGTGTCTCTCCTCTGTGTCTGTGCATCTCAAATATCCCTCTCCTTTCTTTTTATAAGGAAACCAGCCATTAGATTTAGGGCCCACCCTAAATCCAAGATGATTTCATCTCGTGTTCCTGAACTAATTACATCTGCAAAGACCCTGTTTCCAAATAAGATCAATTCATAAGTGCCAGGAGTTTAGCACTTGGGCACAGCTCTTTGAGGGACATAATTCAACACTATATTCCCTAAGGCATGAAACCCAAGGGAAGTGTGGGAATGAGGCACTTGAAGAAGTGTGTGTGTTGGGAGTTGGGGATGGTATGTTCCAGGGAAAAGAGACGGATGCAAAGGTGATGGATTTGAGGCAAGAGCGAGGGTGGCATATCCAGGGTGGCCACTGGGTCTGGAGTGTCAGTAGCGGGGCAGATTTAGAAGGTGACTTTGCATACCTAGGCAAGGCCAGCTCATGCGGGATGTCGGAGCCCATGGGAAGCACCTTGCGTTTGAGGCTGCCTGTGGTGGGAAGCTTCAGAGTGTCAAGCGGGGCTTTGCTATGGGTTTGTTCTGCTTTCCCGTTTTCCCCTTTGGAGGAGGCTTACAGAGATAGTGATGACTTTGCAGCTGTTAATCATCAGGAAGCTGTAATCACTAAGAATGTTTGAAATCATCAGTTAAGGATTTTTAGAAGGAAGTAAACCAAAGAAATACTGCAGTAGCCTGCCCTAATTATTTCCTGGGCTTAAAGTAACCAGGTGCATTGGAGAGATTATTTTTCTTCTTCTGATTTATGAAGGTCTCAGGGTCCAAATTTTGAAACTGCTGATCGAATTTGTTCTTGGATGTTGTCATAGAAATCTGAAACTTTCCTACTTGTCTGAGAGTGAAATTTCTTTGATTATTCACTCAAGGGTTTGATAGGTTTAAAGAAAGGCCTTCGGGACATCTCTTGTTATAAAGTGTCAACTTTAGATATCAAGAGAATCATGATATATTTATTACTACAAAAGAGAAAATAAGCAACTGAAAAACTCATGAACTTGAAGCATGAAGCAAACCCCTCAAGTTCTAGGGGTTTCAAGATGTGGATGCCAACATGTGATGACATTTAAAAGATGGATCCAAATATGAGATTATTTCGAGCCTTTTGGAATTTTGAAAGCTAAAGAGTGTTGTTACATGAATGAATGTTATTTTACAGATGAACAGGTCTAGTAAAGGGTATGCATCTCACTTTGTATTTAGGAACAGAAAACTTAAAAGAAGCAGCAGTCTCCTTGCCATTCCGCTCATAGGTGCGTGCCCCGAAGTGGGCATGGGATGTAAACCTGTTTTTCCTCACAGGTCTCTGTTCTCCTGAGCTTTTCATAGAGTGGGTTTACTGTGGGAAGATAAGCATTGCTGCTATGGCGTGGACCCCCAAAGCAGGCCAGTGACTGCTGACATCCAGCTCTGGAAACATCCATCTCCCTGATGCTGGAGGGAGAAACTGGACTCCCCTTCAGGGAGATGCTGGACTCACTGAACTAAGAGATTTTTATGTCATCCTTTACCATGTGCTTTCTTGATTTTTTTTTTTGAGATGGAGTCTTGCTTTGTCACCCAGGCTGGAGTGCAGTGGTGTGATCTCAGCTCACTGCAACCTCTGCCTTCCAGGTTCAAGCGATTCTCCTGCCTCAGACTCCCAAGTAGCTGGGATTACAGGCATGCAGCACCACGCCCAGTTAATTTTTGTATTTTTAGTAGAGACAGGGTTTCATTATGTTGGTCAGGCTGGTCTTGAACTCCTGACCTCGTGATCTGCCTGCCTTGGCCTCCCAAAGTGTTGGGATTATAGGCATGAGCCACTGTGCCTGGCCCGAGAATCTTTTTCTATAGATACTTTTGATTCTGTTTTTGCCTCAGCGGGCTCACTACAGAACCTGCCTACCACATAGGTTGGGATTCTATTGCACCGCTGTCAGCTGATGTTTTTCCCATTGTAGGTAATGACCCATTAGAAGGAGATGAGACAAATTCAGCAGATATTTAAGAGTCAGACTAGCATGGAATGAAATGGAAGTGAATACAACAGGAAGTATCAGAGTAGAAGAGAAAACAGTGCTGTGTAATGAGACTTTTATTTTGGTGAGATGAATTCATATATGTGTATATGTGTGTGTCCTGATCGTGATGAAAATATTTCAAACCGTGGGACACACCCCAGCATGTGTGTAAACCATCCCCGTCCTCTCCACTGCCCAGCTCCTCCTTGTTAGGTCTTAAAGTAGGAAAACACATGGTGTGATTTGGGTCGCTGAATAGTCGACTTGTAGATTTGCGGACTCATCAACATTGCTCTGACATCAGATTTTCTGAAGAGCAGTGTGGGCTCCTTCCCCAGGGCTGGCTGAGTTTTGAGGGGAACTGCAGGTTCTGATGTTTCCAACTCTGTATCTCTGCCCTCGTCATTTCCATGGACAAGTTATTTGTGCTGGTGTGAGATCCAGAATCGATCCTGCTATGTGACAATGCCTGGAGCATGGAGCCAGGAACCCGAGCTGTCTCACCAGCGTGTTAGGGTTGTTACTGTGCCCGTTTTAGAAGATCACTTGGAGGTGCAAAAATAGAGCAGTTTTTTTTTTTTTTTTTTTTTTGACATGGAGTCTTGCTCTGTCGCCCAGGCTGGAGTGCAGTGGCGCAATCTCGGCTCACTGCAAGCTCCGCCTCCCTGGTTCATGCCATTCTCCTGCCTCAGCCTCCCGAGTAGCTGGGACTACAGGAGCCTGCCACCATGCCCGGCTAATTTTTTTGTATTTTTTAGTAGAGACGGGGTTTCACCATGTTGAAACCATAGCCAGGATGGTCTCGATCTCCTGACTTCATGATCCGCCCGCCTCGGCCTCCCAAAGTGCTGGGATTACAGGCGTGAGCCACCACGCCTGGCCAAGAGCAGATTTTTTTAAAAAAATTAAGTACCTCTATTCATTTGCACCTTCACTACCCAGTGAGGAGATCAAAATTTCCTAGAGCAAATGCATTTGATGCCACTCACAGATTTCGACAGGAGAGCACAATTTCAGGAACGCCTACATCAAAGCACTAATTGGCACTTTTACAGTGTCTTTCTCCGCACGTGAGCCTTGCTGGTGGAAGGAGCTGTCATAGTAATGCGTATTCCTCCATGCCCAGTGAGTAGGGTGACGATCAATTCACAGTTCACTAGGCACAAAAGATGACTGCGCTCTCCTCTGCTCGGGACAGCAAGAAGGTTGAGGTGATATGGTTTGTCGGTGTCCCCACCCAAATCTCATCTTGAATTATGGTTCTCATAATCCCACATATCGTGAGAGGGACCCAGTGCCCAGGGAGAAGTAATTGAATCATGAGGGTGGTTACCCCCATGCTGCTGTTCTTGTGATAGTGAGTTTTCTTGAGATCTGATGATTTTATAAGGAGCTTTTCCCCCTTTTGCTCGCATTTCTCCTGCCTGTCACCATGTAAGACATGCCTTTGCTCCTCTTTCACCTTCGGCCATGATTGTGAGGCCTCCTCAGCCATATGGAACTGTGAGTCCATTCAACCTCTTTTCTTTGTAAATGGCCCAGTCTTTGGTTTGTCTTTATTAGCAGCGTGAGAACAGACTGATACATGAGGATGCCATGATGGATTGGTTGTTCACCACAGCCCTGCATCCCCCACCATGCATGGACCATGCCATCAGATGGGGTTGGGTTATGGTTGGTCAGTGAAAGGAAAGATAGGGGTCACATGGTAGGTTGTTGGTGAGAAAAAGATGTTGATTTCCTGGGTAATGTTGGTGCAGATTAGCTGAGCAGCTGCCTCCTCTGCCTCCCCCATGTTGTTTTGGTCAATCAGCCCACACAATTTGGAGGATTCTGCCTGGTTTGTCTCAGCTAGGCTTTTTACAACCTATTCCAGTTTCCTGGGACTGCTATAACAAATGGCAACAAACTGCATGACTTAAGACAACAGAGATTTAATTCCTGTCAGTTCTAGAGGCAACCCCACTCCAGAGGCGCTAGGGAAGGACCCTTCCTTGTCTCTCCCATCTTCAGGTGGCTCCAAGTGTTTTGGCTGGTGGTTGCATTGCTCCAGTCTCTGCCTCCATCTTCACATGACCTCCTCCTCTTCCTGCATCTTTTCTTCCTCTGGAAAAGGACACCTGTCATTGGATTAAGAGTCCATTCCAAATCCAGAACGCTCTCATCTCATGATCTCTTCCTTAATTACATCTGTAAAGACCCCTTTCCCAAGGAAATAACGCCACATTTGCATGTTCTGGGGCTTGGGCATGGACATATGCTTTTAGCGACCAGCATTCAACCCACTTTAAACCCAAGAGGAGAAACATACTCTTCTGTGGTCAGAGTACAGAGTTCTGTTCAGTAATAGTTTGCTAAGACCTCACCCTGTGCTATGAGCTGGGGTTAGTCTGTGAGTGTGGGTGGAGATAGAGACACCAGCCAATCAAGCACTTGTCACAGTTTTGCCATTGAAGAGCCAAAGAACTTTCAGCAAGAGCTTTATCTCTCCATGCCTCAGTTTCCTTATCTGTAAAATCTCCTTTCCTCAAAGCTTCTGCTCACAAGTCATCTTCTCTGTAAGATCTTCTCTGAAAGATCTTCTCTGATCACCGTATTAAAACAACATGCACTCCTGTCCTTATTTTACTACACAGAAAGGAAGCTTCTGAAAGACGGTTTGTCTATTCTGTCTATTGTTCTGGCTCAGGCTCATAGTAGGTGAGCAAGAGCTGTGTGTTGAAGGAATGAATAATGTTGGAGATGCCCTAGGGCATGTGGCCAGATGTTTGTGAGTAATAAATCAGAGAATCCATGTAGTAGGAGATCTTGTGTAAATGCCAGTGCCTGCCCTTCCGCCTCCCATTTCCTGAATTACTTCTTCTGTACCAGACCTGTAATGCCTTGGATGCCACTGAGTCACAGCAAGAAATATGCAACAGGATGTTAAATAATAAGGGAGCAAGATGTATTATTTGAGCATCCCATCTTTTCTAAGACAGAGAAATTGGAGGGAAGTACAATCCATTTTCATTATTCACGGTAGGTATCTTCTATAAAGTCTCCATAAACACTAAATTAGCAAATACTGAATCATTGCTCTAAAGGAAATATAAGCCAGGCATGGTGGCTCACACCTGTGATCCTGGTATTTTGGGAGGCTGAGGCAAGAGGATGGCTTTGAGCCTAGGACTTGCAAACCTGCCTGGGCAACACAGCAAGACCTCATCTCTTAAAAAAAAAAGTGTTTTAAGGGAAATACAGAGCTAGGTCCCTACAAGCCTCTGGTCATAACATATTCATCAATGGATTAATGCATAACCTGATTATATGCATTTTTCTGTCTAAAGACACCTGATTAGATACATATTGTTGACTCATTCACATTGAACTCATGGCCAACTGCACCATAACTCATGCCTGAAGGAAGCTGATTGAATGCAGGTGTTGTCTCTGTAAAGCACAGTGCCGCCTTCTTGCACTTAGGAACACTAGACAGTGCTTTATTCCTACACTTAGGGGATGTTTGAAACAGCAGAATCGCCAAAAGAAAGCACAGAAGACCAAAACCATGAAATTACAAGGACCGCAGAAAGGCCACTTGCTTATATGTGGTATCGTGGCTGAAGCAGGACAGTACAACGTGGGCATATTTGACCGCAGGTAGGAACGTGCTTTGAGCCACTCAAAATTGTCTCTGCACCGCCTTATTGGGGGAATGCCCGTGAAAGTACCAGGGGCACTGATGGACTTTAGCTAGTAGGTGGATTTGCAAATACAGAATCCCGCAAATGTTGGGGCTTGACTGTGAATCCATCTGGTGGAGCAGAGTAGAAGAGTGAAGCTTGTCCCATTCATTTCCCACAGCCTCTCCTGGGAAACTAAAGTTGTCCATGCCGAACACACGTGGCAACCCTGGGAGCCGGTCTTCAGGGAGAAGCGGCTTTCTAGAATCGAATCTGAGTGTTTACAGAGGACTCAGTTTAGCTAGTTGTGGCTGCTCTTTTGAAAGGGCTTAATAATAATATAACCGACCAGCAAACCTATGGGCGTGAGAGAGGAAGCCTGCTCAGTCCTTCCTAGGGAGTGGCTCCTAGGGTCTCCTGCGGGAATCGCTGCTCTGAAGATGCCATCAGAAGGCACAGTCACTGGGCTGCAGCAGAGTAGAAGGAGCTGTCCCAGCTGGGAGGCTGGCCGGGGTTTAATACCCTCCACAAAGAGCAGCTTTGAGGGGGACGGCATCTGGCGGCTTGAAAGAGTGCCAGTGGCAAGACACAAACTTCAGTGGCTCAAAGAGAAGCACTTCTCGGAAGCTTCCCTTGCTTTTTGTCAGCAATGAAAAGCGGTGGGCAGTCTAGCAACCTCTTAAGAGGAAAAGGGGGGTTTGCTTTAAGAGGAAGACAACCCCGCAAAGGGGAAACCGTCTCGGATACACTCTGCCCTCTCACCTCCTTCTCTTTGTCCCGTTGAACACCCTTCGCAACTCTCCTCCCCCGGGGATGTCCATTTTTGTTTTTGTTATTCGCTTTTTTTTTTTTTTAGGTACACAAATAATACATTCATACTTTAATGGCGAAGCTGATTCCCCATGGCTCAGCCACCCACTGCCGCTCTGTAATATTTCAGCCTCTCCTTAGGCGAAAGAAGCCATTGTTCTGAGCTTGGCACGAGCTCCCAGACCCTTCACGTATTGTGTACATACAGCTTTGTGCTCACAGAAAAATGCATTTTTTCCCTGAGTTTTAAAAAGTCATATAAATGCTATCATACTGACGTACTGCACAGACTGCCATTGTAGGAATATTATTTCCTTTGTGATAAAAACACAAGGTATTTTAAAGATCCCAGACATCAAAGATCGAGATAGCGCTGACTGATAGAACTTCTGCAATAATGGGAATGTCCCCTGAGCACTTGAACCATGGCGAGTGTGACCAAAGAACTGAATTTTTAATTTTAGTTAATTTTAATGTCAATAACCACATGTGGCTGATGGCTCAGTGTTGGATGGTAGCACAGCTCTAGGTCGTTCTTTTTATTGTTTTTTTATGAGGGGAAATTTTCAAACATCTACAAAAAGAGAGGATCCTATTCCTATGCACCCAACCTCCAGCTTTAATAATAATGATTCAGTAATAAGAATGTCACCATTCTTGTTTCTAGAGTCTTCCTTTCAACTCTCCGTGGTATTCTTTTACATAAATAAATACATGTTTTAACCTTTCTCCTATTGACAGAAGAACAGATATTCTAATTTTCTGCTAAAACACATAAAAGAGTGATCCTCTTGGTATATGTTTCTGAGTGTTATGTGGTATGTATATCTGAGTATGTATGTGTATCTGAGCATGTGTGTGTTTGTGCTGTGTGTACCATATATGTATCTGTGTATGTGTGCATATTTGTGTGTGTGAATCTGTGTATATGGGTGTGTGTATGTATGTGTGTGTGTACAGGTCTGTCTCTGTGTCTGTATGTATCTGTGAGTGTCTGCGTCTGTGTATCTGTGTGTATGCATGTCTGTGTATCTGTGTGTATGCATGTCTGTGTGTGTGCATGTGAGCATCTGTATGTATGTGTATGAGTCTGTATGCATGTGCATGTGTGTACATGTGTATATATGTGTGTGTATGCAGTTGTTTAGGTGTGTGCCTGTATGTGTGTGCACCTGTGCATGTGTGTCAGTGTGTGCACATGTGCACCCCTGTGTACATGTGTGTATGAGTATATACACATGTCTGTGTATTTGTGCTCGGTGTATATATGTGCATGTCTGTGTATTCCTCTAGGGCAGGAACTTAGAAGTGGGCAAGGGGTGGGTGCATTTTCAGCTTTCGCAATGGCCAACCGCCTGTTGGCCAATTCACTAACACAAGCAGTGAAATCAACTTCACGTGGAAACACGCTCCGGGTGCTAAGGAGCTCACAGCCGTGCTGAGTCGACCCGTCCTCAGGGACGGATGCTTGAGCCGTTTCCCATGGTGCTCAGGCTCTGGCATCCGACTGGGAATCCCTGGGTGTCCCGGGATTCAGGGCAAGATAAAGCAGGTCAGATTAATGACACAAAGCCCCCCTGTTCTCCTAATCATCTTATCATTCCGAAGTTCAAACGGAATTTCTCTCTCCACCCCCAGGGGGTTTCTATTTCCCCTTCCCCAGTCCTTGTCTTTGCAGGGCAGGGGACCATCGGTGTTTCTGGAGCTTGCTTGAATGAGTTTTTCCAGGCGAGTACTTTCCCATAAAGACACCATTAATGCAGTAAGGAATCAGCAGCCCAGGGAGGGAAAAGGCTAAGCCATTTTGCTTTCTTAACGGCTTGCAAAGTTCTGCTCTGCTTCCAGGAATCCTCGTAGTGTAGCCACTCTCTTACTGAGCAGTCCTTCCATATCAGGATAGTTATGGATTATCTACATAACGACGCTTTTTAAACTGTTAAGAGAACTGCATCTGTTTAGCTGGCCTACTGTGGCCCTATGGCTAATGCCAAAGGGTGGGTTTTAGCTAAGCTGCAGAGTTTAAAAACAAAACAAAACAAAAACAAACAGCTCCACTACCACCAAAGAAACCCAAACAAACAAACAAACACATCCTACAAAACAAAAAGAGGTGGTCAGGTTCCAGAAAAGGGGACAAGGGAAGAGTCAGGTGGGCAGCCCGTCGTCAATCATTAGAGGAGCTGAAGTCTGACCTTCTCCTTCTTGAAAGACAAAGGAGACAATTTAGAGAGTAAAGTGGATCAAATAAGTCACTGGTTTGGGAGGTGGTGAGCATGGGCCACAGGATGGGAAAAGATCTGGGGGTGCACCCTCCCTGCAGAAGAAACCGTGGGTTGTAGGAGCTCCCAGGGCAGGGGCTCTGGAGGGGTGGCTCCTCCAGCAGTTGTGCCATCCCCAGCCTCGATGACAACGGCAGGCAGGGTTGTACCATTTGGTTTCTATCAGATGAAGAAGGGTCAAGAGGTTTTAAGAACCCCATTTAGGGGAGGGGTCTTTGTTTTCATGTTCAAGGTCTGGCAGCAAAGTTTCCAGGATTCAAAGCAAAGCAAGCCCGTGATGGTGGGTCGGATGGCTCTTTTATGGCCTTTGGTGAGGCCACTGTGTTGGGGACTCCATTCCTAGGCTCCACTAAAGCTTCTGGAAGTCAGAGGGTTGGATCAGTCTTGTTCAGTTCTGATTTTTACATGAATTTCTAGAAACTTTTTGTTCCACTTCATCAGGCCTCATGCAGTAAGCGAATATTCTGTCCCCTCCAAATCCACCTCCCACAGTGGGGCACTAAGGGCTGGCTTAGTGAGGGGACTTTACCTTCTACTTTCAAGTAGTATCCACCAACCCTCCCTTCAAAGATGCGCACACTGAGACATAATGACCTCATGCCAAATGCCATGTAAATAGAGTCCCTGCAAAGGCCTCTGCCACGCAGGACATGGTCCTCTCCGGGCTCCTAAAGCCTTCACGGCCACCTGTGATCTTCACATTCACATCTGTCAAAGTCCAGCCTCCTGTCTTGGTGTTCGTCCCTTTGTCTCAAAATATTCGAGAACTTTATGGGATGTCATACCCCTTTGCAGATTCGGATGGCAACAGCGTGATGAGAAGAGCTCGGCTTTGGAATTTACATGGGTCTGTGTTGAAATCCTGTGTGACTGGAGACTTGGTTATGGTCTCAGCCTCCCTTTTCCCATCTGTGGAATGGAGGCAAGGAGACCCGCTTCATAGGATCATTGCAAATATTAGAGACATAAATGCCGAGTCCTCGCACAGAGCCCGATAGGATCATAGCAAAGATTCGAGACATAAACGTCAAGTCCTCGCACAGAGCCTGATCCACGGCACATGATGATCACATTTCCTTTTGCCCCTAAAATGTTTCCGTTTTCAATTGATGTGAGGGCCGCTATAAGAGACCCGAGCCCGTGGGCTTTGTCTGCAGTATGTATAAAATCATGACTCTGCTTTATACAGGATACGTTAAAGATTCATTTTAGCATCCTTTAAGTCGTTGGAGGAGAACAGGGAGTAAGGAAATGAGAAACCATCTCTGAAGTTAAAAAGTTAAAGAGGAAATGTCAGAAATTCAATTTGGGCATAAGTCCTTAACTGAACCTCTGTTGCATAAAACACAACCCATCAAAAATAACTAGGGAAGGACATTTGATCTGCGGCTCTGATTTGCCGCAGCCACAAGTGAGAGTCATACACCAGTGACGTGGGTGCTGTCTGCTCCATGAGTTGCTGGTGGACAGGGCTTGTATCTCCCAAGCCAGCTGCCTACTCTGAACTTGGGGTGAAGGCTACCTCTTGAGCACAGTGCTCCCACAGAGAGCTGGGCTATGGCCCCTGGAACAGCCCCTCACGAAGTATTTGGTCCTCGCTGGCTCAAAGGGGTTGCTGGTAGGACCCCCTCACACTTAGACCTAGAAGACACGCATAATGTGGCTGTGTGTTATTCAGAATTTTATGGGCAGAAAGTGCCTCCCCATCAGAACTCTGAAAGCCACTCCTTAGCCAGATGTGTTTTCATCAGAGGTGGCCTTTTATTCATTTGCTCCTGCCCACGTACCCCTCTCAGAATGTTCATTTATGACCCATCCAGCAGACCTGAGAGGTGGGCCTCTGAAAGTGGCACCGTTTCTCTCTTTCGCCAACATTTAACCCTCTATTTCCTAGACTGATGGAAGGGCCAGCGCTTGCCTTTGAACCACAGGGGAGACACCCTGATTTTCCCCCTCCAGGGGCACAGGTACAGAGGTGGCTGTCCCTGCAGAAACTTCCCTCCACATTTTCCCTTTCCGTTGGGCTTCCCCAAATCCTCATCCCTCCTTCCACAAACCCAGACCCTGCCTGGTCTCATGGTTGTGGAGAATTAACTCAGGGGCAAGAAGGCTGGATAAGGAGATAAGTGAGGAAATAAGAGAAATAAAAATAGAAATGCCACAGCAGGGATCTCGTGGCAGTACCCACTCTGGGCTGGGATTGTTCTACATGTGTGACAGGCGTTAAGTCCTCCCATCTTCTTGATAACACTGTGAAGTAGGTTTCATTCTTATCCCCCATCTTTTAGATGAGGACATTGAGGCAGAGAAAGGGGACACATTTGCTTTACATTCACTCTGCTAGATCAGGTCCTGATGCGTAGTAGATGCTCAGTATTTGTTGAGTGAATGAAGATGTGATTGATAAAACTGGAAATGGGAACAGTGTGGTGGCTCACACCTGTGATCCCAGTACCTGGGGAGGCTGAGGCGGGAGAATCCCTTGAAGCCAGGAGTTTGAGACCAACCCGGGCAACATAGTGAGACCCACATCTCTACAAAAAAATAAAAATACATTAAAAAATTAACCAGACATGGTTGATGCACACCTGTGGTCCCTGCTACTTGGGAAGCTAAAGCAGAAGGATTGCTCGAGCCTAGGAGTTCGAGGCTGCAGTGAGCCATGAATGTACCATTGTACTGCAGTCTGGGTAACAGAGCAAGACTCTGCCTCAAAAAAAAAAAAAAAAAAAAGAAAGAAAGAAAGAAAAAACTGGGAATGGGAATGCAGTGGGTTGTGCTGTGCAAAGCTCTCAGCAAAGCCCCAATTCGGGAACCCGCAGGACAAGTAAGCATGTGTGTATGCTGTCCTGAGCTGAGCCTTACCTCTAGCAGGGATGCTGGCGTGGAGGTTGCCCCAGATCTGGGGCTTCTGCACCAGGAGGTGTGGATGCCTCTGGTTGGTTGTCCACCTGGAGCACCAGGCTGGGAAACCTGTGCCTGGGAGGGAACCGCACACCCAGTGCTTTGCCCTGCAAGGCTTTGAGTAACTGAGTTCCATTGTAGACTCCTCCGGCAATTCTAAGGAACCAAATTGTTCTCAATTCATTATAATGAAAAACAAAAATCAGCTGGGCACGGTGGCTCACACCTGTAATCCCAGCACTTTGGGAGGCCGAGGCGGGTGGATCACGAGGTCAGGAGTTCAAGACCAGCCTGGCTGACACGATGAAACCCCCGTCTCTGCTAAAAATACAAAAATTAGCTGGGCATGGTGGTGGGGGCCTGTAATCTCAGCTACTGTGGAGGCTGAGGCAGGAGAATCACTTGAACCCAGGAGGCAGAGGTTGCAGTGCAGAGATCACACCATTGCACTCCAGCCTGGGCAACAGAGTGAGAATCTGTCTAAAAAAAAAGACAAAAATCACGGAGGCGATTTTTGTGTGTGGAGACGCGGGTGTTTGTGCAGGCCAGCTGCCCGTGCAGGCGGGAGTCGCCCTGCCTGGCTCCAGGAACCACAGACCCAGCTTGCTCCTGGGCAGCCGTGCCCGGCCGTCACCTGTGCCCTTCCCCGCCCTCTGGTGGCAGAGCTTAGAAATGTCCACTGGCTCCTTGGCCGGCAGGTTCCTGTATGGGTCTGACTTAGTCCCAAGAGGCCAGGGCTTCTATTTCACCCAGGGGATCCCTCCACTTCCAAGAGCCCGAGCCCAGGAAAAGCGTCTGGGCCAGTGGCTTCCTCTTCTGGGATCCGTGGTGTCAGTGTGGAGAGAGGAAGAGGCTTTTCTTGGGCTGGCGTGGCCAACCCAGAGAATACAGGGCCAGGCAGGGCTGGAATGCCAGGGCGGCCAGGTGGGGACTCTGGTGATCTGAAGACCCAAGGGACGGCCCCTCCCTGACTCCAGCCGATGGCTGCCAGGCAGCGAATCCAGCCTGCTATTGCCCCAAATCTTAACTTTTCTAAAGAAACTAAGAATCTCAGTTTTTATGTGCTGTCTCTAATTTTAAAGAAGTGGCATCTTCCCTCCCTCTCTTCTTCCCCTTGGCTCTTCTCTCTTCCCTCTCTCCCTCCCTCTCTGTCATTCTTTTAACTGCTGTGTGTGCAATAAACTGTCCGAGGGCCAGTGAGGCCCCCTGGGCCTAGAGTTTGAGACTGCTTCCCTGGAGAAGGTGTCGCTGAGTCTGAGCTCCGCAGCCTCTGACCAGCTTGGACCAGCACTGGGCTAGGAGCATGTGCTCCGGGTGAGAGAGGGCCCTGCAGGCCCTGCCATCACCTTGCTGTGGGGGCCACCCCAAAGAGGTACAGTCATCCTCCAAGGAGGCTTGGGCCGTGTGCTCTGTGCAGCTGACGCCGACTGGCTTCACTCCTTCCCTCCACTTCCGGGCGCTGATTTTGTGTTGTTTATTTCGGTTGCCCTAGTTTTGATGCAATAACGGGGAGGATCTTGTTTCCACTTCTTAACAGAGTGTTGGTTTCACACGTAGCTTGAGGAAAACAGTGGCAGCTGGCTAAACACATACCAGATACTGAATTCACAGGAGGCTGCTCCAAAAGAAGTCTGTGCGGGCAACAGAAGACCGTGACAGTTTGTATTTTGCCAGACTCTGTGGCTACCTTCACACCCTGCAAGAATCCCCCTGGGAGAGACAAAGACCATAGACACTGGCGAGATGCAGAAATGAGTCCGGGGTACCCAGGGGGTTGGCAGCCTGAGCTCCAAGCGGTGCTAACTCCTTTACTTTGTTCCTACTTCATTCATTCATTCATTCATTCATTCCATACTTAGTAAGCATGCCCAAATTCCAGATACTGATCTGGGCACTGGGGACAAACACGATAAAGTCCCTCTTTCCTGGGCTGCCCAGTCTAGTAGGAAAAGAGAGACACTAAGCAAAGAAAACAGCAAAAAACAAAGATCATTTTGGAGATAGCAGGAAGAGCCATGAAGACAGTGCAGTGGAGGTGGATGGGGACAGATGGGGACAGATAGGGATGGGGTGAGAGCTGCTTCCGCTGGGACGGTCAGGAAGTAGGCTTCTGCCAGGGCACATCATCTTTCTCCAGAGAGCTCAACACCACGCAACACCACATGCCTGCATTCTGTTTTCTCCCACCGGAACATAGGTATCATGCTTGCAGGAACTCTGCTTTATTCACAGCCACCCAGACCAGAGCCTGGCACATAGTAGGTGCTCAGCCAATGTGTTGATCATGGAGGGAGCACTTGCATCATGAAAAGGCTCCATGAGGATTTGGGGAAGAGCATCCAAGAAGAGGGCATGGCCAGCCCTGTGCCTCTGAGTTGGCGTAAACATTCCATGCTGGTGTATGTGGCCAAAGGCAGGTGCACACTGAGTAGGGGGCATTGGATGAATCCAGGTAGACACAGGCCAATTAAGGCCCAGCCCTCACCACATTAAGAAGCTTAGATTTTATTCAAAGAGAAGCTGCTGAAGGGTTAAGTTTTCTTTTCTGTTTTGTATTGTTTCATTGTGTTTTGTGTGTGACAAGGTCTTGTTCTGTCACCCATGCTGACGTGCAGTGGTGCAATCATAGCTCACTACAGCATTGAATTCCTGGGCTCAAGCGATCTTCCCACCCCAGTCTCCTGAGTATCTGGGCTACTGGCATGCCCCACCATGCCAAGCTAATTTTTTCACGGAGATGGGGTCTTGCTGTTTTGCCCAGGCTGATCTCAAATGCATGGGCTCAAGTGATCCTCCCACTCCAGCCTCCCAAAGCGCTGGGATTACAGGTGTGAGCCACCACACCCAGCAGGTTATTCGTTTTCTGGGCTACTGTAATGGAGCGCCACAACTTTCTTGGCTTAAAAATATTAAGAATTGATTACCTTATAGTTCTGGAGGCCAGAAGCCCACCATGGGCCTCAGCGGGCAGAAAGCAAGGTGCTGGCAGGGCTACGTTCCTCCTGGCAGCTCCGGAGGCAAATGCGTTTCCCTGCTTTTTCCAGCTTCTAGAGGTGCCCATGTACCTTGGCTCCTGGCCCCTTCCCTCTTCTGCAGAGCTGGCAGCTGTGGGTGGGTCCTGCTCGCTTCGCATCCCTGCAGCCTCCTCTGCCACCTCCCTCCTCCACCTCTAAGAACCCCAGGTTACATGGGGAGCACCCAATCACTCTGGATGATCCTCCTGGCTTACTGTCAGCCGACTGGCCACCTGCCTCCACCTGTAGCTGCACGTCCACCTCCCTCTCCCTGCAACCTTACCTATGCACAAGCTCCACGGATTAGGATGAGGCCCTCTCTAGGAGAGGAGACATTATTCTGTCTACAGGGTTTTAGTTCAGACAGGGACAGAATCTGATTTCTGATGTGTAAAGATCCCTCTGTGCTGAATGGGGAAATGGGTCACAGCCTGGGAAGAGCGAAGCCGGGAGCCCAAGAAAAGGCTGTGGCGCTGTCCAGGTGATCTGCACAGGTGGCCTGGACTGAGTGGTGGCCGTGGAGAGAAGATACAGGGTTGCTTTTAGACACAGGCAGATACAGGGTTGCTTTTAGAATCAGATCATCTTCTAGCTTCCCAGGCTTTTATGTTGAAGCTGTAATTTGAAGAGTTGTGTGCTGTCCTCTTGGTGCATTTTATCAGCTTCCAGTGAGTGGAGGCTGATGCCTTAGCGCTGCGGTTCTCAAAGTGGGGTTCCTGGGCCAGCAACATCAGAACTTCCCTGAGAAGTTCTTTGGAAATGCAAATTCTCAAGCCACTCTAATGGAGGGGCTCCTGCAGTCACCCTCCCTCCAAGTGGTGGCCATACAGTATGCCACGGTTTGAAAACCACTACGGTAGGATTGGTGCTAACACTTAAATCCTAACTCCACTCTGGCAGCTGGCCAGCAGGATGGCCTTGGAGGAGTGGCCTGAAGGCCAGGAGACCCTTTCTCATCATTTTTCCGACAACTTACTCAGCTTCCTTTGCAGGAGTTGAGGGCAGACCTCATGTGAGAGGCTCACTGTGGTGGGATGGAAGAGGCGTCCCTGACTCCCTCCTTTGCACGTGTATGTTAAGTGGGCACGTGTATTCCCCTCAGGAAAGGTACCTTCAATATCCATCCATCAGCTTTCCCCGAGGACCCCAGAGCCCAGCAAAAGATTAAGTAGCCCTGGTCTGTGTGCTAGACACGGTGAGGGAACAATCCTAGTTAGCATTTAACGAACACTTTCTGCATATTGGATTCTGTTTTAGTTGTTTTATATGCATTGACATAGTTCATCCTTATGAACTATCCGTCATGAACCAGCCTTAGGAGGTAGGTATTGTTAGTATCATTGTCCCCATTCCACAGATAGGAAAACTAAGGCACGAAGAATGAACCTCCTTGCTTTAGGTCACACAGATGCCAAGTGGCAGAAACAGGATTCACAAACCTTCAGAGCCTGTGCATTTTGTCCCCACACAGACTTTAGATCAGGGGTCTGGCAAACTAGAACCCTTGGGCCAAACCCCTGCCGTCTGCTTTTATATGGCCTTCAAACTAAGAATAGTCTTTATATTTTTTAATGGTTTCATTTTAAATGGTTACATAAATACTTACATAGCATCCTCAATTTTGCCTCTTGTCATAAAATACCTACTATCCACTGATATCTATGACCTGAACCTCTAATTAGAATTTGCAGAGTCTCCGCCACCCTCTGCTCTCTCTGTCTGTCTGTCTGTCTCTCTCTCTCTCAGAGATGTGTGGATGCAACACAGACCCTTTTCTCTATGGAGACAGGGAGCTTCGTGCTTTGAGGTACCCTGGTGGGGATTTCAATAAGCCTCTGCAGCAGCTCCTGGGGGGAGGTGGGTTGTCACTGCCACTTCATTCATCAAGAAAGGCTTGAACCGGTGGAGCCACTTGCCCAGGCAGCCGAGTTTACAAGTGAGGCACTGCACCTTCATCATGCCTGATGCAAAAGCATATTCTTCCTTCTCAACTGCCTGCCTGGTTTGAAAGAGCTTATATTCCAGTTTCTCAAATAACATTTGAGTGTGAGAGAGCCTGACCCCAGAACGTCATGGAGGAGCACAGTGTGGTTTGAAAGAGCTTCTATTCCAGTTTCTCAAATAAGATTTGAGTGTGAGAGAGCCTGACCCCAGAACGTCATGAAGGAGCAAAGTGTGTAGTCCAGGTGAAGGATGGGGAGGAGACACAGGGAGAAAGAAGGGCCAGTGTTGGCCAAGGGTATCAAAGAAGACTTCCTGGAGGAGGTGGGGTAGCAAAGACAGGCAAACAGGTGATATTCAGACTTTCTTATACAAAAGGATATTATTTCAGGGGTATCCAATCTTTTGACTTCCCTGGGCCACACTGGAAGAAGAAGAATTGTCTTGGGCCACACATAAAATACACTAACACTAATGATAGCTGATGAGCTAAAAAAAAAAAAAAATCACAAAAACATGTCTTAATGTTTTTAAAATGTTTACAAATTTGTCTTGGGCTGCATTCAAAGCCATCCTGGGCCACATGCGGCCTGCAGGCCGTGGGTTGGAGAAGCTTGATTGATACGTTTCTCTAGCTAAAAGCTGCATGATGGTCTCTAACCTGAGGCACAGATTTATCAAGGTGCACAAACAGTGTGAATCTGCTAGTTACAGAAACCTAAAAATGGGTGGTTCAAACAAAGTTGGGATATTTTTCTTGCAAAACAAAAAGTCCTGAGAGATGCCTATCATGGCATGCAACTTGTCCTAAGCATCATTGCTTTAAAATAGTGCTTTATTGACCCCCACTTGTTCTAGGAAATGACGATCCACAGTCAACCTATAACACTGAACAATCTTCCTCTTTTGAAATATCCTGAAATTGCCCCCCTTGCTCACTTGCAGCTAATCCAGGGCCGTCAAATGTACATGAAGACCAATTGGAAAGTCTCTCCCCACTTTCAGAATTCCCAACTTCATGGGACACTTGCCAATCAGACACGTCTCAGGATTTCCTCTTTTACTCTATAAAATAGACTCTCCTTCCTAGAACTCTTGAATCCTTGCTGAAAGGAAATGACAGACAACAGGCTTCACCACCACAAGCTCATGAATTAACAGCCCTTGTTTATTTTGCTGCAGAATCAATTTTGTCTTTGATAGCACAGTGTTTGGCAGGAGGTTATATTCCGATTTCAGTGTTTGGCATATATTAACATAAATATATGTGCGTCCAACATCTCTTAGCTTTATTCTGTGACAGGAAGGGGTTGCTAGATGCTGGGCTGAAGGAAAGGAGTTTTGTGTTTGGCAGCCTAGGCTGGCATGATGCTTCGAGATGCCAAGGGGGACCCAGTTCCTGCTGTTATTCCATTCAGTTATCCTCAGCATGAGCTTCTTGCCTCATGGTCACAAAAAGGCTGCTCCATCTCCAGCATCAGATCAGCATTGCAATCAGGCGAAAAAGAAAGGGCGAATGGGCAAAGGTACCTGATGATGACTCAGCTGTGCTCCTTTTAAGGTGCTATCCTTGAAGCTCCACCCAACAACTCCCTTTTGTAGCTCCCGGCCTGGATATTGGTACACAGCCATCTTTAAGTGCATGCGAGGCTGAGATATACACTTCTTTAAAGACGATGTATTAGTCCATTTTCACACTGCTGATAAAGGCACACCCAAGACTGGGTAATTTACAAAAGAAAGCAGTTTAAGGCACTCACAGTTCCATGAGGCTGGGGAGGCCTCACAATCATGGGGGAACGTGAAAGGCGTGTCTTACATGGCGGCAGACAAAAGAAGAGAGCTTGTGCAGGGAAACTCCACTTTGAAAAACCATCAGATCTCATGAGACTTACTACCATGAGAACAGCACAGGAAAGACCTACCCCCATGCTTCGATTATCTCCCGCCAGGTCCCCCCAACAACATATGGAAATTCAAGATGAAATTTGGGTGGAGACACAGCCAAACCACATCAGACAGCCATATGGCATTCCCCAAGAACATACGGATTCCAGACACAAGAAGAAAACTGATGCTGGGAAGCCAACAGCATCCTCTGCTGGGTACTCTCTGGGTTTCTTTACAGGCAGGAAAGGGAACAAACTTTTGTAAGGACTTTTAATAACATGGCTAGGCACAAAAAGGGGGTTGCCAGAGATGTAAAGCAAGCACAACTTGGGTTAACCCATCTGAACTGCTGGGTACTCACAAAGGAAAAAGTCCTTTCCTTCAGCCCAACATCTAGTGACTCCTTCTTGTCACAGAAGAAAACTAAGAGATGTTGGATGCTCGTATATTCATGTTAGGTGCATCACCTTTTCTCTTCTTTGAAGATAGATATTTAAGAATAGCAAAGAACAAGTAGGGAAAAAATAAGAAATTCTACCTTTAAAGTGTGTTGTGCACCTGTCGGAAAACCATACGAGCCATACACGGGATAGTATATGTATCTGGTCTCTTTTCAGCCAGCCAGATCGGGTAATAGCAGCTCTGTTGCCAAGGGACACTCTCTTAAAGCAGCATGTTAATTGCACAGCTAATGTGTGAGTACACTCTCCCTTATTTTACAAAAAAAAAAAAAAAAATCTAGTAAAGCTAAAACACATGTGACCGTCCCAAAGATCTCATCTCCCTTCTACTCCTCTTAGGTAATCACTTTTGTAAGTGTGATTTACTATTTATAATTTTTTTCTAAACATTTATGTATATGTGTGAGTACATATTTACACACAAACACACATATATACAGATATACAATCATAGCGTTGTGTTTCAGTTTCTTGTTATTGTAACATAATTATTAAATTAATATTTTATGGTAATAACAGAATACTAAATCATATTCAATTAAATATATAGTTCATTTTAATATATTAAAATTAATTTAATAGAATATTTATACTATTATATATAAATACTAATATCAATATAGTTGTTTTAACATAATTGTTTTAGCATAAATGATATGTTCCTTATGTGATAATTGTGTAATAATGGTAACTATCTACATAATATCCACTCTCGCCTCCCTCCTTACTTACAGAATACTAAATTTGTTGGAGGTGGCAGTGTGCCCAGTTAAAAACACAGATGCTTCTCTACTTATGATGGGGTTATGTGCTGATAAATCCATTGTAAATTGAAAATATTCTAAGTTTGAAAATACATTTAATACACCTAACCTATGAAACATCGCAGCTCAGCCTAGCCTACCTTAAACGTGTTCAGAACACTTACATTAACCTACACCTGGGCGAAATCATCGAACACAAAGCCTGTTTTCTGATAAGGTATTGAATATCTCATGTAATTTGTTGAACGCTGTTCTGAAAGTGAAAAGCAAAATGGTTGCATGAGTATTCAAAGCACAGTTTCTACTGAACGGGTATCACTTTCACACCGTCATAAAGTAGAAAAATCCTACGTTGCAGTATCCTAAGTTGGGGACCAACTGCAATCTCCTGCCTAGACCTCCTTGTAGTGGTGCAATTATGAGCCAGGATGGGAAGAATATATAAACTGATGTTCACTGAGTTACCGGAGTCAATTAAAAAAAAGGTTAAGTAAACAGACTTACCTAATACAGACATTTTCCCCTTAATTTGTTTCTCCTGGAACTCAGATGCAATGGCTGGATGGGTAGCAGCTTTGTCGTGGTCATAGGCATGAAGCCCTTTAGCAGAGTTGGTGGTACAGAAAGATACATGGATGCGGGGTCCTTAGTGAGTTCATGGAGCCGTTGAATAAGCTCTGGGTAGTGTTTCTCTGAAGTTCTGTGGGGGTAAAAACTACAAAGAAAACATAATTATTACAAATACTTGTGGTTATTTGTTTTTACATAATTGACATTGTTCTGTAACTTAGTTTTCACCCAATAACACATCTTGGAGATCTTTCTATGCTAGTACATGTAGTTCTCCTTTCCAACTGCTTCCTAATAATAGTAAAAAAAAAATAGGTAGTTGTAAGTGGGAGTTGAACAATGAGAACACATGGTCACAGGGAGGGGAACATCACACACTGGGGCCTGTCGGGGGTGAGGGGCAGGGGAAGAGAGAGAATTACAAATGCTCGCATGCATTAGACAAATACCTAGTGCATGCGGGGCCTAAAACCTAGATGACGGGTTGATAGGTGCAGCAAACCACCATGGCACATGTATCCCTATATAACAAACCTGCACATTCTGCACATGTATCTCAGAACTTAAAGTAAAATAATAATAATAATAATAGGTAATGTTTTTGAGGACCTATCATGTGCCAGGCATGACTGAGCACTTTGTATTTAGTAAGTTGTTTAATCTTCAAAATGGTCCCAAGAGGAGTGTGCTATTAAGAAGCTCCTTCTATAGATGGGAACAGAGGCACAGACAGGCTAAGTGAGCACCCACCATCACAGCTAGGAAGTGGCCAGGCTGTGATTGGAGCCCGGTGGGCTGGCCCGGAGCTGCCCTCTCCACAGAGCCCTATCCTCTGTATCTCTTCTCTTTCTTTCTTCACTGCATTCTCTCCTGGGGTTTGCTATGTTCAGGCAGTTTACTGTGGATAGCCTCTTCTATTATTTCCAATCAGGCGCAAAGCTGCAGTGGACACCTTAGACATGTCTGCCTGTGCCCAGGAGTGAGAGTGACCCTAGGTTAGCCACTGACCAGGGAGCATCTTAGGTCAGCGGATGGCACTCAGAGGCTTCAGTGCCTTCCAATCAGGTGCCCCCACCATACATCAGCAGCTGTGACCCCTGGCAGCTACTCCCCACAGCCTCACTGGCCCCAGGGTAGGGGAGCCTTCTAGTAGTTGGGCTCAGGACATCTCTCTGCCACTCCCCCACGGGTAGAAGGTGGTTTCTCCCCCTTCCTCCAGCATACTGTGTCTCCACCTGTGCCCAGGGGCCATAGGGTTTGCTTAACCTGAAGGCTTTGGTCCCACAGGGGAGAGAGAAAGGTCTGGTTAGGGCTTCGCCATGTGTCTTCTAACATGGTCCATTCTGTCTTCCTTGTGAGTGCCTTTTTTTGTGGTTTGTGAGTTTGCAAAGGAAGGTGCATCTTTCTGGAACAATTGCAACCGTCAGGGGCCTTCAGCACCCAGCTGCAGCAGTGTAGCAAGGCAGGCAGCAGTGTAGCAAGGCAGGCAGCAGTGAAAGGTCATATGAGGGGGTCTATATTCCATAGAGAAACTTACCACCATAAAACAGCGCAAAAGTGGGTCTGCTTTTTGCTCTTACTGTGGGTTTGCAATTTGAAATAACAAGTTGGTCCCCATGGAGGTGGATTGCACTCGCCCCTCCCCTTGGGACATTGCCTCCTCCAAGGCCTGGGTCCCAATGCTTTTCTCTTCTTCTTCTCTTCTGCGTTCCAACCTTGCACTCCTGCAGCGTGGAGTCCTCTTGCTTCTCTCCTCACATGGCCACCTTCTGCTTCTAAACAATGATTAGGGTGCAAGTCTGCCCTCACCTGTCATGTCATACGCCCATGCTGACTTCTTCCCCTCTGAGCCCTTCCCTGTTGCGACTGGCCACCTCCCCTCTGCTCAGCCTCCCACGAGTTTGATAAACACAGTTTAATTGTCTGTGTGCTCCCTACAGAAGCAAGGCAGCATGGGGTACAGACAAGCCTCTTAGTTAATGTTGATGGAGGGAAGACCGTTCCTTATCCCTCTGTTGATTTTTTTCCCCCGATTAACGTTAAGACCGAGATGGATGTCTTGCCGGTGCAATATTAAATAAGAACCGCGATAAGCTCAGAGGCCTCATCCATCAGAGCGGATGCTGAGCATCAGTCAGTTAAGAATGACAAGAAGGCATCTCAGGCTGGCTCAAGCCATGGAGGAGAAAAGTACAGGGGCCTCCAGCTTCAGGCACTGCTGGATTCAGGGGCTCCATCTCCTGACCTTTCTTTCCACGATGCTAACTGTACATACGTGCAAGCTGGCATTCAGCATCTCTAGACTGACCTGAACATCAGCCAGTGATAGTTCTGCAACCTTTGTGTCTACCAAGGACTGACACTCTCTCTCTGTAGGGAAAAATGGAGCTGGAGTGAGCTACGGATTTGAAATAAAGCCTAGGTCCTTTTGTAGTTCATAAGGGTGAACGTGAACCTTTTGTAGTTCATAAGGTTTTCATCCTCATGTGTGAGACATGTCTCCCTCCGACCTTATTATGATGTTGGCACGTTGCCCGTCTGATGTGAAAAATAAGAAATGAATAAAATTTTTAAAAATACATAACATAAATCCTGTGCTCTGAGACAGGGTAGCGCAGAAGTGGGCACAGGGATCCTGAGTTCAAATTCTGATTTCAGAATTCTTAGCTGTGTGACCTTGGCTGAATTACTCAATCTCTCTGGGCCTCAATCTCTTTATGTGAAAATTAGGGACAATAAAAATACTTCACGCATAGGGATGTTGAAAGTACAGAAGTGGGCACAGGGATCCTGAGTTCAAATTCTGATTTCAGAATTCTTAGCTGTGTGACCTTGGCTGAATTACTTAATCTCTCTGGGCCTCAATCTCTTTATGTGCAAATTAGGGGTAATAAAAATACTTCACGCATAGGGATGTTGAAAGTGCAAAAAAGTCGATATATGATATGCAGCACCCGGACCAACAGGGCGTTGAGGGATGGTTTTACTGTTGTCCTCCTCGCATCTTTTCCTCTCCTGTCTTGATAATCCAGGTGTCACAAGGATAAAAGATTTCACCTTCCACTTAACGGATATTTTTCCCCACTGACTTTTCAGAATTCTCCCTTATAATTCCCCATTCCCTCTTGGAAAGCTCAGTTTAAGTGTCCTTTTCACACGTTAAAGGCTTTAAAATGAAAGAGAAAATTGCTTTTATCTTCTGGTGCATTCTTTTCTCTTTTTGTTTACTCAACCATCAGGAAAGCATTTTCTACTTTGTCCCCTAAGACTTGTCATTAATATAATCATTCTAAATGCTGTTATAACCAAACAAAACTACAGATGCTAACTAGCAAGCAGATGAAACTCACATGTGGGGGAAAAATGCGAATGACTCTTTGGTACATACAAGTTTTTTTAAATTATCTGTAATTAGTGGGAAAGAAAATATGTGGACTATATTAAAAATAAGCTCTTTATTTTTGAGGAAAAAGACCATCATAAAGAACAGGAATGCTGTCCTTTTTATTTATGTGAATTGAGATAATTGGGACTCTCAGGGTTAATGTAAGTTTCCATCATAAATAATACCACCATCTGTGATAAATGGATGCCTCTCTCTTTGAATAGATACAGCGAAACATTCTCAAACCATATGCTATGTGAGCAGCAAATGCAGATATTTAAATTCTGCTGTAAATGCTTGTATTATACAGCTCTAAATCCCTCCAGATTTTTTTTTCTTTTTGGTTTCCATTTCCAAACTGTTTTGGAGGCACAGTAAAAACCATGTTTACATTTTCAATCAGAGAGGTAAACCTGGTCTATAAATCAGATTGTAAAATGCACTGAAGAAACACTAAGAAAGTTCTCTTATGCATGAAACATGACTCGGAAAGACTTCCTCTCTATCAGGGGTTCGCACACTATGGCCTGTGGGTCAAACACAGCCCACCACCAGTTTCTGTGTGGTGGCCTGAAAACTAAGATTTTTTTTTATGTTTTTATGTCTTTAGATAGTTGGAAAAGTGTTATTTAATAGAGAGGCAGTGTTTTTAACATGTGAAATTCAAATTCTAGTGTTTAAAAGTAAAGTTTTATTAGAACACAGAAAGAGTCATTTGTTTACATTTGTCTCTGGCTGCGGTCACAGGAGGGTTGAGGAGTTGCAACGGAGACCATTTGGCCCACGAAGGCTGAACTATCTACTGCCTGGGCCTTTACAGATAATAGTATGCTGACTCCTTCTTTACATGACTAGCAAAGCAGAGTTACCACAGTTTGGATCAAGAAAGGTGTGTCCTCTTAGAAGCTTTTGGCTGATAGTGAGAGAAAACCCTCGCGCACTGAGGAAGTCCACTGGCTCACATGGCTGGAAGGGCAGCGGCAAGGTGAGATCCAGGCGAGCTTCTCCCGGGCCCCTCACTGGGCCAACCCCTGGGATAAAAGCACAGCCCCTTCCCTCACTGTGCCCACCCGTGGCTGAGCTTGTCTCTGGGCACTCATGCATAGATTCCAGATGGATAACAGTGTTTATGGGGAGACTGGCTCACTCATTGGCCCCTGGGGTGAAAGGCGTTTGCTTAAGAGTGAGGGACCTTCTTTCCCAGAAGTCCTAACACACTTCTCATAGGTCCTTGGCCCAGTTTGGCCGGGGGCAGGGCTTTCCCAGCCCAGCACAGTGATCTCTGGGGCTGGATAATTCTGTGGGCGGGCTGTTCTGCACAGTGTAGGATGTTGAACAGCATCCCTGGCCTCTGACTGCCCGCTAGATGCTAACAGGATGCCCCCCAACCCCATTCTTTTGTTTTTTTTTTTTTTTTTTTGCAGGATGGGGATGGAGTCTCGCTCTGTTGCCCAGGCTGGAGTGCACTGGCACAATCTCGGCTCATTGCACCCTCTGCTTCCCGGGTTCAAGCGATTCTCTTTACTCAGCCTCCTGAGTAGCTGGGCTTACAGGCGCGCACCACCATACCTGGCTAATTTTTGCATTTTTTTGTGGAGATGGGGTTTCACCATGTTGGCCAGGCTGGTCTCAAACTCCTGACCTCAAGGGATCCACCACCTTAGCCTCCCAAAGTGCTGGTATTACAGGCTTAAGCCACCGCACCTGGCTGCCCCCCAGCCCCATTCTTGACAACAGAAAAAATCTCCAGACATTGTGAAATGTATCCTTGGGAGCAAAACTGCCTCTGTTTGAGAATCACGGGTTTAGGCCTATGTATAACTGAACCAGGTAATGGGAATGAGCTTGGAATTGCCCTGTGTGATTTAGACCAGGGAATGGCAAACTACAGACCATGGGTCAAATCCAACCCGTCACCTGTTTTGGTACAGGCTGCAAGCTAAATACGGTATTTACATTTTTAAAGATTATGTAAGTACCTATATATAATGTTGATTTTTGTCTTCTAGCCTGCAAAAACCTAAGACATTTACTATATGGTCCTTTAAGAAAAAGTTTGCCAACCTCTGGGTTAACACCAATCATTCTCAACCCTCACCTTTATGAGCCATGAAACGAAATCTCTGATTTGATAACCTACATATGTACATAATTAAAAACAAATCAGTATAGTGCTCTGTCATAGGCGGGAGAAACAATTCAAAGTCAAGTAATATTTTAACAGGTATATCTAGAAGGCCGAATGAAGTAGTCAGATACTTGCTCCTGTATTTAGAGTCACCATGGGTGTGTCAGCCACAGATGCAGACTGGTATAGCTATGTTGGAGCAAGTTGCATTTCACATGCAGATTGGACATGGTGATGTAATTTTCGGAAAGGATCAACAACTTTTTAGATAAGTTTCATCAAAGTCTGATCTCCACCCCAGTAGTTGCAATTCTGGAACACATACAGTATGTGGAATCATTGCCCTTCTCCCAGTTATTTAGTGGATGTTTAAGATCGGCTCTTTGCTTGGATCATTGTAAGTGGGTTCCTCACCTCTGTGAATGTCCAGTGGGGCAGCGTCATGCAGAATCTGGGCAATTCTTTGTGGTTGTAGAACAGTCTCGTGCTGTGCAGAAAACCTAGCAGAACTGGCTGTGATCTCTACATGCCAGTGGTGTTCCTCCCTCTAGTCATTGTGATAATCAAAAATGCCACCCTCCCCAAAGATGTTTACATCCCTATCGCCAGAGCCTGCAAATATGTGACCTGCGTGGGGAAAGGAACTTTGCAGATGTGATTAAGGTAAGGCTCTTGAGATGGGGGGACTATCCTGGATCATCCAGGTGGCCCTGATGTCATCACAGGGGTCCCTGTAGAGGGAGACAGGAAGTCAGGGGCGAGAGAAGCTGCCGAGATATTGGCTTAGAAGAGAGAGACTCCAAGCCAAGGACTGCAGGTGACCTCCAGAAAATGGAAAAGGGAACAGATTCTTCCCTGAAGCCTCCAGAAGGAACACAACCCTACTGACACTTCAGGGTTTTTTTGTTTGTTTTAGCTTTTATTTTAAGTTCATGGGTATATGTGAGGGATGTGCAGGTTTGTTACATAGGTAACCATGAGTCATGTGGGTTTGTTTTATAGATTAGTTCATCACCCAGGTATTAAGCCCAGTATCCATTAGTAATTTTTCCTGATCCTCTCCCTCCTTCCACCCTTCACCCTCCGTTAGGCCCCAGTGTGTGTTGTTTCCCTAGTGACACTTTGATTTTAGAGTTCTGACCTCCAGGACTATATAAAAAGAAAAAATATATATGTGTTGTTTTAAATGGCTAAGTTTGTAGTAATCCGTTCCAGCAGCATAGGAAACTGACACACCGTCCCTTAGAGGAGCACCTGTCCTGGGAGAGCCCCAGCCTGAGCCAATCAGAACCCACCTGCCGACGGACCTCGGTTCCAAGCCGCATTGTGGGTGGTCAGCGGGGGAGGGCAGGTGGAGGATGTGGAGGAATCGGCCACGTGGCCACCACGCAAGCCATTAGCTGAGCTTAAGTTGCGGAAACACTGACACCATGCAGTTAAAGCAGCCCATGTTAGACTTGTAACTTCGCCTGGTAAATATTTCCCTCTGTGCCTATGTAGGGCACCCTTCTTGTGCTGATGAAGTCCAAGATTCTGAAGATTTGAGAGCATTTGTCTTTGAAAGGCACAGTTCCTTTGCTGTACTTCTAGGAGTCTGACTGAGTAGCATCTGAGAGTGATTATGGAGCGCTCCCAGAGAAAAGGGGGGAACTATCCCCCCAGGGGCTCAGAGGGGAATATAAGTACCTGCTCTTTTAAAGGAGAGTTTGACGGTTACGAAATTGCAAACCGCGCTATGTAATTTCAGCAAAGGATATTCAGGGTTTTTTCAGAAGAGGCATTGAAATCAAATAATCCATTTATCAAGGTGCCTTTTGTTTCAATAAAAAAGAAACATTGAGCCATATTTAGCAGAGAGAGACATTCTGTGTCTGGGGAATGTTAATAAATCACCAATGGAGAGAGGAAAAAATATTCAGGCTTGCTTGTGTTTCAAGTAAGCTGCAGTGACTTGGAAGGAAAATCCAGTCAGGGCTCTCCTTGAGGCATATGAAGAAAGGCAAATCCTGTTTTGCAGGTGTCTGATATCATATGAGTAAACCAGAGATGTCTGATGCAGGAGACACCTCCAAAGTCCTGAAAAGAGCCCACTTCCCTTAATTTCAGATTTTTCTTTCTCACATAGACATCACCCAATTTTCTTTTCACATATGGATATCACCCTTACCCCCACCATTTCTGTAGTTTTAAAAGCTTGTTACTATAACTGATGAACATATTTGAAATAATGGTAATGATTATGATAACAGCAACAACAATTCCCAATTGTTAAGCATGCTGAGTGCTTAGTTTATTGCTTTAAGTGAGGCGGTCTTATGTGATTCCCATCATCGACATGAGGATTCGGAGGCTCAAGAGTTTAAGGTATTTTCCAAAAGACAAAAACAAAACAAAAAAGTCCTCATCTAGGAAGTTGTGGGACAAGGATTCATTGTTGAACTTTGTGTCACTCCACGAACTCCTAACCACTGTGATACATTTCTTCTTTCTGGGCTGGAGAAGGCTTTGATTAAAGTCCTTCCCCTGTTTCTTCCTGTGTATGTAATATCTGACAAACTACCTCAGGCTTTCTATGTGGATCAAGTTAGATCAGGGTTTGTCAACCTCAGTGCTATTGACATTGTGGGCTGGATCATTATTTGTGGTGGGGGCACTGTCTTGTGCATTGTAAGATGTTTAGAACCATCCCTGGCTCCTGCCGACTAGATGTCAAAAACAACCCCCTCCCAGTTGTGACAACCAAAAAATGTCTGCAGACGTCACCAAGTGTTTCTCAAGAAAATCACCCTTAACCCTGACTTAGATGCTGTTCTTGAAAGCCCCTTGCACACCCTGAAACAATTCCACTTGTGCCTGTGGATTATTTCAGGGTATGTTATTTTTATTTTTATCCAATTCAAGAGGGAAGCAGGACCTAGTAAAAATACTATATTTGTGGGCATATTTGTATATTTGTGGGCATCCACTGCCTACCCCATTTACAATAACCCCTGGCTTCATCCCATCTGCCTGGATAGACTTCCCACTCCTCACATGCTGGGATTCTGAGCTTTCCTTCCCCAGTCTTTTGGTTATGTTGTTCTTCATCCTAGAATTCTTGCTGTATTCCATTCAGTCTCCGCGGGTCCTACCCATCCTTTATGTCCCAGCCTAGAAAACATCAACTGTAAAGAATCTATCTCTGGTCAACATGTCTGAAAGTGAGCGTTGCGATGAAGGCAGGGCATCACGTTAGTGGGAAAGCTCATTCTCCCAGTGTTATCCTGTCTGGGCACTGAGTGACGTGGCCTTGCCGTATTCTATTCAACCTCCTCAGGCCCTAACCATCCTTTATGTCCCAGCCCAGAGAACATCAGCTCTAAAGAATCCATCCCTGGTCCACACGTCTGAAAGTGAGCATTGCGATGAAAGCAGTGCATCATGTTAGTGGAAAGGCTCGTTCTCCCAGTGTTATCCTGTCTGGGCACTGAGTGACGTGGCCATCTCCGGTGTCCACTATCTCAGAATCTGAAAAACTCAATTTCCGACTGCAGCTTTGTGGTAGAGTTCTCCGATGAACAACCGGTGGAGGACACAGTATCCCCAACACTGACAGGCAGGTACAGATAAAGAAAATGGATAAACAGGAAGGGAGACAGCAATGAACGTGCTGTCCACATGGAGGCCAGATAGGCAGGTGCAGCTGTCAACTGCTCCCCAGGCTGTCTCCCGTGGCCATAGGAAACCAGCATTGGACTTTTCCAGGGGTATTGTTTCAGGTCAATAAAAATGACTCAATTATCCTATCTTTCTGGGAGATGTTGGTGCAAGCAGATGAACTGGAGTAAGAGGAAAGACATTTGTCAGAACTTGCAATGCCATGGCAGCCCTGGAATTGTTTCCTTGCAGTCAGGAGATAACGTTTCCGGGAGAAAACACAGCAAAGGCTGGCAACCACCTCTGATTCCTTAATCTGCTACCTCTGGGCTTCCCAAGATGAGAGGTAAGTTTAGGGAGCGTACACGGTGCTGCAGCCTGTGAGGGTGCAGATGGACCCTGCACAGGTTCGTCGAGGAGTCTTTCATGTGGGCATCTCTGTGGTTGGCTGTTGGAGATTCCTGGACATGGTGCAAAATCGCCTGTTCAACCATATGAGAAAGTGGGAATTTCCTGCTTAATTATTTGAATTATTCTGAGTCTATCTAAGAGAAAATCTCATTTTGCAGCCACTGTATCTTCAGCAACCAACACTTGATAATCTCCCTGCTTAACAAAGAAATGGCAAACTATGGCTCAGAGCTATAGACAGGCAGCAAATAGGGGATGTGATCTTGGTTTTTTATTTACAGTAAGATTATTTAAACAGAACTATTCATTTATATTAGTACATTCTTTATTACAATTTTAATTTATAAAGTTATCAATTATTAGTAAGCTCCTGGACTGATTAACAGTGCATACATTATCTGGTTCATGTCATGAGATTGAGGGAGGTGTGAAGCTTAGGAAACAGCACCCTCAGTTGAAAGCTCTGTGTACAGAGAGCTGCGCTAGGCAGTCTTGGGCATGTATGTACTCAAGAAGTTCTTGATAAATTCTCAGCAGCCCCCATGGACAGGTGCTAGTGCATTATTTTATTGGGGAAAGGAATGATTGTTCTTGTCTGCTGCAACAATTGTTAGTTTACTTCTGGGTGACCATATGCTCTAAAAGTATGCAAATGTGAGGCAAAGAAGGTACTTACATGCAGGTGAAGTTTCCTTAACACCTCTGATGCACTGACACTGAATGGCTGCAGAGAGTTGCCATCCCCTGGTACTGGATGTCAGAATGTCCATGGACATTGGCTCCAGTTCTTCCTACCACACGTGAGAAGTTCTGCCTTCCAGCAAATGGTGTCTACATTTTCCCTCATTGTACACCTTACTGCTGTGTGAAGTGGCTTCGTCCCCCATCTGGCTTGCTTCATGTTTGGGCTATTGGTCAAACTTCATGCATTCCTCAAGTGTTGAATGAGTCGTCACTGAGTCACATGGTATTCAAGACAGAAGGGTACCCTGCTGGATAAACACACTATCCTTTTTCCCATGGAGCTTCCAGTCTGTTAGGGAAGATGGTCATTAACCAAACATGCACACAAACAAATATAAAATTACAGCTGTGTGAAAAGATATAAAAAAGAGGTGCATGGTGTTTTGGGAGGGGCACTGGACCTAGTGTGGAAGTCAGGGAGGCTTCCTATTAATAGAAGAGGGGAGGTGGATCTGGGAACCGAATGGAAATTAATTAGGCTGAAGGAGTGGCCATGTGTGAGACCCTGGAGATATGAAGGAGCAAGATGTATTTAAACTTCGATCATAAATTTAAAACTCTGGAACAAGGATGTACTAAGATATAATTAAGATATAACCCTACTTGCACCCTTATTACGAGTCAGGCACTTGCTAAACACTTTGTAGGCATCATCTCAATGAACCCTCATGCACCTGGGAGGCAGGGAGTAGAGCAAGGTGAGCCCCGTTGCCAAGTGGACCAGAACATCTAGAACCAGACAGCCAGGCATGAGTTTCAGCTACATCACTTACAACCAGGAGATCTTGGGCAACATTACTTATCTTCCCTATTCCTCAATTTCCCCTTCTATAAAAAGTGAACATCATGATACCCCATAAGATTGTTGTGAAGAGCTAATTGACATTCCACATGGAAAGCATTTAAAAACACACCTAGAACATGGTGATATGGTTTGGCCATGTCCCCACCCAAATCTCATCTCGAATTGTATCTCCCGTAATCCCCACATATCATGGGAGGAAACTGGTGGGAGGTAATTGAATCATCAGGGCAGGTTTTTGTGCTGTTCTCATGATAGTGAATAAGTCTCACAAGATCTAATGGTTTTATAAAGGGCAGTTCCCCTGCACACACTCTCTTGCCTGCCACCATGTAAGATGTGCCTTTGCTTCTCCTTTACCTTCCACCATGATTGTGAGGCCTCCCCAGCCATGTGGAACTGAGAATCCATTAAACCTCTTTTTCTTTTATAAATTACCCAGTCTCGGGTATTTCTTCATAGCAGTATGAAAGTGGACTAATCATACGGTCAATTCTTGATGACTGCTGGCTGCTCCGTGAGGGATTGTTTCATGATGAAACACCCTGAAATGTAGAGGCTTGATCATGCATGTTCAAGGCCTCCTGAGTCTCAGGACTTCTGATCTTGGCTGGACTTGCTCACTTGTTTGGGGCTGGGCATGGGCTGCCTGATGCAGGATGGCCTCAGCTGGGATCGCACCGCTCGCCTCCACATGGTCTCTTCTCCAGGTTGGCCCAGGCTTGTTCTTCTTCCTACTGTCAGGTGTCCAAAAGAGGCAGAGTGGAAATGTGCAAGGCCCCTTGAGACCTGGGCCCAGAAGAGGCACGCTGTCACTTCTTCCATATTTTCTTGGCCAAAGCAAATCACAAGGCAGCCCAGATTCAAAGAGTGGGGAAACTGACTCCACCTCTTGATGGGAGAACTGCAAAGTCTTATGCAAAGGTTGTAGATAAGCATGTAGATACAGGAGATGGGGTGCCATTTTTTAATTGCTCTTCTATTGTTATTATGCTACATATCTAGATCAACAGGTCTCAATCTCTCTTTCTCTCTGTCTCTGTCTCTCTCTCCTCTTTATGGAAAGTGAAGCTCCCTTAGCCACTATACAAGGCCTTGCTCCTTTCTTTATGGTCTGTCTCTTCTTAACTCAAGTCAAATCTCTCAGGAGCTGGAAGAATTCAGAATGAGGCTCAACAGGAAGGGATGAGCTAGGCTTCACTTCACTTCATCCCTTCTCACTTTTCCTCATGTGAAGGATAAAGAGTGACCTGTTCAAAGAATGGAAGAACCCTAAGACAGGAGGCGAGACCACAAGCCCACTCCATCTGTATTTTATAGAAAATAAACTCAGCATTTGCTTAAAAGCAAACGGGTTTCCTTTAGACTTTTTTCCAGTTAAGAAAAGGAGAGAAAAGGAATCTTTATGTCTAGGAAGAATGAAGAATGAATGACAAGACAGCTTGTTGACAAATACTTCCTGTTGGCGAATGCTCCCGCTGCAGATGGGCCTGGAATCCTGTGCCCCGCCCCTTCACAGAGCCCTTGGCTCACAACCTTCTCCAAGCAGATGAGTCTCTAAGTCCCTACACTTCAAGATTTAAGAGTATTTTTTTGGATTGGGATAAATACCTCAAAATAAAAGCATCAGATGTGGCTTTTGGTTTTCACAGAATATTACAAGTTGCCTAAATAGTCCGTGTTTAAGGACAGAGAGCCAGAGCTCTTTCTGGAATGTCATACCTCAGCAGGGCCTTTTGTGCATGTTTTAAGCTGATTCTGAAATTAGGGGGTTAAAATGGAAGCGCCGAACCATCCCTAAAGAGAGGGAGGCGAATGTGCCCTTGTTGCTGGTGACCCCAGAACAAGGCCTCTGGGCTGAGAACAGGAGAGAATGTTATTTCTTTGAAAAGCCATCTTGACAATCCAAGTCCGTTTGGCTGCAGCACCAAAGGCAGCTTTGATCTGCTCGCCAGTGTCCCTGCTGGGAAAAGGATTAGGGTCCTTCCAGAGGACAGCAGAGCCAGGCTGCCCCATATGCTGGCGGGTTGCACAGGCTGCACTGAGAGGAAGGGACAGCAGGGAAGGCTGGAAAGAAGGAGAGAGAGCAACTCCCATCTCCTCTCTCAATATACGAATGCAGGCTTGTTTGGGTTTTCTGGGGGTTTTAAAAAGCAGAAGCAAGGAGATGGGCTTTCTTGGGTTTTCAAAGTTAGCAATTGCGGCAATTGAAGTGTCTGGGTCATGAGTGTGTAGCAAGTTCTTAGCCATGCCCTCATGTAGCATAAGCTCATGGGGGATCTTAGCAAAGAAAATATTCAAATAGCAAGGAGGCTGCTTGTGGTCCTTCTGTTGATGTCAGGGATGGTTCAAATAACCCTGGAAGCGAGGGGTGACATGCTGCACTTTCCTACCTTGGAGTTGAGCCTGTGAGCCCCCAGTATTCAGCAACTTAGCCGGCTGAATCTTGTAAATCAGGAATCTCAAACTCAAAAGCACCTGACAGACAAGCAGGCAGGTCCATGGCGCACAGCGGGCTGAGTGTAGGATGACAGCAACACCGGGGCTGTAAGTCACCTCCTCCCATCATCACCATGGGGGGAGAATCCCCAAATGTTTCCAGTTCCTCCCATCTTCAAAGACAAGCTGGAAACCCAGAGACTCCCCAGTTTTAAAAAATTGAGTTTCACTTTATAAAGATTTTTTTAAAAAACACTGTGGGCCAAGCAAAACCCACCTGCAGGCTGGGTGGAGCCCCAGAGTGAGCAGTCTGCCATGTCGGGTCTCAACAGATGCAGAGCCCAGAGGCATGTAGTTTACACCCCAATCAGTATCACCACTCGGTGTGCTGGATCTCAGTAGGGGGCCAGAGGGACCTGAGCCTCGGAACTGGGCTCCCACCCAGTGGAGAGAGGGTGGCATGCTTATTCATTCTGCTAACTCATTTTACCTGGAAGAGTTAATAATGAACCCTTTCTCCCTGGCTAAGAAAGAAGACGATGATGACAAGATAGTGTCTTTGGTGATCAATGACTAAAAGACACTCTCCACCCAAATGGATCAAGATTATCAAAGAATCTAACGAATTTAGGAATAATAATATAGTGGGGCATTGACTCATTATTTTTGAGTAACATGGGAAAAATGGCTTATCTTATTACTATTTTTTCCAACAAATGAATAAATATAAACAGGAAAAATCTCTAAGGAAGAAATGAGGAATTAAAAAAAGACCAAGATGTCTTGCTTACATTTTATTTATTTCAACGAACAGTTTTATTTTGACACAGTTGGAGTCTTAAAGAAGAGTTACAAGAATAGTGAAAGGAATTTTCATATACCCTTCACTCAGGTTCCTCAAATGGTGACATTTGACCATGTTTCCTTTCACCTGAGTTCCCCTCCACCCCAAGCTGTTTGAGAGTAAATTACAAGCAAACCTAATGCCACTTTATCACTAGTTCTGAATATATGTATACACACACATATATATGTATATGTATATGTTTGTATGTATGTATTTTGAGACAGAGTCTCACTCTGTCTCCAGGCTAGAGTGCAGTGGCATGATCTCGGCTCACTGCAACCTCCACCTCCAGGGTTCAAGTGATTCTCCTGCCTCAGCTTCCCAAGTAGCTGGGACTACAGGTGCACGCCACCACACCCAGCTGATTTTTTTGTATTTTTAGTAGAGACGGGGTTTCACCATGTTGGCCAGGATGGTCTCGATCTCTTGACCTCGTGATCCACCCACCTCAGCCTCCCAAAGTGCTGGGATTACAGGCGTGAGCCACCGTGCCTGGCCCTGAATATGTATTTTTTAAAATAAAGATGTTCTCTTATATAAGTATAGTACAATTATCAAAATGAAGAAATTAACATTGATACAAAATTATTAGCCACTTTAGAGGCTAATTGCAAATTTTGCCAATGGTCTCAAAAATATTCTTTATAGGAAAATAAAATATCTAATCATGTGTTGCCTTCAGTTTTGTGTATCTTTAGACGTCTTTTTATCCACAAATCTGGAACAGTTCTTTCAACTTTCTTCTTAATTCATGACCTCAACATTTTTGATGAGTATAGGCCAATTACTTCATAGAATGAACCTTAGACATTTCCTCATAATTAGATGCAAATTATGCAAATTTAAGCAGAAATACTAGGGAACCGATATTGTCTTATTCTCTGTGTGTGCATGTTGGGGGACAGTTCTCTGTTGGTTGCATTCCTGGTGATGTCAATTTTGGTCACTTGGTTAAAGCACTGCCTGGCAGATTTCTCCACCAAAACCTACCTGTGTGTCCTTTGTAATTCAGTGAACAACTTGGGGCTAACTTGTTGGAAGACAATTTAAGATGATGTGAATCTCCTGTTACTCATGAAACTCTCACCAGATAGTTTTAGCATCCACTTATGACCTTTGCCTGAATCAATCACTACTGTGAATGTTGTCAATGATCAGTTTGGATCATATCATGAGGAAAAACTGTCGCTTTGATCTGATTTTATGACAGTATCATCGAGTCATAGATTCTTATTTCATTTAATGGCTTACAATCTTTTAACATCATTATTTATTTTGATGGTCAAATTATCTTCAATGTGTTCAGTGCTGCTGTTCCTGCATCCTTTGGACATACTCTGATCATTCTAAGGGCTCTTCCTCCTTTCTGACACAATAAGATAGGTGTTCCAGGTTCTTCTTGTACTAGGAATGAGACACTTTTCCAAGGAATCCTGGTTTCTTTTAGTGAAGAATGGTATTTAGAAACCAATATCTGGGTACTAGATGTGATTATTGCTCTTGGGATCTCATTGAGGACAGAGTTAAGAAAAACGTCTATGTACATACACACGCACACATACATGTGTGTACACAATCTACCTCTATTTCTCTATCTGTGTATGTATATTATAAACTGGAGTTTATATATACCAATCCCATTCTAACCCACTGCAGGTTTCATTTTGCCCATGTCCCTTTCTATATTTGTAACCCCTTCCCTTACGGTGAGAAACCAGGCTCCCGGGTTCACAATATGTTTCTTATCTACTTGGTAAGAAATATACAGAAAGTAGTTTCAGAATTGCTAATTCATACTTTTGTCCAAAACAAATTTACTCACTATCATTCAATGTTTGTCTATGATTCTCTGTTGTCTTTAGCCTCAGGATTTATAGCCAAAATATGTGTCCAAAATTACTTGGATTAGTTCTCCCTTACCCTCCTTCAGTGTGGTTTTGATATTCATGAATACAATTAAGTTCATTTCTTTCCATTTGTAACCAATTCAGGGTTTTTACTCACCCGTGTTGATGTTATTATCATATGTCAAACATTAACATGATTCCAAAGGTCAGAACTATACAAAAAAGCAACACCCTCCATCTTTTCTCCCCATCTTCAGCCCCCTTTATTTCTGCCTGGTTCTCACCCAATCCCTGTTAATAACCAACCTTGTAGACTCTGATTTCTTTTCTTGTGAGTTCATGTGTGTTACATGAATGAGACATTTGCTTATCTCCCTGGTATGGTTTGGTTCTGTCCCCACTCAAATCTCACCTTGAGTTGTAACAATCCACATGTTTCAAGGGCAGGACCAGGTGAAGATAATTGAATCATGGGGGTAGTTTCCCCTATATTGTTCTCGGGGTAGTGAGTAAGTCTCACAAGATCTGATGGTTTTGTAAATGGGAGTTCTCCTGCACAAGCTCGCTCGCCTGCCACCATGTAAGACATTCCTTTGCTCTTCCTTTGCCTTCCACCATGATTGTGAGGCCTCCCAGCCATGTGGTACTGTAAGTCCATTAAACCTCTTTCTTTTTTAAATTACCCAGTCTGGGGTATGTCTTTATTAAGAGTGTGAAAACAGACTAATACACTCTGCTTCTTTCTTACACAGAAGTTAGTATACTCAGCCTTCTGCACCATGCTTTTTCACTTAGCAGTATATTTTTGAAAGCACTCCATATTGCTTCACACAGACCTTCTTCCTTTTCTTATTGCAGCTCATGATACTCCACTGTGTGGATTTACTGTAGTTCATTCAACCATTTTTCTGCATAGAGGTATGAATGTTGTGTCAAAATATTTTGCATTTAAAACCAATGTTGAGGCCAGGCGCGGTGGCTCACATCTGTAATCCCAGCACTTTGGGAGGCTGAGGCAGGTGGATCATGAGGTCAGGAGATCTAGACCCTCCTGGCTAACATGGTGAAACTCCATCTCTACTAAAAATACAAAAAAATTAGCCAGGCATGGTGGTGGGCGCCTGTAGTCCCAGCTACTCGGGAGGCCGAGGCAGGAGAATGGTGTGAACCCGGGAGGCGGAGCTTGCAGTGAGCCGAGATCGCGCCACTGCACTCCAGCCTGGGCGACAGAGCGAGACTCTGTCTCAAAAAAAAAAAACAAAAAAAAAAACCAATGCTGCAATAAATGATCTTGTGTGTATGTGTTTTCTGATTGCCAGAGGTGTATCTTCAGAGTAGATTCCTAGAAGTAAGATGAAAGAGTCAAAGAAAAGTGCAAATGTAATGCCAAGTTCCCTTCCAGAAAGGTCGTACCGCTTTTCATTCTCAGCAGCAATATACTAAGACTGTCTATTGCCTGTCGACTTCCCAACATTGTGTGTTATACTTGGTAATTTTTGTCAGTCTTATAGGTAAGAGGTGGTATTTGTAGTTTTCATCTGTATTTCTCTAATTGTGAGTGAGGCTCAATAGTTGTAAATATATATATATATAAATAATTTTAATATATTTTTGTGAATATCTGTTCATATCCTTTACTCACTTCTCTCTCAATTTTTAAAAATCTTTTTCCTCAAATTTCAAGATCTGTATATTAGGGCCATTAGCCCTTTTAATGTAATATATGTGTTGCAAATATTTACTCCCAGCCTGTTATTTTCCTTTTGACTTTATTTATGGTATTTTTGTAATGCAAATTTTTTAATTATACAGGCAAATTTATTATTTTTTAAATTGCATTTAGATTTTGAGTCATAATTGTGAAGCTCTTCCTAAACCCAGGTTATAGAGGAATTCATCCAGTTTTCTTTAGTGCTTGAAAGATGTAACTTCTTTGATTTATATTGCTGATCCATTTGAAGTTTGGTCTTATGTGTGGTGTGGAGTGTGGATCTACTTTTTTCTTAATGGCTGTACAGTTGTCCTAGCACCAGTGATTTAAAAGTCAACATTTGCAGTAGGTGTGGTGGCTTGTGCCTGTAATCCCAACACTTTAGGAGGCTGGGGTTGGAAGACTGCTTGACCCCAGGAGTTCAAGACCGGACTGGGCAAAATAGTGAGACCCCATCTCTATTAAAAAAATATATTATAAAGAAGAAAAAAAACAGTCTATGTTTACCTCAGGATTTGAGATGCTACCTTTATCACTGACTAAACTTCCATATGTTCTTGAGTTTATATATGGACTTCATTCATTGGCCTGTTTTGCTATTCATGTACCAGTGCCATTAAGTACATTTTAAACTCATGCAAATTATTAATAAAATACCCACTTTACTCCTATAGGTAATTTACCATCATTCTGTTAAGTTGAACTCCATGAAACTGCCACCATTCAATGAATCTTACTCTACAGAATTCTCATTTTCATATGTTTCAACCTAATATAACTATATGCATAATTCGTGGACCATGTAGAATCGTTTAATGACTTATTCCAGAAAGAATATAAAAATTCTAGCCAAGTGGACTTCAGAATTTCTATCCCTCATTTCTAAATGGCTTACAGACCTAACAGCTAATGAGCAGCCCATTAATAATCCTGTCTTTGTCTTTTTCTTTTCTTTCTTTTTCCCTTTTTAGTGATAGAGGGTCACGGGGTCACAGACAACATACAGAGATTCTCCTCACTGCCCCCTTACCTACCTGTGAGCTACCACATCCTCAGAGCAGAGACCTCCTTCTTCCTCAAGGAAGCCAACCAGGACCTGCTGCGGAACTCCAGCCTGCAGGCGAGGGTGGAGTCCTTCTTTACCTACAAAACCAGGCAGCCCCCAGTGCTCAATGCCAGCTGTGGACCCTTTTCTGTGGAGAAGGTTGTGCCTCTGGACTTGATGTTGACTTCAAACTTTTTAGGTCCAACCAATAAGTTTAGTTTTGATTGGAAACTAAAAGCCCACATCCTGCGGGACAAAGTCTACCTGAGCCGGCCCAAAGTGCAGGTTCTTTTCCACATCGTGGGCAGAGACTGGGATGACCGCAGCGCCGGGGAGAAGCTGCCGTGCCTGAGGGTCTTTGCTTTCCGAGAGACCAGAGAGGTGCGGGGCAGCTGCCAGCTGAAGGGGGACCTGGGGCTGTGCGTGGCCGAGCTGGAGCTCCTGTCCAGCTGGTTCAGTGCCCCGACGGTGGTTGCCGGGAGGAAGAAGTCCGTGGACCAGCCGGAGGGGACCCCTGTGGAGCTCTACTACACAGTGCACCCGGGAAACGAGCGAGGGGACTGTGCCGGGGGTGACTTCAGGAAGGGCAACGCCATCCGTCCAGGAAAGGATGGGCTGGAGGAAACCACGTCCCACCTGCAGAGGATCGGCACCGTCGGCCTTTACCGGGCCCAGGACAGCGCCCAGCTCAGCGAGCTGCGTTTGGATGGTAACGTGGTCATCTGGCTGCCTTCCAGGCCAGTCAAGCAGGGAGAGGTGGTCACGGCCTATGTCACCATCTCGAGCAATTCCTCTGTGGACCTCTTCATCTTGAGGTAGGTGCCCATGCTTGCCCCTGATCATCTTTGGCATGCCTGGTGTGAGACTGGGTTCCATGCGTGGCAGATAGATATTCAGGAAGCATCGATTTTCACTACCTTCAGGGACCGTTTGGCATTAACAGGGGAAGGCAAATTATGCACCTGCCCACATGCTCTCAACAGCCCTCCTTACACCGTGGGTTATGGAGGGAAGAAGAGGCAAAGGGCAGGCAGAAGTTATTTCCAAAAGGAGCAAGATGAGAGTAATCCGCCTCTCTAGACCTTCAGTTATCCTCACACTTGGAGAGGGATGTGATTTTTCTTCTGCTGTGAATCCTTTGATGAGATACCATTTGAGTTGCTTGATTGAAAGTCTGTGTTCAAGAAGCCCAAGAAAAGGCAGGGGAGAGATGAGATCTCACTTTGGGTATATATGTGAAAAGAGCCAAGCATAGTACCCTTTTTTTTAATTAGGTGGTGTTAAAGGTTGCCAGTTAGTGTCTGGGAGGCCTTAGTGCATGAGTACAGCTTAGCAATAATTAAGCAAACAAGCCGGGCATAAAACTCTTCGGCAAAGGTATTCCATCTTATAATACAAATAAACAAAGCAGCAGCGTAATCCACCTACTGTCACCATTGCGGGTTCAACAGAGAGCAGCATCCAAGCTGTGACAGGGCTGCTCGGTCACTCTGTGTAATGATTCTAGAATTTGATACAGGAGCACATGTTTTCTGACAATAATTAATACGGGGCTAAAATTCATTTAAAGCAAATCGTCTTACAATGTGGACTAGAATGTCATAATAATGAAAGAAGTATTTGTTTTAAATTTGTTTAAAAAATAAATGGGATAAAAATGTTTTTTTCTTGTTATAGTTAAGAAGGAGTTAGGTTGTAATTGCAGCTATGCTTTGGCTCTTGTTAGAATTCAGCCCTAATCACATTTTGAATGAGTTGCTTGGAAAAATATTTGCAAGCTAGAATGATAGCCTATCATACCATATTTCATTTCTGTTTAACTTTTGTAATATAACTATAAGGATGCTTATTTTTAAAGTTTTTTGTTTTTTCATTTACAAAAAGGTTCAGAGGTTTCCATTAGTTTCTCATCTTAATCCTTCAGATTCAAATAATTGTCTTCTGAAGTATGCATCTTGTCATGATCTTTATAGTTTTTCCTTTCAATTTTTAAGTGGACTAATTTTGCAGATCTTCATTTGCTAATGTTTTCTGGATACGCTTGGAGTACTGTTATGACACCCCTTTCAGCGACATCATGAACTCCTACATCTTTTTATGAGATTTACTGTACAAGGGATTCTCATTGCATTTGCATTGTGAACCTTGGTGGTCAGTGAGGGACATGCTGACATCATGGTGGGGAGGGACAGGTCTCGCTGTCAGCGTATCGGCGGCTTATTGAAAGTATCATGACCTTGTCACTGAGGAGCCGGGAGAGTCAATATTCAGAAAAAGGGTCTGAATACTGGGTTTGTTTCCCCATGGCTTGGATTTGAAAAGATACTGATCTGGGAGCTCTGAGTTTAATTTTTGGTAAGTCCTCTTGCCCCCTGAGTTTCAGATCAATCATGAAATAAATGCATCTATCCCTGGCTTTGGAAGCTGGAGACAGAACGTCTCCAGCATGGCGTGCTAAGTAGTTGTAAAATTTTAGAGTGATCATCTTCCCCCTTGCACTTTGTTAATGTCCCTCTTCAGAAAATGTAGTCTCTAGCGTCTACCAGGGTGAGCATGAGCCAAGCCACCTGGGTCCCTAGGTCTAAGGTCCACAACCTTACAGCTGTACCTGGAAGGGATGCTTAGATGGGGCTCTTCAGAGAGGAGGATCTGTTTTCTGAAATTTTCATCACAAAGATAGGCATGGTGGTGGTGAAGAAAGGTCTTCCAACCAGCTGACCTCGATTCTGATCCTATCTCTCCTACTTACAGCCTGTGTGTTGGTAGGCAAGTTAACTAACCTCTGTGTGCCTCAGTTTCCTCCTCTCTAAAGCAGATGTAATTATAGTACCTGCTTCGATGGGGTTGTGAGGATTCAGTGGGCTAATATTTATTTGCAGGGTGCTCATAACAGTGTCTGGTGCACTGAAACTTCTCTGTCAATATTGAATATTACTAACAGGGCTGTTTTTAAACACCCATCAAACCTTCAATAAGCATTGAATTGTATCTTCGCAGTAAACAGACATTGTGTGTTGTGTAGAACAACTACCAAGTTTATTCTCAAAATTCTATTATTCCCATTGTACTATGATTTTGTTTAAAAAGCAGTGTCTTTGTATAATGACAGGAGTATTTGTAGCACAGAGGTTACTAATGGCGTGGTTCTGGGGTGTAAGACTTAGTCACATTAAAGGCACTGCTTAGTGCCGTGAAGTGCAGCAGCTGTATTCCCTCCCTTCTGATCTTTGCCATCACAGATCAAAGTCCTGGGGAGAGAAGATCCACCTCACTCCCTGTTCACCAAGATATGGCACGTGTTATATTTCCTTACTTCAGATTTTAAATTCGAAGCAAATTTCCTAAGGGCTAAAAGCAATTGCTCATGAGAAAGTCTGAGCAGCAAACGTTCCCCAAACACGTGTGCAAACGCAAGTCCTTGTGTCTCAGGCGTGTCAGAATTCAGTGAATAGGGAACAAACAAACCATCTGAAGACCCGTCTTTGAGGTTCATTCTCATTCTGAAGATGGAATTTCACTAATTAAAAAGGGGACGTTATGGACGGCGTACACATTTCAGAGTCTCGGCTTAATTTGAGTTGCCAAAATGATTGGCAGGCAACAGTGTGTCAAATGGAATTTTGCTCTATGTGGAGTCTCTCTGTTTCTCTCCTTCCCTTAATCCCCCTCTTTCTCTCCCCCTCTGTCCAATTCTCCTGCTTCTCCAACATGACTGAAGGCGCTTCTTTAAAAAAATTAAGGTTTTATGTTTTTAAATAATTACAGATTTGTAAGAAGTTGCAAAAATAGTACAGTGATTGCTTGTAGACCCCTCCTCCAGCTTCCACTGGTGGTACCACCTCATATAACCATAGTACAATATTGAGGCCAGGAAACTGGCATTGGCATAACATTATTAACCGAACTACAGAGGATGTTTGGGTCAGAATGTAGGTTTTAGGGTACCTTATCTCTTTCCAGCTTATCTGTGTGACTGAAGACATTTTCAAAGGCAAGGAAGTTCAGTTGGAAAATTAGTTCCTTGAACACCTGCCAGAGTCTTTTTAGTGTCCGTTAGGAAAAGATGAGCTCGGTCTGCTTCTCCCGTATTTTTTTATTTTATTTTTGTTAAGGAATACAGAGAACTTCCTTCCTGTGCAGAGATGCCATCTTCGCAGGCCCCTAGATATGTTGTGTGTTTCTGTATCATCAATGCAATGTGCAAGTATCCAACCATGACCATTTGCCAGGCATTGTTCTACAGCAGTGAATGAAACAGGCAACACTTCCTGCCCCAGTGAAGCTTATGTTCTAGTAGGCAAGATAAAAATAATCAAAATGTGCATGTGTGCCAAGAAGTGACACAACCGAAGGGCATAGTACAGCCTCCAAGACTGCACGCCCTTCTTTCTGAATCTGGTATTTGTCAAGAAACCGATAGGTATTTGGGCACCGTCTGCCTTAAGCTAGATAACATCCGAGAGGCCCTCAGAGAGCTTAGCCTCAAGCCAGCTGGTAAAGACAGAGTCCCTGGAATTCCATCCTGCATAAAATGAGCCTTATGAACAGCAAACTCTCTAGGATGAGTGGGAAGGCTCTGGACTTCTGGGTGTTGGCTCACAGCTGTGTACAAGAGATGTACAATGCTAGACACTAAGCACCATGGAATTGCACAGTGTACACAGGCTTTGTGTTCAGTTGTCATTCAGTTCTTCTAACGCTACAGTGAAAAGTCTTGTTCTCTGCTAGCATACCTCTAACATCCTGACAGCACCTACTAATCTTTTTTTTTTTTTTTTTTTTTTGGCAAAAAGAAAGGTCACTGTTTCCAAGCCTTCTTCTTTTCTAGCTGGAATTTTAAAACTTTGTTCTGCTTTCATTGTTTATAGTTATTTTCTTTTGATAGCCCAAACACAAAACAAACAAAACAGTGGTTTTTCCATTTTCACTGTGGATACAATATTTCTTTTCATTCACTTGGTAAACATCGACTCAATTAATATGTATTGACCCCTGCCCATTTGCCAGGCATTGTTCTACAGCACTGAATGAAACAGGCAAAACTCCCTGCCTGCATGAAGCTGATTTCCTAGTTATGGGAGATAAAAATAATCAAAATTGGGTTGGGTGTGGTAGCTCACACCTGTAATCCCAGCACTTTGGGAGGCCGAGGTGGGCAGATCGCCTGAGGTCAGGAGTTCAAGACCAGCCTGGCCAATGTGGTGAAACCCTGTCTCTACTAAAAATAAAAAAAAAAATTAGCTGGGCATGATGGTGGGCACTGGTAATCCCAGCTACTTGGGAGGCTGAGGCAGGAGAATGGCTTGAACGTGGGAGGTGGAGGTTGCAGTGAGCCAAGATCATGCCAGTGAAGTCCAGCCTGGGTGACAAGAGTGACACTCTGTCTCAAAAAATGAAATAATATAATTACCAAGTAAATACAATGGATAGTAATAAGTAGCTTAGGAAAAAATGGACAAGGGAGGAAGAATGGAAAGTGCTGATAATACAATTTAAGGTGACAGTCAAGGCAGGCTTTGTTGAAAAAGTGGCATTTGAATCAAGCATGGTCTTGGCAGGGAAACACGTGCAAAGGTCCTGGGGATGCTTGCTTGGTTTGTTACAGGAACAGTAAGGAGACAAATGTGGCTGAAACAGAATGGAAGATAGGAGAGGTAGGGGGAGGCGAGCTCAGAGGGGAGCTGGGATTCACATCACCTTGAACTTTGTGAGCCATTGTAAAGACTTTTGTTCCAGGTGAGATGGGGATTACCGGAAGGTTTTGAAGAAGGAATGTCACGATATAACTTATTTTTATGTATTGCAGTAATCTAGGTGAGAGAAGACAGGGACTTGGATCAGGATAGCAGCAGCAGAGGTGTAAGTGAGTGTGCAGATTCTGGATTAAATTTAAAGCTAGGACTGATGAGATTTGTGGGCACACTTGTGTGAAGGAGACACAGCATCAGGATGTTGGGGATGAAGGACAGAGCTGCCATTCCTGTGATGGAAAGCCTGTGGAAGAGGCAGGTTTTCCCTTTCTAGGTAGTGTATTATAATTTTAATGTAATTAAAATGTACTTTAATACTTAAAATCATCGTTTTAAGGAAAAAATATTCAAGAAGCAAATAATATAAGAGGATGGGCGCAGATGTGGGAATAATAGTGAAGTTGGTATGAGTCTCGCTGAAGTTTGGGAACCAACACTGTATTTTTTCATTGCAGTAGCTTTAGAGGTACAAGTGGTTTCTGGTTATAGGGATGAAGTACACGGTGGTGAAGTCTGGGATTTTAGTGCACCTGTCACCCAACTGGCGTACATTGTACCCAATAGGTAACTTTTCATCCATGAACCGCCTCTCACCCTCTCCCCTTCCGAGTCTCTAGCACTCTGTATGCCTCTGTGTATGCATAGCTAATTGCAGAGATATGGAATCGACCTAAATGCCCATCAGCCAATGAGTGAATAAAGAACATGTGGTGTATATATCATCCACATCTCTCCAGCTGCCTCCACCTATGGCTGCCGGTTAGATCACAGGAGAAATCCACCCAGGTCACAGAATGTTGGCTCGTCGAGGTCCATTGCTGGATCTTTTCTATTGGGAGATTCATGGAGGACATGCAGGGAGACCTTGAATGATCTCTCCTCACTGAGAAACCCAAAGACTTTCTCCAGTGGGTCTTTGCACAATGGTTTCACTGAGAGGGCCTGGACTTCTTGGAAATGTTTATGGGACTAATAACATACATGGAAACTTGGCATGAACCTTCTTGGCAAGATCATTTTCACAAAGGACACTCTTCCATGAGCAAAAAGAAGCAGACTGGATTTTGATTGCAACTTCACAAAGTGAATTCAAAGGCAACCCTCGCTTTATAATCAAATTAGTTCATGAGACCCAAAAGTCAACGTGTGGAAGATGGAAGCTTTGTTTCTTGTAGCTATAACATTATTTTGGAAGCCGATTTTAAAAAATAAAAAATAAAATAATGACCAACATAAATGAAAAACACATATGCAGATAGGTTTTACAAATATAAGTGGGTTGGCTCATGAGGGTAAGCCCTTTTTCCATCTCTGTGTTCACTGCTATATCCCCAGCCCTTGTTGTATGACTTGGCAAAAAATAAAGCCCCACTAAACATTTATTGAATAAATGCGGAACCAAATGCCTAATATCAAACCTATTTCCTAAACATTCCTTTTCATGGATGTTTTCTTTCATAATTAACTGAGTCTTCTTGAAATAAAGATCAGGATTCCTCAGAGAAAGCATAGGCATTATTTACTTTTCCAAGGATGTTCAAAATATATTGACAATGGAGGTCATCAGTTCTGAAAATTCCCACTGCCACCTCAGTGTACCTCTGTGCTCCTGAACCCCTGGGGATGCTGAGGATGGGATGACTTCCACTGACTGCCTCCGCAAAGCCTAGCTTAGACTGAGCTCACAGAATCACTCTGCTGCCAAAATCAGTGTTAGTTTGACTCAAGTTGCAGGTTGTAAGTAGGTAGGTCAGTCTTGACCCTGCAGGTTATTAAAGTGAAGAACTTGCGGGTAGGGGGTGTGAATCTTTGGCCTTGTCAGTAAGCAATGCAATTGATACCTAAAGAGCAGAGGCGGTGATCATTCATCCTCTCCAACTTAAAATAAGCCCACTTAATTGAACAGTGTGATTCATAGACGTGGAAGAGATTTGTTCTCTACTTGTAACCGATTCCAAACCCTGCATTAGGGATGCTAAGAGAGTCATAAAGCATCACTCCTGACTGGGAGATTATACTCTGCTGCTAACGTGAATTTATGTGTAGTAAATAGACACATCCCCATGTCTCAACGCAGTGAAGAGAGATGCTTAGCATAGGGACTGGCTTCTCAACCTCAATATCATCAGCATTTGGGGCCAGCTAATTCTTTTGTGTTGGGCTGTCTGGTGCATTGTAAAATATTGAGCAGCATCCCTGGACTCTACTCAGTAGAAAAAGTCCAGTAGCACCTCCACCTCTGCTCCAGGTCTGACAACCAAAATGTCTCCAGACATTGCTAAGTCTTCTTTGGGGGACAAAATCACCCTGGTTGACAACCATGAGCCTACACCCTTGACTTGCAGAGAATAGAGATATCTGGGTGGTCTGTGGGATGTGGGCCTTGTGATGGTCCCTCAAACATAACTGAAAATAGAACAGCAATTACATGGCTTCTTTGTCCTTTGCCGGGTAGGTTTTGTGTGTCAGGACTGATAATGGAGCCTTCAGGACATAAATCCTAAGAGATTTGTTTTTGAAGTAAATCACTGTGAAATAAGGAGGTAGTCCTCTCTCACGAATAAAGACAGAACGAAAGAGAGACTAGATGCCAAGCGTGCAGTCTTTAATAGCCCTTGCTTTGTAGGGGTGCACTCAGAAAATAAGAGAGCAAGGAGCTGCTTCTCAGCTTCGGCACAGAAGGTGATGTTCTTTCCTAGCTGTGGGGTATGGGGACCTCCTGGTTCATTAGTTCTGTCCCGCTTTGACTGGTGGATGAGGCCCAGTCATTTTATCAGTCACTAAATCTCCCCCAACCAAGCCAACACCATGCTGCATGTCCCTAACAGCTGCGTATGCTCTCACCATGTTCCAATAAACAAACAGGATGAAGGGTGGACACAGGGAAGAAAGCCTTTGAAGAAATGTGCAAGATATATGCAAGAATACCGAGAGAAGTATTATTTTTCCAAACAGGATGAGGTTTATAGGTGGATTCATTTCTAGAATCTCACTGTATGTCAAGGAAATTCAGGTAGAGTTGAAAGACTGGCTTTTGCCTATAGTCCCAGCTACTCTGGAGGCTAAGGTGGGAGGATTGTGTGAACCCAAGAGTTCAAGTCCAGCCTGGGCAACATAGCGAGACCCTGTCTCTTAAAAAAAAAAAAAAGTGGGTTTCACCTCCTTTAAAAGGACTTTGGGGCCAGGCATGGTGGCTCACAGCTGTAATCCCAGGATTTTGGGAGGCTAAGGCGGGCGGATCATGAGGTCAGGAGATCGAGACCATCCTGGCTAACATGGTGAAACCCCATCTCTACTTAAAAAAAAAAAAAAAAAAATTAGCTGGGAGTGGTGGCAGGTGCCTGTAGTCCCAGCTACTCTGGGGTGCTGAGGCAGGAGAATGGCATGAACCCAGGAGGCGGAGCTTGCAGTGAGCCGAGATCGTGCCACTGCGCTCCAGCCTGGGCGACAGAGTGAGACTCTGTCTCAAAAAAAAAAAAAAAAAAAAAAAAAGACTTTGGGAGGCTAATCCATTGCAGACTAATCCTGAGTTTCTAACCAGCTCAGGGCAAAGGGCAGAGTCACAGATTCCCATGGGAGGGTGAGGGGTGGGATTCATGGAACATGCCTGTTCTAATAGACAAACGCCAATCATGGCTGCTCAGATGTGAGTCTCCTACTTATGCACGAAATATACATGATTACAAAATACATAAATGTTCACATCAGCTTTCCTTTTGATGGCTGAATAATATACCACTGTATGCACAGATCACCTCATGAACAAATCAGCAAAATGTGATATTTACATGCAATGATATATTATTCAGCCATAAAAGGAGTAAACCACTGATACATACTACAATATGGATGAACCTTAGAAACATGATGCTAAGTGGAAAAAAAAAAAGCCAGGCACAAAAGGTCACGTAATACATGAATCCATTTATATGCAATGCCTAAAATAGGCAAATCCATAGAGACAGAAAGTAGATTAGTTGTTGCCAGGACAACGGAAGGTGGCATGTGGGGAGTGATTGCCAATGGGTTTGGGGTTTCTTTTTGGGGTGATAAAAACATGCTGAAATTAAGTAGTGGTGATGGTTGCACAACTTCGTGAATATACTAAATACTGAATTGTATACTTGACAAAGTGATATCCCAAGAGATGATGTGTGTCATAGAAAAGGCTATTGACCTTGACTTTTCTTTATTGCCTCTAAACTAACTACACGTTAAACATTGAGCCAATTTTCAAAAATTTATCCTACAGATGGTTTTTCCATTAGGTGGCCACATGTTTTGCTTTGCCCATTACTTGACAAGGTTCTTAGGACCAGACCACTCTTTCTAATTTATTATTATGCTTTGTACTGTATCACATTTAGAAACCCCCTCAACATTTTTGATTAGTGAGAATGGCCAAAAAAAGGGCCAGTCAACTTCAATCAGATATGTGGGTTGAAGGTAGCAAACTTCTGCGCCTACATGGCTGGCCAGGGATATAGGTGAGGGAAGCTCCCAGGGGAGAGGGAGAGGTAGTGGTAAGAGGATACTTGAAAGAGCCTCAGCATCCCCCACCATAATCTCCATTAGCCAGGCCCTCAGGCCACCCAGATCAACACATAATCCAATGAAGACACTATATCCATGATGCAGACACAGTTCTGAGGCAAACTCCCCACCTGCACACCGCGGCCAGCCTTTGGTACACCCCATCCCCTGCCCCTTGGCGCTCATCTGGGAGGGGCCACAGTGAATGGCACTCACACGTGTGCCCTGTTAAAGGGAGCAGCCACATGACAAGTCTCCTTGATGTCAGACGTGCCAGAACCCAAGAACATAGCAACCGGAGTTACTGGCTCTAAAGAGAAATTAGAAATGGAAGCTGACAGCAGAATCGCTTCTCGACCACCACTGCACAGTCTGGGGGACTTGACTGTGTCTCTCGGTTTAAATCATGCCTCAAAGCAGAAGGATGCATTAGCTTCCTGCGGCTGCCATAACAAATTGTCCCAAACTTGGTGGCTTGAAACAACAGAACTTTGTTCTCTCACGTTTCTAGAGGCCAGAAGCCTGAGATGAGGGTGCCAGCAAGGCCGTGCTCCCTCCGAAGGCTCTAGAAAAGGCCCTTTCTTGCCTTCGCCGGCTGTCCTCGATGGTCCTTGGCTTGTGGCCACGTCTCTCCAACGCCTGCCCCTGTCTTCATGTGAATTTTCCCTCTGTGTTTCTCCTGTGTCTCAATATCCCTGTCCTTTCTCTTACTAGGACATCTGTCTTAGAATTTCAGACCCACCCTCATCCAGAAGGCTCTCATTTGGAGATCCTTAACTAATTCCATCTGCAAAGGACCTGTTTCCAAATCAGGTTGCATTCCGAAGTTCCCCTTTTGATGTGAATTTGGGGGTGGGTGAAAGGCAGCATTGACGCATGACCGAGAATACAGACTGCCTGACGTGCTTCAGAGCCTGCCACTCAGTCTTTCCCTGGTTCTTTTCAATTGCCACATGCCCCTTGGCAACACCAGGCCGTGTTCCCTGTGGTGGAAAAGCAAAGTTACAAATGGGAATCTGGACCTTCGCCACGTGGAGAATAAACTCCTCTCCGCCGGAGGAGTCTAGACCTCACTCTTAAATCCACTCTTCTAATTACTGAGCACAGTCTGCATGCATGCCGTTATAGCTTCATTTCAGGGAGCGAAGTTTTTTCTTACCTATTTGATATCTGAGGATATGAGAAACCCTCGAAGGCATTGTCCAGATACCTGGCTTGCCCTGCGTGATCGTTGGCTCTTTCTTTCCTACTGGGCATAATAAATCTGCAGGATCGAGTGGATTCCTCAGGAGCAAGCTGACTGTTCCCAGACTCCTCATTAGCAGAAGAGACCCTAAAACACGACCAAGTTTGCATTGACTGCAGATTTGGAGCTAATTCAGAGAACTCTGGAAACTCATTTTCCCACAGTCTGTCTGAAATTCATTTCCCCTGTTGAATGTCTCCAAAGGAAGGGTTTGTTTTCATTTTCTTCAGCTTGTCATTTTAAATGTATTCTTCTGGAACAGAGAAAAGGAACAATTTTCTTTCTGCTTGGGAAGAAGTAAAGAAATAATGTTTCCTGCTCCATCCCCTGTCCCCCTCCGCAGCTCCCCATAACACATCTGGGTTGCCAGGCAGCCCAGCTCCCGTGAAACATTGGAGAGTGATTTTACTGTTGTGGGAAACATTTAAACATAAAATTGACTCCAGCTCTGTGAAAACAGAAAGGAACCAGAGGCTTTCTGACCCGAATTCTGCCTTCTTTCTTCCACATTCTTTAGCCCATTTAAGTGTCGTCTTCGTTTTCGAGTTCTCCAAATCACAGCTTTGTCTGTTGTGAAAGATTTAACACATCAATTAGTGGACCTGTGACATACAGTCCCTTTCTATCTAAAAATTTGTGTGGAGGAGAGGCAGGATAAGGTGGTGAGTGATGATTTCAGAAACATGCTGGGTACTCCAGTATTCTGGGTACTAAGGCATCTTTAGAGTCCCGTCTGCTGGCACTTGTTTGTGGTCGTGTCGTTGCTCCAGGGTTCCTGAATATTGCAAACCTGCACCATTTATGTCTTGAAACTCCGAAAGTCATTAACTGAATTAAAATCTTGGATAGAAAGGGAAAAAACAGGCATCCCTATTTCAAAAGCATTTTGATTGCATCGTGCTTGTTGAAAGTCTTTCCTGGAACCGCCTTGCTGTATCAGCTCCCATTTCCTGTGCTCCTAGAGAAGTGGGGTGTGTTTTTTTGTATTTATTAGTCCTTTTAGTTTCTACTTCCAAAGGGGTGTGTGTGTGTGTGTGTGTGTGTGTGTGTGTATATATATATATGTGTGTATATATGTGTGTGTATATATATACGTGTATATATGTGTATATATGTGTATATATGTATATATGTGTGTGTGTATATATATGTGTGTATATATATATACGTGTATATATGTGTATATATGTGTATATATGTATATATGTGTGTGTATATATATGTGTATATATGTGTGTATATATATACGTGTATATATGTGTGTATATATGTATATATGTGTGTGTATATATGTGTGTATATTATATATACATGTATATATGTGTATATATGTGTATATATGTGTATATATGTGTGTGTATATATATGTGTGTGTATATATGTGTGTATATTATATATACGTGTGTATATATGTGTATATATGTATATGTGTGTGTATATATGTGTGTATATATGTGTGTGTATATATATACATGTATATATGTGTATATATGTATATATGTGTGTGTGTATATATATATGTGTGTATATATGTGTATATATATGTGTGTGTATATATATGTGTGTATATATGTGTATATATGTGTATATGTGTATATATGTATATGTGTGTGTGTATATGTGTGTATATATACGTGTATATATGTGTATATATGTGTATATATGTATATATATGTGTGTATATATATGTGTATATATGTGTATATATACGTGTATATATGTGTATATATGTATAGATATGTGTGTGTGTATATATGTGTATATATGTGTGTATATATATACGTGTATATATGTGTATATATGTGTATATATGTATATATGTGTGTGTATATATATGTGTGTGTATATATGTGTGTATATTATATATACGTGTATATATGTGTATATATGTATATGTGTGTGTGTGTGTGTGTGTGTGTGTGTATGTGTGTATTTAAGGAAGGTGGTGGCCTGGAAGTGGGGACATCCAGGAACACAGGAGGAGGACGCAGTGTAGATGGGATTGAGAGGGAGGGAAGAGGCAGGCTGTGGGTCTCAGGCTCAGCCTAGGACACTTCCTCCAGGGCTGGATCCTCCAGACTCCCCTTCCCCACTTTCCTCCAGGGTGGGATCCAAGCTCTCAATACTCCATCCAGCTATGTCAGGTGAACGCGTATCCACCAGGACTTTCTTCCTCCATCACCTTCCCGTGAAGGCACTCGGCTGGAGAAGCCCAGCATCCTCACCCCCAGCTTGTGGCTCTCACTCAGATGAAAGCACTCCTCAGTACAATGTGCAGGAGACAGAGGCCATCTCTGACGTTCCTCGAAAATACCAGTGCCCATTGTCATTTTGCTCTGATATTGCAAGCACTGCGGACATGCTTTCTTGATGAAGGCTTCTTTCTGTTGAATTTTCCAGAGGGGCCTTTAAAAGCAGAATTTGCTAGAACAAAATAAAGGAGTGCACAGCCTTTTCAGCTGTGCTTACCCAGTGCTGCCAGGATGGGACCTGTCAGTCCCAAGAGCCAGAGTGCTGGCTCCTCCTGGGGCTGCTGCTTGGGCTATCCTATTGGGCTTCCAGACAATCCTATTTGTGTGGGGTTTGGCAGGTCATGCATTCCTGATACGCCATGCAATCCTCTCAACAACCCGTTCTACAGATGAGGAAAGCGAAGGCCTGAGAGAAGAGGAATGCATTTGTCAAGCTTATTTTGGTTGCTACTCTAACTGACTTAAACTTAAAAAGGAATTTTTTTTCCCTATAACTAAAACTTTTGGGAGTTTCAGGTACAAATGCATCAGGGCATGAATGATGTTCCTGGGACTCCGTCTCCCTCACTTATTTGTGCAACTCCATTCGCCCACATTGTTCTCCTTCTCCTGCTGGTTCTCTACGTGGTCACCCCAAGGGTTCCCAGCTTCGACCCTGCTCAGAGTTTAAAGTAGGCCTCTTTTTTATAATAGGTGCAATAAATGTCCTCAGATTGAGTTGTCTCAGCTTGGTATGAGTCATACACCCAACTGTCACCCATTTATTGTGGCCAGCAACTGTCAACATACCTATTTGCCAGGCTACCCTTAGAACTGGAAGTGGTAGATTAATCCCACCAAAAACATGCTGTCTGTAAGTGTAGACAGAGTGGTTTGAAAAAGAGAAAATCGGGGTGCAGGTGCTGGAAGGAGAAGGGTTCATGTCACGTGCAGGAAGTAGCTGTAGATGCCCACACCTATGGCATAGAGGATGGCTGTAAATTCAGAGATGGACAACTGAGTCCAAATCCTGCACCTACAGTTTTCTAGCTGTGCCACCAGGACGGGTTCCCCAACCTTTCTGTGCTTCAGTTTCTACATAGAGATGATAACAGTAACACCAGCTCAGGGTTATTGTGAGACTTCAGTAAGATAATTTTAACATATTTGCACATATTAAGCACTTAATATTAACTCCATTTTCAATGCATTATTATTTTTATTACATGTATTTTTCTGGACATTACACAGAGAGTCTATTGCAACTATGCTTGACTGAGTGCTGTGGATTACAGCTGAAAGCATTCTAATTGATGAACTCCCATCTCTGTAGCAGCATCTACCTTCTTTGGGAGGAGGGATGCCATTGCTTTCATTGAGGTAAGACAGGTTTTTCAACAGGGGAAGAGTTTTACCTAAACTCACTTTCCCGGAGATATCTGCAATGTCTGGAGACATTTTTGGTTGTCAAAATTGGCGAGGGAGGTGCTACTGGCATCTAGTAAACAGAGATTAGAGATAGTGCAAGATATCCTACAATATGCAAGACAGCCTCCCCACTAACCCCACAAAGAATATTCTAATCCTAAATGCCAGTCAGCGTGCAGCGATGGAGAAATCCTGAGATGAATAAATGGTTGATTGCCGTGTGGCTAGGTAGATGACCACAGCCATAGGTTATAACCAATTGCTTATCAGGCTGAAAAGCCACCGTGCATCTCTGTGGATCACGAATGTGCCCGGGAACATGGGCTGCTAAGAGCTGTCTGCTGGGAACCTGGCAGCCTTTCCTGACAATGCAAGGAGCTCTGTCTCTTTGAAATGCTCCTCCCAGATGTTGGCTGCAGGTCATGTGTTGACCAGCCATGGGAATCAAGGCCAATTTTCATGTTCACCAAGGAGCAAGGTGCTAATCTAGTTAGCCTATACTTTGTAATAAGTACATCTTAATATCCCTTCTGTTAGAAAACAAGAAGAACAGGGCTTTGATAACATCAGAGAGGGGTATTCAAAGATGGGGCTTACCTTGGATAACGCACTGGCAGAAGGAGTGTCACACCTTCATTATGATGCATTTCATTAGTTCCTAATGACTACATCCCAAAACAGGGTGCCCAGGCATGGGACTGGCTCTTAAGAATGTTGGACCACTGCTCCGTATCTCAGATGGGAGAGCTAAAGGGTGTAGCGGACAGACACAATTATGCCATCCTGAGATGCACATTGGGGAGAGGAGGACCAGGCATGGCTGCACATCACGGTGGATGGGGGAAGGCACCATTTTTACCTCACTGGGCTGGTGGCTGCAGGGTGCTGGGGGCAGCTCGGCCTCCTTCTCAGGAACCCAGCGAGCTACATAGTCTCCAGAGAGTTCAAGAGACTTTGACCCACAACATTCCTAGTAAGCCTGCAGTGGGCATTTAACCACCCACCAGCCTACCTTATTTTGATGTAATTGATTTTTCACCCCACTTCGCTTCGTATGACACCGTGGTTCTTGCCAAGCTTCCAGACATAGGGCAAGCAAGTTCTACTGATGCCCCTATGGCATTGGATACCATAGCACAAATGACGGATGGGAGGGTGAAACCGTTGTTCTAGAAAATTAAATGCAGACCAGGCCTGAATAATCCCTGAGCAGACAAAACCAGTTAGGCCTCTTACGTGACCTTAACCTTGCTTGATTTGCAAACATAATGAGAACTTAACTGGAACCATTTCTTGTAAATGCATGTATTAAAGAAAAAATAGAACTTAAGCTCAATCAATCAGAAGCAGCCAACAAACTTATAATTATACGGGCATATGTTGTTTGGTTGTGCTTCAGTTTACTGCATTTCACAGATAATGTGTTGTTTAAAAGCTGAAGGTTTGTGGTAACCCTGCATTGAGCAAGTCTACCAGCACTATTTTTCCAACAGCACGTGCTCACTTCCTGTCTCCATGTCACATTTTGACAATTCTTGGAATATTTCAAACATTATTATTATTATATGTGTTATGGAGATCTGTGATAGGTGATCTGTGATGTTACTATTGTATTGTTTTGGGGCACCATGAACTGTGCCCATATAAGATGACAAATTTAATAAATGTTGTGTGTGTTTTGACTGCTCCACTGACTGGCCACTGTTGCATCCCTCTCCCTCTCCTTAGGCCTCCCTATTCCCTAAGATGTAACAATATTGAAATTAGGCTAATGAATAACCCTACACGGGCCTCTAGGTGTTTCAGTGAAAGGAAGGGTCCCACATCTTTCACTTTCAGTCAAAAGCTAGAAATGATGAAGCTTCATGAGGAAGGCATGTGGAAAGTGGGGAGGCCAAAGGCTAGGCCTCTTATGCCAGTTCCCCAAGTTGCGAACGCAAAGGAAAGTTCTTGAAGGAAGTGAAAAGTGCGACTCCAGTGAACACAGAAGTGATACGAAGGCAAAACAGCCCTCTGGCTGATATGGAGAAAGTTTTAGGGGTCTGGATGGAAAATCAAACCATCCACAACTTTTCTTTGAGCCGAAGCCTAATCCAGAGCATGGCTCTAGTTCTGTGAAAAAGAATTCTGTGAAGGCTGAGGGAAGTGAGGAAGCTGCAGAAGAAAAGTTTGAAGCTTGCAGAGGTTGGTTCTTGAGGCTAATGGAAAGAAATCATCTCCATAACATGAAAGTGCAAGGTGAGGCAGCAGGTGCTGCTGAAGAAGCTGCAGCAAGTGATCCAGAAGATCTAGCTAAGATCGTCGATGAGGTGGCTGCACTAAACAGCAGATCTTCAGTGCAGGTGAAATAGCTTCCTCTTGGATCTCTTGGATGACGATCCCATCCAGGACTGTTTTTTTTTTTTTTTGAGACAGAGTCTCACTCTGTCACCCAAGCTGGAGTGCAGTGGCACGATCTCGGCTCACTGCAACCTCTGCCTCTCGGGTTCAAGCGATTCTCCTACCTCTGCCTGCCGAGTAGTTGGGATTATAGGTGCTGGCCACCACGCCTTGCTAATTTTTCTGTATTTTTATTAGAGACGGGGTTTCACCATGTTGGCCAGGCTGGTTGTGAACTCCTGACCACAAGTGATTCACCTGCCTTGGCCCCCCAAAGTGCTGCGACCATCTAGCCCTTTAGTAGCTAGAAGGGAGAAGACAATGCCTGGCTTTAAAGCTTCAAAGAGCAGGCTAACTCTCTCCTTAGGAGCTAATGCAGCTGGTGACTTTCAGTTGCTCATTTATCAACCCCTAAATCCCAGGACCCTTAAGAATTATGCTAAATCTGCTCTGTCTGTGTCTATAAATGGAACCACAAAGCCTGTAACAGCACATTTGTTTATAGGACGGCTTACTAAATATTTTAGGCCCACTGTTGAGACCCAGTGCTCAGAAAAACTATTCTTCTCAAAATATGACTGCTCACTGACAATGCACTTAATCACCCAAGAGTTCTGATGGATATGTGCAAGGGGATGAATGCTGTTTACATACCTGCTAACATAACATCCATTGCTAACACAACATCTGTTCCACAGCCCGTGGATCAAGGAGTCATTTTGACTTTTGAGTCTTATTATTTAAGAAAGACACTTTGTATGGCTGTAGCTGCCATAGATAGTAATTCCCCTGAGGAATCTGAGCAAAGTAAATGGAAAACCTTCTGGAAAGGATTCACCATTCTAGATTCCATTAAGAACATTTGTGATTCATGGGAGGAAGTCAAATATCAATATTAACAGGATTTTAGAAGAAGTTTGTCCCAGCACCTTGGATGGCTTTGAGGGGTTCAAGAATTCACTAGAGGAAGTACCTCCAGATGTGGTAGAAATAGCAGAAGAATGAGATATCAGAAGTGGAGCCTGAAGACGTGACTGAATTGCTGCAATCTCATGAAAAAATTTGGAAAATGAAGAATGACTTCTTGCAGATGAGCAAAGAAAGTGTTTTCTGAGATAGAATCTACTCCTGGTGAAGATACTGGAACATTGTCAAAATGACAATAAAAGATTTGTAATAGTACGTAAACTTAGTTAAAACAGCAGGAGGTTTTGAGAGGGTTAACTCCAATTATGAAAGAAGTTCTGCTATGAGTAAAATGCTATCAAACAGCATCGCGTACTACAGAGAAGTGATTCATGAAAGGAAGAGTCAATGGATTCAACAAGCCTCATTGTTGTCTTATTTTAAGACACTGCTACAGCCACCCCAGCCTTCAGCAACCACCACCCTGATCAGTCAGCAGCCATCAATATTGAGGCAAGACCCTCCACCAGCCAAAAAATAAATAAATAAATAAAATTGTGACTTGTTAAAAGCTCAGTTGATCATTAGCATTTTTAGCAATAAAACATTTTAAAATTATGTACATTATTTTTAGACACCATGCTGTTGCACACTTAATAGCCTACAGTAAGGATAAACATAGCTTTTATATGCACTGGGAAACAAAAAAAAATGTGTGACTCACTTTATTGTGATATTCACTTTATTTCACTGGTCTAGAACCAAATTTGCAGTATCACTGAGGTGTGTGTATATAATTAGGGACTTTCCAGTGGAACAGAACAAAAAGACGACTGTGTAACTAACCAATCCAATATTTTCTTTGCTTTACTTCTGTGTCTTTCTTGTGAAAGCTTTCCCCTTCTGCTCCCTCCATAAGCTCTGAACTGCTTCTGGCTTGATGCTGCCCAATTCATGAATTATTTGCTTAAATAAATGTTAAGAAAAAAATTATCCTGCCTCAGTTTACCTTTTAACACCCTTGACTTTGGAACTGGGCAAAAATTTGGGAAACTGTCATCAGGATTTTTCTTATTGCAAAAAATTAGACAAGTTTTCCTAAACTGGAGGTAAAATGAAAAAGAGTGTCAGACGGGACTTGGGAAAACTTAAGTGTTGATAGGACCCTCAGAGGATCCTCAGGCTCTGAGGATTTGAGAAACTCCCTGGGAAATTTGGAAAATCAGAAAGGAAGGCAATGGATTTTATTTTCCTCTGTCTTTGGATAAAACACAGGGAGCAAGCAAGATCTCAGAGTCCTCCTGTGCCTAGCATGGAAGGACAGTAGTGGGAATGGCAGTGAGATGCCTAGGCAAAAGGGCCATAGCCCCACACAATCCCCTATGTTTCCTGTGCAATACAAAAGACAGAGATGGAACTAAGAGAAAATTCTGGCTTTGTTATCAGAAAAAGAAGGCGTCAGTGGGCTGCCTTGAAGGAGCTCCATTGATTTGGGAATATTCTTTTAGGATGTATTATCCTGGATAGCAACACGGGCAGCAAGCCGATGCCAGTGTGACTCCATCCACAAGAGCTGGATGCCACCACTCGCCTCCAGCCTTCAAAGAATGTGGCTGCTCTCCTAGGGTGGGAGATCATCAGCTAGAATGAACTAAAATGCCTTCAGCTGCAGCTAACAATGCTTAACCAACAGTAGCTCAAACTAGTGGTTCTCAAAGTTGAGTGAGTACCAGAAACACCTGTTGAAACAAACATTGCTGGACCTCACTCTTAGAATTTCTGATTCAGCGTATGTGGAAACCCAGATAATTTTATGTTTATTTTTTGAGACGGAGTTTCCCTCTTGTCGCCCAGGCTGGAGTGCACTGGTGTGACCTCAGCTCACTGCAACCTCTGCCTCCTGGGTTCAAGAGATTCTCCTGTGTCAGCCTCCCAAGTAGCCAGGATTACAGGTGCCTGCCACCACAGTGGCTAATTTTTGTATTTTTAGTGGAGATGGGGTTTCACCATGTTGTCCAGGCTGGTCTTGAACTCCTGACCTCAAGTGATCCGCCTGCCTTGGCCTCTCAAAGTGCTGGGATTACAGGTGTGAGCCACCGCACCTGGCCTGGATAATTTATATTTCTTTTTTGTTTGTTTTGGAGGTGAAGTCTCCCTCTGTCACCCAGCCTCGTGTGCAGTGGCATGATCTCGGCTCACTGCAACCTCTGCCTCCAGGGTGCAAGCAATTATTCTGCCTCAGCCTCCCAAGTAGCTGGGACTACAGGCACATGCCACTATGCCCGGCTAATTTTTTTTTTAATTTTTTATTTTTGGTATTTTAGTAGAGATGGGGTTTCACCGTGTTGCCTAGGCTGGTCTCAAACTCCTGAGCTCAGGCAATCCGCCTGCCTCGGCCTCCCAAAGTGCTGAGATTGCAGGTGTGAGCCACCACACCCGGCCCATATAATTTATACTTCTAATGAGTTCCTAGGTATTATGGGTTGAATTGTGTCTCTCAAAATTCATATATTGAAGTCCTAACCTCCAGTCCCTCCGAATTTGACTTCATTTGGTATAGAGTCATTGCAGATGTAATTAGTTAAGAAGAGATCAAAATGACTTTTAGAAGATGAAGGCAGAGATTGGTAATGTCACAGGTTAACAGCAAACTACCAGAAGTCCTAAGAAGGAACCAACTTTGCCAATACCTTCTTCTTGGACCTCTGCCATCCAGAACTGTCAAACAATACATGTCCATTGTTTAAACCACCCAGTGAGTGGTACTCTGTGATGGCAGCCCTAAGAAACTAGTGCACCAGGTGCTGCTGCTGTTGCCAGTCAAGTGACCCAACATTAAGAACCACTGGCTTTTCAATTAGGAAAAGAGGAAGTCAAATTGTCCCTGTTTACAGATGACATGATTGGATATTTAGAAAATGCCATCATCTCAGCTCAAAATCTCCTTAAGCTGATAAGCAACTTTGGCAAAGTCTCAGGATACAAAATCAATGTGCAGAAATCAGAAGCATTCTTATACACCAATAACAGGCAAACAGAGAGCCAAATCATGTGTGAACTCCCATTCACAATTGCTACAAAGAGAATAAAATACCTAGGAATCCAACTTACAAGGGATACGAAGGACCTCTTCAAGGAGAACTACAAACCACTGCTCAACGAAATAAAAGAGGACGCAAACAAATGGAAGAACATTCCATGCTCATGGATAGGAAGAATCAATATCATGAAAATGGCCATACTGCTCAAGGTAATTTATAGATTCAGTGCCATCCCCATCAAGCTACCAATTACTTTCTTCACAGAACTGGAAAAAAACTACTTTACAGTTTATATGGAACCAAAAAAGAGCCCACATTGCGAAGAGAATCCTAAGCAAAAAGAACAAAGCTGGAGGCATCAAGCTACCTGACTTCAAACTATACTAAAAGGCTACAGTAACCAAAACAGCATGGTACTGGTACTCAAATCAGAGATATAGACCAATGGAACAGAATAGAGGCCTCAGAAATAACACCACACCTCTAAAACCATCTGATCTTTGACAAACCTGACAAAAAAAAGAAATGGGGAAAGGATTCCCTATTTAATAAATGGTGCTGGGAAAACTGGCTAGCCATATGTAGAAAGCTGAAACTGGATCCCTTCCTTACACCTTATACAAAAATTAATTCAAGATGGATTAAAGACTTAAATGTTAGACCTAAAACCATAAAAACCGTAGAAGAAAACCTAGGCAGTACCATTCAGGACATAGGCATGGGCAAGGACTTCATGACTAAAACACCAAGAGCAATGGCAACAAAAGCCAAAATAGACAAATGGGATCTAATTAAACTAAAAAGCTTCTGCACAGCAAAAGAAACTACCATCAGCATGAACAGGCAACCTACAGAATGGGAGAAAATTTTTGCCATCTACCCATCTGACAAAGGGCTAATATCCAGAATCTACAAAGAACTTAAACAAATTTACAAGAAAAAATCAACCCCATCAAAAAGTGGGCAAAGGATATGAACAGACACTTCTCAAAAGAAGATATTTATGCAGCCAACAGACACATGAAAAAATGCTCATCATCACTGGCCATCAGAGAAATGCAAATCAAAAACACAATGAGATACCATCTCACACCAGTTAGAATGGCGATCATTAAAAAGTCAGGAAACAACAGGTGCTGAAGAGGATGTGGAGAAATAGGAACACTTTTACACTGTTGGTGGGACTGTAAACTAGTTCAACCATTGTGGAAGACAGTGTGGCGATTCCTCAAGGATCTAGAACTAGAAATACCATCTGACCCAGCCATCCCATTACTGGGTATATACCCAAAGGATTATAAATCATACTACTATAAAGACACATGCACACGTATGTTTATTGCGGCACTATTCACAATAGCAAAGACTTGGAACCAACCCAAACGTCCATCAATGATAGACTGGATTAAGAAAATGTGGCACATATACACCATGGAATACTATGCAGCCATAAAAAAGGATGAGTTCATGTCCTTTGTAGGGACATGGATGCAGCTGGAAACCATCATTCTGAGCAAACTATCGCAAGGACAGAAAACCAAACACCACGTGTTCTCAATCATAGGTGGGAATTGAACAATGAGAACACTTGGACACAGGGCAGGGAACATCACACACCAGGGCATGTCATGTGGTGGGGGGCTGGGGGAGGGATAGCATTAGGAGAAATACCTAATGTAAATGACAAGTTAATGGGTACAGCAAACCAACATGGCACATGTATACATATGTAACAAACCTGCACGTTGTGCACATGTACCCTAGAACTTAAAGTTTAATAAAATAAATAAACCACTGGCTTATAAATATAAGGACATTAATTGCTTACTGAACAAGGAGGCTGGGCATGAGTTCGCAGCTCCATGCTGTCATGAACTCAGGATCTTCCCATCATGCTCCACTGCCTTCCTCAGTACTTACCCATGATGCCCCAGGGCTCACAAGATGGCCACTACCACCACCAAGATAAACTCACCAACTGTGAGTGTTCCATGCAGGAAGGAAGGGGGCAAAGATGGAAAATGGGCTTTGTGCTTGTATGTCTCTGCCTTTTCAAGGAGGAAAATCTTGCCCACAAGCCTGGCAGCAGGCTTCCTATTACATTGCATTGGCTAGAACTTGTTCTGTGAGCATATTCATACCATCTCTAGCAGAAGGGAAAGGGAGGTTATGCCATCGTAAGTTATGTCTTTTCTTAAATGTTTGATCTTATTTATTTGTTTCCCTTAGAAAATCTTATTTCTGACTAGACTTGGAGTAGAAACTCTCAGAGAGGACAGCCCCCATCTCTTGGCAATCTGTTTCTGATATTTTTCTTTGACCCTGTTTTATTCTTTTGGTCAGAAGCTTAGTGTACTCTGATCTCTTTGTGCTTTTCTTAGTACATTGTCTCTTCAGAGCAATACATTGACATTGTGTTCTAGGAAAAGTGGAGTAATAAAATGCTGAATCTTGGGAGCTTTGGTCCTTGGTTTATTATCTTCTATGTTCAGGGGCTTTCTGAAAATGTACTGGTGGAAATAATCTTCTTTGGGGTGACTGAAAGTTTGCAGATTCTGTTAGCTCTTTTAGTCCTCAAGTGACAAGGAACAGTAATATCAGTCAGTCCAAAAAAAATTCCGTCTTAAAACCCCTACTATGGTTTGAGTGTTTGTCTTCTCCAAACCTCATGTTGATATTTGAACCCCAGTGTTGGGAGTTGGGGCCTAATGGGGGGTGTTTGGGTCATGGGGGTAGATTCATCATGAATAGATTAACGTTCAGGGTGGGGTGGGAATGAGTGCTTGCTCTGTTAGTTACCATGAGAGCTGGTTGTTTAAAAGAGCCTGGCACCTCCTCCATACCTCATTCTCTCATGCTTCCTCTCTTGCCATGTGATCTCTGCACACACCGGCTCCTCTTCACCTTCCACCATGCGTGGAAGCAGCCTGAGGTCCTCACCAGATTCAGATGCCCAATCCTGAACTTTCCAGTCATCAGAATTGTAAGCCAAATAAACTTTATCTTTATAAACTACCCAGTCTCAGGTATTGTGTTATAGCAACACAAAATGTACTAAGAACACCCACTTTTAAAATTCAGGTTAAATTCTCATAACATAAATTAACTATTTTAAAGTGAAAAATACGGTGGTATTTAGTACATTCACGATTTTGTGTGATCACCATTTCTACCTAGTCCCAAAGCATTTTTGTCATTCCAAAAGGAAATCTCATACCCTAAGTAGTTACTCATCCCTCCTGTCTCCCCGAAGCCTCTGGAAGCCACCAATCTGCTTTCTGCCTCTGGATTTCCTATTTTGCATTTCTCTCCACTTCAGTTTTTCCCAGTATTCAAGTTGAGAACACTCAGATTTGGATCTATGCATGCCAATGTCAGCCTGAGCACACTTTCTCTTTTTTTTCCCCCAGTTCTCCTGGGTCTGCCGTAATAGGAGTGCCCCTCATTCAGCAGCAGGTGGGCAAGGTCAAGATACCCTGCTTTATGGAGAAGACATATTGGTTGTTATCATAGACTCAGACACTAGGACCTTTTCACATTTCACCCAGAGTGTCAACAACAACTTCTGTGGCCATATGCTTCTCATAAGCGTATGGTCCAAAGCAGAGGTACAAAGTTGTCATTCATCCACTTCAATGAGTTTCTGACAGCCAATGGCAAGGAAGGAGCTGCCCATCTTCACCTTGAAGCATCTATTTGCCTCCACAACACCATGAAAAAAAAAATGTAAGTTATTTCTTGTGCATCTTTTGAGGCTGGGTACATGCTGCCCAGACAACACTAGGGTCCACTCAGCCACAAAGCAGAGTGCTGTCTCTTGAATACAGGATATTGCCAACTCCCTGAGGCTCAGTTTTATCAGCTTTTGAAATAATGGCCAGAAAGAAAAATTAGTTCAATTATGGAGGTATGGGGGAGCAAATTCTGAGTTTGTAGAATGAGATCTGTGCATGTTAGACTTATTATCCAGGAAAAAGAAATTGCCTAGTGTTTGACAGTGTTTTCAGTAGAGATACTATCTGGAGCTATTTCATTCAATACTTTATATCTTAGGAACTTCCAGAAAATTTGTGAAGAAGGACCTTTCTTTCCTCAGCAGGATGAAGCAATGATTCAGCTGCCAGTTTTCAGCACACCCTACACAAGGCCATCTGGAGACCCAGAGGCCCTCTCTCCTAAGCAGTATTTTTATCTTTACTCTCTGTAGCTGACTGTAGTGGGGAGGGGGTCAAAGGGAGGGCACAATTGGATTTGACAGCATCCCCTACAGTAAGGGAAAGGCAGGCAGCAGGCGCATGAGCCGCAGATGATGGAGCAGCAGAATGAGTGATTCTGATGGTGCTCCCAGCAGTATGTGAGCCTCCTTAGAGAATGGTCATATGGGATTGTACCCTTGAGGGACCATTTCACATCCAGCCTCCTCGAGGGCATGTCTGGCTGCTTCATAGGGTATGTTGCACCATGTATTGCAAAACAACATGAGAGCTTTTGCTTTTCTCTTTCTGTTTGGAGGTGTCATTTGAAGGGAGGAAATGTCTACTTATAGCTCTCTCTGATATCCTTACGAATAACCACAATTTGAAAGAATTTGCTCAGTCAAAGGATATTTCTCCCATTCTCCTGTCTGGGGCTATCCATGTTGGAGTCAGGTGCTAACTCCAACTCAAAGGTCACAACTAGTGGCTTCTGGCTATATCACTCTAACAATTGTGTTTTATTTTGTCTCTACAAGGCTTTAAACATAAGATGAATTAGTTGCTCTTTTAGTTGTAGTTCTCAACTGCAAACAACAGAATCCACTCTAGCTGGGTTAGACAGAAAATGAATGTAGAAAAAAATGGTAGGTAGCTCACAAAATCTTCATGAGAAACAGAGCCAGGGTTAGGACCCACCATGCCCAGAGTAATAGCCAAATCCCTCTGTGGGGACATCTCCAGGAAAGGGCCTGCTGCCACGGCCCCTGAATGAGACCTTGCAGCTGTCACTACCAACACTAAATACTGGGACCACATCTCTGCTGCCCTCCAAAATCATCCCCTCTTGCCAAGGAATACATCTTTTTATTCTCTTCTGAATCAGTATATCACATGGCCAGATCTGATTGGTTGAGACCTGGTCACATGACTTCTTGCTAGCAGCAAAGGAGTCTGGGAAAGTGAGTTTCTAGCTTCTGTCTTGTGAAGATGATAATGGGGACCATTCTCCTGATATGATGGTGGATATACAAAAAGCAAGAACAGCCAGGCACGTTGGCTCACACCTGTAATCCCAGCACTTTGGGAGGCTGAGGTGGGCAGAAAACTTGAGATCAAGAGTTCAAGACCAGCCTGGCCAACATGGGGAAACCCCATCTCTACCAAAAATACAAAAATTATCCAGGCGTCGTGATGTAGTCCCAGCTACTTGGGAGGCTGAGGCAGGACAATCGCTTGAATCTGGGAGACAGAGGTTGCAGTGAGCTGAGATCGCGCCACTGCACTCCGGCATGGGCGACAAGAGCGAAACTCCATCTCAAAACAAAACAAACAAGCAAACAAACAGTAAAAACAAAAAGCAAGAACAATGTCTACCCTGGTTGCTAACACTGTTCTAAAAACCCAAGAGATGTCACAAAGAAAGTCAGGCATTCAGCTCTTCTTGAAAACTGAGGTCTGGCAGGTCAGCAGTTCTGCACGGCGATGAGTGCAAGGAGCAGAGCCACGGTCAACCTCATCAGACAGGGCACATGCATCCAGTTCACTGGACTCCTCTCAGTCCACTCCACTCACATAGTACCCACCTGACTGACCTCTGTGGGCCTGTCCAGTGAGCCCAGATTCTGGCTACTGCCTACCTACTGGCATTTCTTCATTTCCCCTCAAGTCATACATGGCTTGCTACAAGGCGATGGCTTAGTAAACAGTTGGTTCCACTGCTAAAAGCATAGCTGCTTCCAAATCTGTAGCTTTGGCTGAAATAGCATCCAAAGATATACTTCCAGCAAAGGGACTTTGGCTCCTCACACATATGGGAGACTCAGTGGCATGCCAAGATACTTTGTGTCCCCTGCAGTCACCTGCAGACAGGTGACTCATTGCCAGGTAGCTTATTGTCAATGTCTGTGAAACACTAGACATTTGGTGACAGTGGAGGGAATATTTCCAGGAACTGGTGTTGGAGGCTCAACCTGAACAGCCTATGTTCCTGCTCTTGCCTTCCCTGTGATTTAAATGGCATTAGCCATTTTGGGAGGCCGAGGCGGGCAGATCATTTGAGGTCAGGAGTTCGAGACCAGCTTGCCAACATGGCGAAACACATCTCTACTAAAAATACAAAAAAATAAAAATAAAAATTAGCCAGGTGTGGTGGTGGGCGCCTGTAATCCCAGCTACTTGGGAGGCTGAGGCAGGAGAATCACTTGAACCGGAGAGGCAGAGGTTGCACTGAGCCGGGATCACACCATGGCACTCAGCCTGGGTGACAGAGCAAGACTCCATCTCTAATTAATTAATAATAAATTAAAATTAAAAAATTAAACAATGATACTATGCAGGGCTCGCCCTGGCTCAGCTTTGCAATCTTAGGCAGTTCTGAGGAGTCATGCCTCCTGGGCCTCAGTCTTTTCTTCTGTGAAAGAGGAATCTGGCTTCAAGATCCTGAAACCTCAGTCCCCTCCCTGTCTGTTTAGCCTCGTCATCACTCGCTCCCTCCCCTCCAGAAGTAAGAACTGCTGTTGGTTTCTGATTGATTTCTCCTTCATATGGCTTCTGTTCTTGCCAAAAATGTTAAACTAGAGTTGAATGAGACAGATCCAGTGTGTGGGTTATTCTCCAGGGCATATACACATGCAGTTTGGAGATGCTGGTAAACCCGGGGCCATGGCCCTCGCCCTGACTGTTCATTAGAACCATCTGGAGAGAGAGAGTGAAATCCCAGTAATATCCAGGTGGACCCTGAGATACTGATTTAATTGGATTAGGGTGAGGTTCAGGCATTGGTATTTTTGTTCACTTTTAGGTATAAAACTGTTAAAAAATTAAAAGAATTTTAATTTGGTCTGGCCTGGACTTTTTGTAATGTCAGTGTTTAAAAAAAAAAAAAAAAGGTGAAGGACAGAAACAAAAGAACAGTGACAAATGCAATTCATGATCCTGGATGCAAACATTAGGGGAAAAACATGCTGCAAAGGGTATTTTTTGAACACTTTGAGATTTTAAAAATTAAGGTGAAATTCACATGACATAAAATTCACCATTTTAAAGTGACCGCTTCAGTGGCACTTACTGTATTCACGATGTTGTGCAACTACTATCTCTATGAATAGTTTCAGAACATTTTCATCACCCCGAAAAGAAACTCCATTCCTATTAAACAATGACTTCCCACCTGTTTCTACCCCCAGTTCCTGGCAATTGGAGAAATTTGACTATAAACTATATATTAAGTGATATTTTTGAATGAATAAAAACTGCCTTGCGTATGATTAGGTCATTGCCGTCATAGGAGAAGTTTCTTGTTCTCAGGAGATGCATGTGGAGTATTTAGGAGTGAAGTGTCATGGTGTCTAAATGTTACTTTCAAATGGCTCATTAAAAAAATGGATATATATTATATGTGTGTGTATACGTATACATATATATATACTGAGAGAGAGACAGAGAAGCAAAAGCAAAACATTTAGTCACATGTTCTCACAAGTGGGAGCTAAACTAGAGGATGCAAAGGCATAAAAATGATAAAATGGACATTGGGGACTTGGAGGGGGAAGGCTGGGAGGTAGGTGAGGGACAAAAGACTACATATTGGGTACAGTGTACACTGCTCAGGTCACAGGTGCAATGAAATCTCAGAAATCACCACTAAAGAACTTAACCATGAAACCAAAAACCACCAGTACCCCAAAAGCTACAGAAATAAAAATTAATAAAAATTTTTTAAAGCATACATTTAAAGATTTTTAAAGTTTTTAAATTTAGCTGGAGGCATTTATGATACTATTCTTCTAATTTTTCTATAGTTTTATAATATTTTTTGAAAAATTAAGAACAGCAATGCCTGAACCTTGCCCTAATCCAGTGAAATCAGAATCTCTGGGACCCACCTGGATATTATTTGTATTTTAAAGTCTCCCTCTGGATGGCTCTGATGAACTGACAAGGCTAAAATCCACAGCCTGAGACCAGCCTCCATCTGCAGCCTCGTTTTTCATCCCGCTTCCCCACACTGCTAGTCCTAAAGGCTTGCTGTCTCCTGCTGCAACACACAGAGCTCATTCCTACCTGGGGGCCTTTGTATTGCTGTTCCAGCTGCCCGGAATGCTCCGTCCTCTGTCTTCACAAAGTGGGCTTCTTCCTGCCATTCAGGATTGCCTCCTGCTGGTTCTCATCCCTGTTCCCCTTTCTTCAAGCCAGGTATGAACTCACCTTTTTTTGTAAAGCTGGAATCTCACTGTTTCACCCAGGCTGGAGTGCTGTGGTACCAGTCATAGCTCACTGCAGCCTCAAACTCCTGGACTCAAGTGATTCTCCTGCCTCAGCCTTGTAAGTACCTGAAACTACAGGCACGCACCACCACGCCCAGCTAATTAAATTTTTTGTAGGATAGGCCTTTGCTGTGTTGCCCAGACTGGTCTTGAACTCCTATGCTCAAGCGATCCTCCCGCCTCAGCCTCCCAAAGTGCTGGGATTGCAGGAGGGAGCCACCGCGCCCAGCCTGATCTCTCCTTCTTCAAGTTCTTTGTAGCGTTCTCTTTGGACCAACCTTTTGTCATTTATCATCTTTGCACCGTGGATTTGTGAGTGTGGAAATACCCCTCTGTGCTTCATTTCCAGCCATAGCTGTGCCTTTTTATTCCCCACGGCATCTCAAGGTGCTTCTCCCCAGGTGGAAGGCTCCGGATGAGTGGGCAGCAAGGGTCTGCGTCCAGAGGGGTGCTGTGACCACATGGGGAACTTTTTGTAAAGATGCCCTTGATGTTTGCAGGCAGGGAGGGAGCAGACTGGTAGTGAATTAAGCGCATTTTCAGATTCTCTTCTCATTGGCCTGTTGATGACAGTCACACGGGGAAATACTTGGGAAGGGATGTGTGTAGCAGATGTGGGCGGAACCTTAAACTCTGGTTTTCAAGTCGGGCCACATTCAGGCAACTGACTCCTAGAAGAAAACAAACTCCAGTCTTCTTTGGCTAAAGATTGTGGCAATAAATATCTTTCCTGTTTGTTCTGAGCAAAGACTCAGCAAGTCTTGTGTGGCCCCACGTCCTTGGCGCGGGTGGTATTTGATGAGGTTTCTCTCTCTGTTCCCTCTCTGATTGCAATCGAATGCTGTTTCTGCAATTAACTCTGTGAGCAACGACCATTAGGAAGTGGTCTTAAGTCAAGACCAAAGAACTCATTAAGAAATTATATTTTTCAATCTGACAGAGATAGGCAAGACTAAAAGGAAGGTGTTTGAACCTTGTATGGAGATTTAAAGGCAAATATATCGGGCTTTCCCGCCATTGGGGTTAATTGAAGCCACTAAGAGCATTACGCAAAAAAAAAAAAACAAAAACAATTAAGAGTTACCTGTATCTGGAAAAGCCTCATACAAAATTCTGAAATTAATTCTTGAACTGTTTCCAAAAAAGCAGAGAACAGGCCTGTTGCTATGGAAATTGTCGACTTTTTTTCTTTTGCATAGAAAAAGTTAAAATGTTACATAAAAAAAAAGAAAACTACAACTTTTTCCCCTCCAGATTGCTATCATTTGGCCATCTAATTTAAACAGTTCAGCGGCGTGCACATTCGAACTGAATTGAACAAAGCAACATTAAAAGAGAGGGTGCTATTCAGAAGATTCGAGTGGCCTCTTTTCCTCTCATTGCCTCTCCTGTGGTTGTGTACTCTTAGCTTGCTGCTGCTCTTTTTGTCTTTTTGCGAGGCACTTTCAAAGCCCTCAGTAAACATTAGGCAGAGCCAGCCCCGCGTGTGATGGGTCAGGGGTTGTCACTATTGGAGGTGCTATATCTTGGTCCTGGGGTGTCCATGTGTCCAGCCAAGAGCCCAGGAGCCCTGGGAAGCTGCCTGTCCGCGGTGGGAGACAAGCTTCTTCCTCTTCAGCTCCGCGGACCATCCCCAGTCTCTCTGCTGAGCACCCAGGCGGCTGCCGCTGGAGACACTTCCCAGGCTTGTTCATGAAGGGCTCACTCTGAGTGCCTGGTGTTTACAAACCTCCAGGGAGCATCTCTTGCAGTGCCCTGGCACTTGCTGAAAAGTCTGCGGGGAATAAGAGGAACTGTCCGTAATAGAGTAAATGGTGATTTAAAGGCCCCCGACCCCTCACCCCTGCGGACTTCACGCTGCTTCTAGAATGCTCTATCTTCAGACAGGCAGCCAAGCCCCTGTTTGTAGAACATGAAAGCAGAGGCCACAAAGCACCAGAGAACCACAATAATTGAGTCATAATGAACGTGAGATACTTAATCTCTGTCATCTACAAAACCTCTGACAACTTCATCATGCGGCATTTTCCTTTATGTCCTTTTCCCCACTTATGCTATGAAAAAAGAAAAGCAACGGGGGATGGTGTGAGACTTGTCAGTATTTGGACATGTATCTTCAGCCGAAATTATTTGCCTTCTGAGATTCAGTAAGGAGGCCCCATTTTCAATCAACGTGAATGCCTGATACTCCCCACGACCAGGGAGAAATCAGCGGCAATTTCACAGCAGTCAAACTCACAGGGCAGTGGCAGTGGGGAAGAGCTACCTCCTTCTGAGGTCGTCATTATATGCTGAGCTCCAGTCTCAGATCTAAGAAGTTTTAGATGCTGGGCCATGAGGGACGCAGACAGGTGCACCAGCCTTTTGGTGGCGTGAGCCACAGACAACTGCTAGGGCTCAGACAGAATGTACGATGTCCCTGAGCCCACAAATGCCAAGCATCTTCCATAAGAATGTCTAACTCCTAACTCTGGAGACCACACATTTGCAAATACCAAACTTTCCTGATCATAAGATGCCCATTCTCCCTTTTTCCCAAAGGCATTTAAATTTCTCCATCTCAGTTCTTTAATCAACTATTTAGCAAACACCTATTGACTGGAGTCAATAGTAACCTTAAAAGAAAACAGCATGGGTTTGCACTTTAAGTAGATTAGCTTTGCAGACCTCTAAATTCTGAGGCTGTCTTTGTCCTTGATTGCTTTTGCATCTCCCATTATATCAGGCCTGGGACCCCATGCTTCAGAAGGGCTGGGGTAATTCAGCCACTCCAACCTGCATTCAGTCATTACTGAAGCAGCGATATATTATGAAATGACCTGATAATGCCATCATACTTTGCCTCTGGGGACTGATTGCTCTGCTGTTTTCTAAGAAGTGGTTTCATTGCTGCATAGACAGATACAAAATGCATAAATGAATACAGAGCCTGTGGGATGCAAAAGTCCAAGGAACTAGGCCTAGAGTAAGGTAGGAGAAATGTCTCCAAATCCAGTTTTGAGGTCTCTCTTGTGGTTGTGGATTGCAAGCAACAGCAATTGGTACACGTGTGCTAAGGAAAAGGGAACTTTTGGGAAGCATACTGGGCAGTGCGTGGAAGGAGTGGAATCAGCTCTCAGGGCAGTGGAAACAGCTCTCAGGGCAGTGCTGGAAAGCTGGGGCTCAAAAATGGCCACTTGCTTGTAGCTGTTGTGACCAGTGATCGACCGTCCCTCCTGCACCTGTGTCCACTTACTTAATCATCATGCTCCCAGGGAAGAAGCATGATTGGCTGAGTTTGGCCACACACCATCCATTGGCTGTCCTGTGGCAGGGAGAGAAAGAATACGGCTCTTTCCACCTCCGGTCCCTTAAAATTACTGTCTTATCAAGACTTCATACAACAGGCAAGAGGTAATTCCCTGAAAATAATTTGGTGCCATCAGGGAAGGAAATGGATGCTGAGGTTCTAAAACAAACGTTTATGAAAGAAAAGGCTATACCTGTTGCCTTGATTAGTATATAAGGAAGGCATAACAGAGGTTTTCTGATCAATATTTAACAACCTGCTCTTCAAGGAGGGGAAAATAGAAACCCTTATGCATAGCATTTGCCCATTTCTCAGGTGTAAATACTCCCACTATGATTAATTTCAAATTGCCGACTGGCTCACTGAATTTCTGATTTAACATTTGGCCTTCATAAGCGAGTAAGAGTCAGAGTCACCACACTCCTAGATGTATGATATTATTTCAAGCGCTTTTTAGAAAAGCGTAGTAATATAATTCCTAAAACGATCCCACCACATTCTCCCATTTCTGAAACAAATAACCTGCTGAATGTTAGATTTGGCAGAAGTAAGACAATTTTTTTTTTTAGTTGTCACTGGTGAAAATTGATGGGAGGCATTGAAGGTTACATCACTGTTTCAAAATCATATAACTAGTAGTTCGAGGAGCTGGGATTTGAACCCTAATGATATAGCTGCTGAACTGTTATGCAGCTTTTTGCCTAACGAACCACTCTGAAAACCACATGACTTAGAGCAACAACTGTTTCTTTACCTTGCAATTCTGTGTCTGTCATTTGTGCTGTGCTCCGCTGGGCAGGTCTTCTGCTCTTGGCCGGGCTCACTCATTTGTCTGAGGTCAACTGCCAGTCAGCTAGGCAGCTCTGCTTATAGGGGTCGACTGGCTATCATCTGGGATGATGGGGGCCTCAGGGCCATCTGTGTGTCCTACTCTAGCAGGCCAGCCTGGGCTTGTTTGCATGGAAGTCCCAGGGCTCCAAGAGAAAGAGTCGAGCCAATGCCCGGGATTGGAACTGGTATAAGACTGCTTTTGCCACCTTCTTTCGGCCACAACAAATCACAAGTCCATCCCATGTTTATGGAATGGGGAAACAGATCCCACTTCTTAATCGGAGGAGCTTCAGAGTCAAACTGCTAAGGGACTTTTGGATACAGGGAAGGCAAAATATGCCCTCTTTTATAATCTACCATAAGGGATAACCTGAACATGCAATTATCCTCTTCGTTTCTTATTTATTATCCAATTCGTATTAACTTTGCTTAGCACATGGGTTAGAGTCTGGTGGCTTGAAGGAGTGTTTTGTTGGGCCTGTGTCATATTTTAAAATTAAGAAATTTTATAGGCCGAGGCGGGCGGATCACGAGGTCAGGAGATCGAGACCATCCTGGCTAACACGGCGAAACCCTGTCTCTACTAAAAATATAAAAAATTAGCCGGGCGCGGTGGTGGGCACCTGTAGTCCCAGCTACTCGGGAGGCTGAGACAGGAGAACGGCGTGAACCCGGGAGGCGGAGGTTGCAATGAGCCGAGATTGCGCCACTGCACTCCAGCCTGGGCGACAGAGCGAGACTCTGTCTCAAAAAAAAAAAAAAATTTTATTTAGAAGCTGTTTTCCTATTTTATCTTAAAAATCAGAGGGTCTGAAAACTGAGCCCATTTTTCTGCTCCAAGAGTTTGGAGCCAGAAGGCTGCTCTGGGGGGCATGTGCTCTCCGCTCCATCGTAGCTCCAGTCACTCCCTATAGTGCCTCCCAGACAAGCCTGCTCATTTACTGAAATTACTTCCCTGGTCCCCGGAGGCATTTTTGTTTACAGTGTCTACTATAGTATTTCAGTGCCTAAGTCTTTGACTTCATTAAGTTAATTGTGTTAACCTACTCCACTGCTAGAAACAAGTAGACCAGATAACTTCTTATTAGTTCATGCTTTGGGTCTGTTTACAGTTTATTAGGATGACTTCTCCATTTGGACTGAAGCCAAGATGAAGCCTCATCCTTGTCTAATGTTATCATAATTCCATTATGAAGGATGTCATGACAGTTTTCCAATATGCAAGGCGTGAAGATGCAATCTTACTGGGCTTGGCTATGACTCTGTTACAGTGTCACCCATCAGAGTACAAACTAATCATGCTGTAAATAATCCCATTGTCTCAAAAATAGCAGTGGTTTTTTTGACAGGTGTCTCCTTAGCTATGCAGTGATTAAAGTAAATAAAGCTGCTGCTTCCCAGGAAGGTGACTAGACGTTTCCATGTCGAAACTCTTTGCCAGGGAAGGAAGTGCATTTGACACACAGAAGCAGAAACAAGGCAACTTACTAGGAAGTGGAATCAAGTTTAATATGCAATAGATGCTAGAATTTTCTAGGGAAATGTCCACAAGGCCTATGAAGATTTGACGATCCCAGCCTGCCTAGAGAGGGATGTAGGGCCCTGAGTTTCACGAGTGAGTTACTAAAAGTAGCTCAGTGGTGTGAAAGGAAGGCACTGTGCTTTCTGGAGCAGAGCTAGCCAGTCGAACATTGTGTAGTGGTGGTAATAGTCTATATCAGTGCTGCCTGGTAAGCAGCCACTTGCTGCAGGTAGTTATTGAGCATTTGACATGGCTCATTTGATGGAGGAACTAAACTTTTAATTTTATTTAATTTTAATTAATTTAAATTTAAGAGTCACTTGTGGCTACTGGCTATCATATTGGATAGCAGGGAACATTAAGAAGCCCTACCTTGAACTCCTGACTTCTGGGTGTTCAAGGTCAAAAATAAATGATAGAATAAGACCAACTCATTTTACAGTTGGAGTTGCACCACAGAGAGAGCCTTTGAGATCAGGGACCCTATGTTTCTCACTGTTTTATTTCCAATTCCCTCAGCAGATGAGGGTCACCCATCAATGACAGTTGAATGATTAAAGACCAATAAAATGCCCTAGGCTATGGTAAATAATTCCAAAAACATGGTAGGCATGCCACTGGTAAGATACCAAATTTTAGTTACACTTCTTTTATTTACTAATTATGATTTGTATTCATATGCATAAGAAAAAATATAATTCACTTATCAAATTTATTGATGGCACAGAAGGAAGTGAGGCTACATGTTTTAAAAGTGAGTTTGGTTGAACTCAGTTTACAGAAAAATATATAAATAATGAGATAGTTGGTTCTCAAATATAGCAAATACTGCAAAATGAATAAGGCAATTACTGAAATTCAAGGAATTCTGCTGTGGATGCTGGCACCCTTTGTGCTCTGATTATGACGAGTTATTTTTCTCCTTATTTTTCTTTTTTATTAATTGGCACATATGCCTCAAAACATAAAATCATGTCCTTCAAACCTTTGTGCAGCTGAGTGAACTACTTTTTCTTTTTTTCTTGTTTCATTTGGCTTCTCTTGTTTTTATTTGGAAGTAAGCCGAAAGCATGAATATTCATGATGCTGTTAAACAAGATTTTTATTGAAAACAAAAACAGATTCAAAGTTTCTTGTTTGTGGCTCTCTAGCCAGAGAGTAAAAGCCCCATTGAAAGATTGGTATCAGAGATTTGGGTTCTTTGCTGTTTACTTTTGCTAAAAATGTAGATGTTTGGCTACTAAGGTGTTAGTCTCTTTTAGAAAAAAAATACAAAAATAAACCAGTATTACGTTTCGAGACTGCCCTTTTCTATCCTTGAGCACCAGAGGAAGACAAGATAAAATAATAAATGAAAAAAAGGGAGAAATATTGTTTTTCCTGTTTGTCCTAAGTTCAAGAGAAAGAAAAGACACAAGCATCTACAGCTAAAAATGTGCCTTTGATTTTTCCCAGGCTTCCTTTACTTTCTGATTTCTAGAAAATTGATCCTCTTCATCCTTTTTAATTTGTGTGAGTCTCCGCCTGCTACCCCCGGCAGGAAAGAGGGCTGCATATTTTGTGAGGTTCATTAATCAACCCATTATTCTTCCTCACACATTCCAGTGTGCAGGGCCACTCATTTTTCATGAGACCTATTGTTACTTGGCAGAAAATAAATACACCATCAGAAATGTATTGCGACACTGACTAAAATATGAAGGGGAGTAAGCATTGCACTTTCGGTCTGTACAAACAGTATTGATTTATGAAAAAGAAATTCCCAGGAGAGTCTTTAAAAATCAAACAAGTTTCCTCCTGATGGGTGGGGTGAGTTTGAGGCTTTGTGCCACAAGTCATTAATTTATTCATTCATTCCTTTAGTCAATACATATTTATTAAGCAGCTACTAAGTGTTAGCTCTCCACCTTGGGCAGTCAAGAGTGAGCAGAACAGACAAAAAAGGGGACCCAGTGGAGCTTACACTTTATGGGTAGGTGGACAACCACCAGACAACAAAATAAAGTCACTTAAAAATACAGTGATAAGTTGAAAGAACAAAAATTAAATTTTAAGTATTATTTACCAAGTCTTATATCCAGAAATAATTTGAAAAAGAGAAGGAAGTCAAAATGCAGGCCAAGCAATTTTCTTTTATTTTTTAAAAAATAAAAAAATGCAATTATGATTATGATTATTTTTGATACAGGGTCTCTCTCACTCTGTCACCCAGGCTGGAGTACAGTGGTGCGATCACGGCTCACTGCATCCTTCACTTCCCAGACTCAAGCGATCCTCTCACCTCAGGCTCCCGAGTAATAGCTCGAACTACAGGCATGCGCCACCACACCCAGCTAATTTTTGTGTTTTTTTTAGAGACAGGGTTTTGCCGTGTTGCCCAGGCTGATCTATAGAAAGCCTGGACTCAAGCGATTCTCCCACCTCGGCCTCCCAAAATGCTGGGATTACAGGTGGGAGCCACCACGCCTGGTCGCAATTTTCACAAGTGTGTTAATACTTAAGGCAATGTGGGCTGGGCATGGTGGCTCACACCTGTAATCCCAACACTCTGGGAGGCCGGGGTGGGTGGATCACTTGATCCACTGTCTCTACTAAAAATACAAAAATTAGCCAGGCATGGTGGTGTGCCTCTCATCGCAGCTGCTGTTGGTGGGGGGGTTGTAGGGGGACCGGGGGCTGAGGTAGGAGAATTGCTTGAACCCAGGAGGCAGAGGTTTCAGTGAGCTGAGATCACACCACTGCACTCCAGCCTGGGTGACAGAGTGAGACTCCATCTCAAAAAAAAACCAAAAACAAAACTTACGGCAATGTTTCCAGAATGTGATTTGTGCATTTCTGGCTGTCCACCGATCCAGATCTTTAAATGATGTTAATTATAAGTATACCATTTAATAATTAAATGGTCATAATTACATATGTATCATTAGGGTGGACTTTCATTTTTTATCAAGTAGCATGAGTTTTTCATTTATGAAGATAATATGAAGTTTTATTTTGTAGTAAATGTGTAAGTTAGAAAGGCACACTGTAAAGAAAAACATTATGTAAACTACAGAAATGGTAGTATATGGATATAGAAAGATGGGGATACACACCTGGCTCTTCCAGGGGGCTTCTAATACCTGCCTTCTATTCCAAAAATAATAACTGAAGAAGGAAATGGCAGACAAGACCGTGCTGATTCTTTAGTGACTGCAGTGTGACGGAGTGTCCCTACGAAGGTGGTTTGCCTGACTCCGTTTTCTAGTGCTGCATGGCAGCCACTCCAGAGCACAGTGGATTCAACAAGCAGCTGCTTCACCAGCTCTTGATTCTCTGGGTTGGCCAGGCAGGGCTCAACTGGCAGTCTTGTCTCTGCTCCATGTGGCATAGGCTGGATTTTCTCATGCAGCTGCAATCTAAGGTGAAGGATTTCAGATGACCTCACCCTGTGTCTGGTCTCCCACGGGAGTGGCTGGACTGCTGAGCTTCTCCCTTTGTGGTCTTTCAACCTCTCTAATTTCTCCCTTCCTGTGTCTCACCAGCTTTGTACCTGGGCTTCTTGACATGGACGCATGGTGTTCCAGGAGAACAAATGTAGACACTGCTGGGCTCAAAGTCACTGAGCCAGCCCAGAATCAAGGAAAGGGACATTCAACTCTGGATGGGAGCAGTGACAAAGTCATGTTGCAAGCAGACAAGAAGGGTGGGAAAGAGGGCGGCAGCCATCTTTGGTAAAAATCTACCATGATCCACCTTCTGGAGCTGGGAGCAAACCAGCGCATGCAGGTTGGAAGCATACAGAAAAAAGTGGATGACTCTGGCTGATTGTGTGTGTGTTGGGGGGTGAGGCACCACCCCTCAGGGGCTGGGGCAGTTTCAGAATAAGAAGAAGGAAGGGGAGAAGAATTGGCTCTTTGTCCATCTATAGAAAGCCAAGAAAGATGATAGGTTTTGTACGACAAGCCTCAACACCTCAACAATTATGTTCGATTTTTTAAAAAATCCTAGTATGGGGAGAGACAGCTGTGACACGTGAAGGAGACGTGTGGAGACCACAGGTCAGAAGGTACAGAAGGAGGCAAAAGACCTAACGTGAAAAAGATCTAGCGAAGGGGGCCCTTTTGATTTGAAAGGAAGATTCATGCTTCTTTCCTTCTGCATATATTTGCCCATCTAGGTCCACAAGGATATAGACAAGATAACCAAATTGTACTCATGAGCTCCTTGGGAAGGTATATAAGAAACTCTTAAGCACATTCTCACATCGAATAATAATAATAGAAATAACTATCATTTATCAAGTCCTTATTATATGCCTGCACTGTGTTAATGCTTTGCACATATTAATCCACAGGAGGTTAATGCTCTGAATTTTTCAAAGTTACAGAAAATACTACTGGTGGCCTACCCAGCATCCACTTCCTTCATCTTAGCAGAATCCTAATGAAGTTCAGGTCCATGGATTTGCTCGTTCTCACCTATCCCTATACTTCAGGAAATGTGAATCTCACCCCCAGCTCCAGAAGTTGATGCGATTGGTCTTCGGATTCCTATTGTTGTTTACAAATTACTCAGAAATATAGAAGCTTAAAATGACCATTTGGTTTTGCCTCTAACTTTGTGGGGCAAGGCTTGGCTGGGCAGTTCTCACTTGGGGTCTCCCATGAGGGAGGATGCAGAGGTGTTCGCCGGGGCTGAAGTTTCCTGAGAGACCCCCTGGACAGGACCTCCAGGATGGAGCGCTTATATGGCTTGGAGTTGACACTGACCCTTGGCTGGATGCTGAGCTGGACTTTCCACCATGTGTAATCCAACCCCAAAACAGGAGAATCAAAGCAAAGATAGCAGACAGATTCAAGAATAGGTTTGTGTGCAAACCGATATTCACAGGTACCCTGGCTTCTAACACATGCTTGAGTTCTGATGTCTCACCTGCCCTGGTCCTGAGGACGGGTTGTCACAGAGACAGGAGCCTGCAGTCTCTCTGAAGAAGGCAGTTGATCCTGTCCCCTGTTAAAATTGGCCGAGAGGCATAGAGCAGGTGGGGTTGACTTGCCTGTGGGCAGTGGCAGGGTTGAGATACTATATACTGATTTTCTTCCTCCTCATGTCCACAAAATCAGCCAAATTAAGTGTGAAAGGTAGAAAGTTGAGGCCATATAACTAAGTCCTTCATGATTTCTCCCTTGCCCTTCCCTTTTCTGCTGTGACTACAGAGTGTCAAGAAAAATCTGAATTTTTGGTACTCCAAGCAAGCTCAAGAGAAGATGAGTCTAAGGTGTGATTACAGCTTGAAGCAAAGAGCTGCTGGGTAAATAAATCATGGCGGTCAAATCCAATTAAGTGGGTCTGCAGTGACTGGGGTCTGCCACCTGAATTCAGTTTCACTCGAGACCAGGCTCTACCCACAGGGAGGAGGTGGTTAATTTCTGAAACAGAAGTGGGAAGGTTGGAGGCAAGTGCATGCTTTGCAGCCCGGCCGTCTGTGCTCAGGTTCAGGAGGGGAATATGTGACCTACTGAAGCAGTATTGTGGTCCTGAAAGATGACGAGGGAACCAGTAAGCAGGATGGGGCTGAGCAGCCTTATTCATCGTGAGAGAAACACCCTTTCTCCCGCTGAGATATGTATGTGACCGTAAACGTGTTCAGGAGAGAGTGCGCCTTACTCCCATTGCTGGGGAAAGCAGATTTTCCACTACAAGTCATTTTGATCATGAATAGAAACATATTATAATAGAAACTTATGATCTTGTTCTGTGGGTGATAAGTAAACATGACATCCATTGTATTGGTGTTTATAGATGACAGGTTGTGCACTCCCAGCCCTAGGAGAGAACAGCCAAGGAAACGAAGACAAAACAGGTGTGGGCCAGGGCACAGTAATCCAGGCCGACTGTGGGGGAGCCCGGGGGTAGATTGGCTCCTGTGAGCTCAGACTGTGGCCCCAGCAGCAAGGAGAGGAAGTTCACTGCAGCATGGATTCAGAAAACATCTGTGTCACATCTTGTGCTGAGTGTTTATAAAACAAAGATAAATGAGATTTCAGTCTTGTACTCTGGAAGCTCACGTTTCTACTACCAGATGGCAAATACGTCAGCTTTGCTCTATTTGGAGTAAATGCTTGGGATTATGTGTTGAGGAGGATTCTGAGGCCATGCCTGAGTGAAGGAGAGAGGAGGACATTGATTGTTGACGTCTGCCTTGCACCAGAGGGAGAATGGCAGCCTACACACCACGTGGGCTCTTTCAGGAACCAACTCTCTTAGTTTCAGGCAACAGAATCTTGACAGCAGACACACAAAGACTAAATCTGAGACCCAATGCAGTCTTCAGAGATGTTTGCGTGATTTGCGTGGACTTTTCTTGTTTCATATTTTTCCTTATTTTTATTAACATAATTTACTACATTAAATTGCACAGACCTTAATTCTATGGTCTGATTAGCCTTGTTTTTTTTTTTTTTTTTTTTTTTTTTTAGCAAAGGTCTTGCTCTGTTACCTAGGCTGGAGTTCAGTGGCTCGATATTGGCTCACAGCAGCCTCAATGTCCCAGGCTCAAGTGATTCTCCCAGCTCAGCCTCCCAAGTAGCTGGGACCACAGGTGCCTGCCACCGTGCCCGGCTAATTTTTTGTATTTTTGGTAGAGATGGGATTTCACAGTGTTACCCAGGCCAGTTGCAAACTCTTGTGCTCAAGTGATTCGCCCACATTGGCCTTTCAAAGTGCAGGGATTACAGGCGTGAGCCACCACTCCTAGCCTCTGATTACTTTTGACAAAAGCATACACCCATGTAACCCATACCTCTAAGAAGACATAGAACAATTTCATTGTTCCAGTAAATCCCTCCATGTTCCCTGCCAGATAACCCCATCTGCTCCATGCCGAAGCAACCACTGTCCTTATTTCTATCACCATGGTTGAGTTTTGCCTCTTCTTTAACTTCATATAAGTGGATTCTTACATAATACACTATTTTCGCTGGCTTCCTTAGCTCCGCGTGTTTTGGGGATTCATCCATGTTGTTGCATGTGTGAATATATCATTCCTCTATTGCAGAGCTCACTTCCTTATATGAATACACTATGATTTGCTTGTCATTCATCTGGTGGCCTCCAGTTTGGGCTATTATGCATAAAGCTGCTATGAATATTTATATGCATGTTTTTGTGTGGATACATGTTTTCATATATCGTGGAGTGAAATTGCTGCTCATAGGGTAAGCAAGCATATTTTTCACTTTTTTAGGAACTGCCAGTTTTTCAAAGTGGTTTTATACCACTTGGCACTACCACCAACATTATCTGAGAGTTTTGATTGCAGCATTCTGTCATCAAAATTTGAGATTCTCCATCTGTAAAAAAAAAAAAAAAACCAGCGCTTTGGGAGGCCGAGGCAGGCAGCTCATGAAGTCAGGAGATCGAGACCATCCTGGCTAACACGGTGAAACCCCTTCTCTACTAAAAAAAATACAAAAAATTAGCCGGGTGTGGTGGCAGGAGCCTGTAGTCCCAGCTACTCGGGAGGCTGAGGCAGGAGAATGGCATGAACCTGGGAGACGGAGCTTGCAGTGAGCCGAGATCGCGCCACTGCACTCCAGCCTGGGTGACAGAGCGAGACTCCATCTCAAAAAAAAAAAAAAAAAATTAGGCAGTCTAGTGATGCCTAATGGTATATATTTTATTTAGCTCTCAAAGCCAACCTATGAAGTAGGCACTAGTGCTATGCAGAGTTTACTGAGGTTAATGCTGGGCACGGAGAGGTTATAGGTCAAGGTCATACAGCCAAACTTCAAAGGTCCAAGAGAAATGGGCCAAGTTTAAGAAAATGAGGAATAGTGGGACGGAGAGATAAGCATTTTCTGCATACCTCTAATTTTCATATTCAACTGATGAGAGAATCCAGCCATTGAGAGCCCTGGATCACGCAGTTAGTAAGGATCTAAGTTCAACAAATGTGGACCAGAGTCCCTGTTTTGCACTGCCGGCCACGTGACAGTGGGAGTTGTCAAATCTTTCAGTTTCTCCTAAGAAGCCAGAAATCCATATATTTAAAATACAGTATGTCAATTTTAGTTCAACAATTTATCTGCTGAATAAGCCAGACAAAGCCTAGCAGTGAACCCCATTTTTAAAAATATCTGTTGTACACACTAGGGAGATATTACAGTTAGTAGATTGATTATATATCGTAATTCATTTTCTGTATCATTATATATAATTAGAATATCTCATATTTATATTTTAGTATTATAATTATATAATTATATCATGGAGTGAGTATTTATTATAATATTTAGTATTATAATTATATAATTATTATATAATTTTAGTATTGTAATTATGTAATTATAATACTAAAATTATATATTACATATTTATTATAGTATATATTATAAACACTGCTATAACAGAAAACCAAAATAATAATGATTTGGACAAAATACAATTTAGTTTCTTAATTTTATTTCCTTCTTTCTTGCTCACATACCATCCAGCTGTGAGCAGTTTAGGGTTGTGTAATCACTTCGTGGTGCTGGGGACGCAGGATTCCTCTCATTCTTGCTCCATTGTCCCTGGAACATGGTCCCCTTTGCCCGGTGACTACCACCAGGCACCTTTCCCATCATGGGGAAGGAGGAGAAATGGGACAGGAAGGGCTCATCCCTTCACGTAAAAGCCGTGGTGCACCAGTAAGTGTTTAACAACCAGATCTCTGCTGGGGGGCAGGGGAGATTGATTGGTTGCTTTTGCCAGTTTCCATGGTGTAAATATTCCCACCATCGCCAATTTCAAGCTACCAACATGAGGTAAACTGAATGTGGAGTCTGGAAGGGACACTCACAGTACAGGCTGGGCTTTGCTGCTCTGGCACGTCACTGTTTTAAGAGCTCCATCTACGCATTGCCTCTTTCACTTCCACCAACATCTCCAGAATTAGACACCTGTCTGCAAGGGAGGCCGGGGAATGTAGTTTTTCGTTGACATGAAGTCCAGTGGCCGGGTGGCCCAGCTACAAACTGAAGGTTCTTTTCTTATAGAAGAAATTGAGGGTAAATCATTGAGACCACTGGAAGTCTGCAGTACAGAGGTTTTAGACAGGGGAGTATCAGGTTATTACAACTGGATTTAGAAGGTCCCACTGCAGCCTTGGAGGAGGCATGGAAGGGGAAGACTGGACCAGCAGCCCCTTTGGAGAGAATGGGGAATAGTGGAGGCGGAGGTAAGCATTCTCTGCATACCTCTGATTTCCATATTTGACTGATGAGAGAATGTAGCCATTGAGAGCCCTGGATCACACAGTTAGTAAGGATCTAAGTTCCATGAATGTGAACCCGAGTCTTTGTTCTGCACTGCTGGCCATATGAAAGCCTCCCTCAGGAGCCTGGTACCCATGCTGAGAGATCAGGAGGGCCTGAATGAGCTCACTGTGGCTGGGGTAGAGAAGAGGACCTGGGTTTGAGAGACCAAGGAAGTGGGCTCTTTAGGATTTGGTTGTTGGTTGATAGAAGTTGGTGGTAGGATGTCAGGGTTAAAAGGAGTTAGAAGATAGAGCATGACTCGGAAGTCTCTCTCCTGGATGATAGTGGTGTCATTGGTGAAAATAAGAAAAACAGACAGAAGACCAAGTTTTGAGGGGAAGGTAATGAATGCTCTCTTGGGCCAGGCGCGGTGGCTCACACCTGTAATCCCAGCACTTTAGGAGACCAAGGCGGGTGGATCACGAGGAATTCAAGACCAGTCTGGCCCAGATGGTGAAACCCTGTCTCTACTAAAAATACAAAAATTAGCCAGGTGTGGTGGTGAGTGCCTGTAATCCCAGCTATTCGGGAGGCTGAGGCAGGGGAATCACTTGAACCAGGGAGTGGGAGGTTGCAGTGAGCCGAGATTGTGCCACTGCACTCCAGCCCGGGCAACAGAGCAAGACTCTGTCTCAAAAAAAAAAAAAAAAAATGCTCTCTTAAATTTATTTGAATTTGAGATTCTCTTGGCACCTCCGAATGGTATCCAGCAAGTGTTGAAATAAGGCCTGAAGGTCCAGGGAGGGCAGAGTCTGGAGTCTCAGATTGAAAAGTAACAAAGGTTCATATTAGTAGTTAACAAATTTGGAGATTACTAGTCAGAATTTCCCAGTGAATTCTGCAGAAGAGAACTCGTTGGGAGATAGAATAACTAGCTAGAATGATTTCACTTATAAGTGACAGAAACCCAAATGAAGCTGGCTTAGGGGAGAAGAAGGGGGAAATAGTGGATCATCTAAATAAAAACTGTGGTAGAACAAACTTCAGGCATGGCTGGATCAAGGCCAATGACAGGGTCACCGGGACTGCCTTCAGACCCATCTCTCACCCCTGCTTTCTTCTGTGATGGCGTCATTCTCAGGCAGCCTCTCCTCACAGGGTAGCCAGGTGGCCACCAGCAAATCCAGACCTGTCTTTTCAACTTAGTAAGTCCACTTGTTCAAGCCAAAGTCTTGGAGCTGCTTCCTAGTGGCTTCTGTTAGTCCATGCAGCTGTTCCTGAACCAATTCCTGTGAATGACTTTACCTGGCTTTAGTATTGTTCTCACCCCGAGAGCTACAGTATGGGTCAGTCCCAGTGCCCCAGGCGGTGCCACTCATTGCCACCCCACTGAGTAGCAATGGCTACCCAAAAGAAAATTAAAGTTGTCACCAGAAAAAGGGAGAATGGGCGTTGGACAAGCCAAAGCTACAGATGTTGGTCAATGAATGCAAGTTTGCAGGGAGGGGCAGCTGCTTTCCATGTGGCCATATTTGATCAGGGAGATTCATGCACCCTCCTGTCCTAACCCGCAGGACTCCACTCTTGGCATACTCAATCATCAGTAGGTTTGGGATTTTGCCATTGGAGCTTTTCCCAGCTCAGCAGCTGGGTGGGGGGAATGCTTGATAGAGACCTTACCAAGAAAAAAAGGCAGCAAACCAGAGGCAGCCCCCGGCTGCCCAGGGCTCAGGCCTGCCACGGTGACTTAACTTGAAAATGAGTAGCTAGGGAGAGGATGCATGTTCATCAAAAGCCTGGGACTTCTTTGTGTTGTTTTTTAAAAGAAAGTTAATGAAGGCATGTTTGCAAAAAAAGAAAAAAATAACAATAACAGAATTCTATTGCTGACCTTGTCAGTGACCCAAATTTAAAAGCCATTTATCTTCTCTGTGTGTAACTTGCACCTCAATGTTTGCTCCTGGCAGCTATTAATTCAAAGAGGGGAAGAAGAGGCAGTTGGCATTTTAAAATCTACATGTTCTGATTCTCTTGCATCAGGTGCCGCAGGAGTCCAGACAAGGGACATAGAACTGTGCACTGCAGGGAGCGTCATGAACAAGGAGCATTGTGGGTGGGGGAGGCCTATGGACAATTGATAAGTGCACACAGACCCCATCCGAAGACATTTTCAAATACTTTGAGTTATTTTGAAACTCTGTGTAGATCACCACCCCACCCCATCCCACCCACAAAAACAAACAAAAAGAAAACAGTCTGAGAAAGGGACTTGGCCTGAAGACTGTCAGTGGGAGACCCTTAAAAGGGGAAGCAAAGTTTTTATTGTTCCTCATTTCCAGGAGCTCCTTCCTCATGGCCCAGGACTGCTGTGCACAGTTGTACAGGTTGTTCACTGCTCCAGCAGGCTCCATTGAGGGAATGATGGGTACTGATGTCCAGCCCACCTCATTGTTCACCAGGTCAGGATCTCATAGGCCTGTGCCCACCCAGGGAAATTTTTTGAGTAATTCATTCAAAGTTGATGTGTGTGATAGTGGTGATAGTGGTGTGTCACTCTCTATCAAAGCCCCCAGCAAAGGCCTCTACCTTTATTTTGCTTCAATTCCCAAGCCCCACCTTCCAGAACTCCATTCTCCAGGGGAGATGGAGTTCCTAACCTAGGACCTGCTCATAAAAAGGCTTCTCAGGCAGAGATTTCAGTGCTATTTGGATGACACCTCATTCTAACCGCAAAAGCTTGTGTTGCAAACACAATGGGATTGGAGCAGGTGCCTCATTTTCTGTGTGTTCAGCAGAAGGTGGGTGCCTTCTTCACTGTGCAATCCAGCCTCCTTGGAGCTCTGGGAATGAATACAGCTTCTGCTATGCATCTGTTGTTTTATTTGTTTGTTTGTTTTGTTTTGTTTTGTTTTTTTGAGACAGAGTCTTGCTCTGTCACCCAGGCTGGAGTGCAGTGGTGCAATCTCAGCTCACTGCAACCTCCACCTCCTGGGTTCAAGCAATTTTCCCTGCGTCAGCCTCCTGAGTAGCTAGGATTGCAAGTGCCAGCCACCACACCCTACTCATTTTTGTATTTTTTCGTAGAGACGGGATTTCTCCATGTTGGTCAAGCTGGTCTCAAACTCCCAACCTCAGGGGATCCGCCGGCCTCGGCCTCCCAAAGTAAAGGTGGAATTCTAACAGGGAGACAGTGGAGGTATCAGCGGACCTGAGGAAGAGAAAACAGCGTCCAGCAGGCAGTTGAAATGATCCCTGGAGAAAAAAACCCTGTAGTCAGACTTTTTATTTGCCTGTTTGAGCATTCCTGGTTTCCCTTGCGTTCTTGTGTATTTATTTCTGGTTTTCCCAAAATTGTTTGTAATGTGAAGTTGAAAACCTAAATATTTTTATAGAACCAAAACTTCACCACGGTGAAGACATGAAAGGATCTGGCATTCTTCGGAGCTCTTCCTCCTGAAGGAAAGGCACACTCTAACTCTTTGATCTCTTCTTGTTTTATTTTTGTATTTTACTTCATTTAGAAAAGTATAAAAGTCCCTAAATCAGTAGTAGGGAGAGCAAAAATGTCCACAGGCCCATATATGCATAAGCCACAAAAAGGAATGCTTGTAACCTTGATGAAGGTCTGTGATACCTATTTTGGAGGAAGAGAAAGAAGATGAGAGCCCCAATGTGGGTGCAACAGTTAGGAATGCTTTTGGCTGCAAGTACCAGAACTCCCCAATAACAGCAGTTTAAACAAATAGTGGGTTGTTTTTCTCATAGATCAATACACCTGGAGGTATGTAGCCCCAGCTGAACAGCCCAGCCACATCTAGGCTTTGATTCTTGTATCTGCTATGCACTTGGTGTCTGGCTCGTGGCTGCAGATGGCTGCTACAGACTCCAAGCTGACATTCAAGCAGGAGGAGAGGAGACATCCTGGCCAAAGCTATGATTTTTATTCTTATCAGAAAAGCAAAAGCTAGCCTCGAGGTCTTCCGGCTACCTCCAATTATATATTACCAACTGCAATTACATCACATGGCCTCATCTTTATATATAACCTACTGCAATTATATCAGATGGCCTCATCTGCTTGCTGTAGAAGCTGGGGAAGTTGGTACTTTCTTCTTTCAGCATCTATGATGGCAGGGATGGTGGTTTACCAAAAACTCATGCTTCTCTTTTCTTTTTCTTTTCGAGACAGAGTTTCTCTCTTGTTGCCCGGGCTGGAGTGCAATGACGCGATCTCAGCTCACTGCTACCTCCGCCTCCTGGGTTCAAGTGATTCTCCTGCCTCAGCCTCCCGAGTAGCTGGGATTACAGGCATGCACCACCTTGCCTGGCTAATTTTTGTATTTTTAGTAGAGATGGGGTTTCGTCATGTTGGCCAGGCTGGTCTGGAACTCCTGACCTCAGGTGATCCACCCACCTCGGCCTCCCAAAGTGCTGAGATTACAGGTGTGACCCACCACGCCCAGCCCATGCTTCCCTTTTCTTATTGAAGCATGTCCCTGGAAGGGCCTGCCTGGCTAGAGCCTGTGTTCCCCGTTCCTCTCCCATCTCGGTGTGCCATGAGATACACACCAGCTCTTGTCCATCTAATGTGAGCAGAGCTGGCCTGTGTTGCTTCTGTGCCCCATTTGTGTGCCTTCCCTACTCCCTCCCTCCTTATCTGTGGCTAGATACAGAGGACACCGAGGTCCTAGGGAGTGGGCAAACTCCAAGATGTGAGTTGAATGGCCATGTGCAGGAGACCAAGCCTCCAGCCATGGGCCCACCTTGGATTCATGTGTGAGTCATAAATAAACCTGTATCATGTTAAACCACCAACACTCTGGCATTTACTTTTTCCAGCAGCTGGCCCTCCCCTAAATAACACAGGTATTTCAACAGACAAGGGAGGAGACCAGAAACCCTGTTTAGTGATTGGCCAACAGTGTCCCCAAGCTAAGTTCTGTCTAGACACCTAATCTCCTGATGTCACGTCAGGCAACAGTTCTCCACTTCCATTGTGAGTCATTAGTTTCTTTGATCTTTCCTCTACCATCAGCCTTGGAGAATACCGTTCATGAGCAAAGGGAGCCCATGCATTAAATGGTGCTTCCAAGGGTAACACTCTTCAGGACTGGTACACCAGCGCGGCAAGGACTGCCTTGGGCATCCCTTTCTCCCCTGCATGCACTACAGTTGGCCCTCCCCACATCCTAGTGGGGGGTGGATGATATTCAGCATGAGCCAGGTCCCCAGACCTTAGCTGATGGACCAGGAGCAGGTGATCTCACCCAGACTGAGCTGACCCTGTCTCCTTTTAGGGCATTTGAAAATAGAATGTAGCATGGTGGCTCACACCTGTAATCCCAGGACTTTGGGAGGCTGAAGCAGGAGGATCACTTGAGGCCAGGAGAATGGTTTGAGACCAGCCTGGGAAAAATATTGAGACCCCCATCTCTATAAAAAATGAATAAATTAGTAAATAATTAGCTAGACATGGTAGCACATGTCTGTGGTCTGAGCTACTCAGGAGGCTGAGACGGGAGGACCTCTCAAGTCCAGGAGTTTGGGACTTCAGTGAGTTATGATTATGCTACTGCACTCTAGCCTGAGCAGCATAGAAAGACCCTGTCAGAAAGAAAGAAAGAGAGGGAGGGAGGGAGGGAGGAAGAAAATAAATAGAATACAAAATATAACACAGATGAGAAGAGCAGACGTGCAAGGCTGTGTGAGCATAAGGGCCTCAGGCACCACTTAGGGACAACGGTGAGGGGTGTACATGCCAGTGAGTGAATGGAGAGGAGCGAGAGGAGGACAGAAGCAGACACAGAGAGGGGAGAGAAGGAGGAGAGTAAATCCACGAGGAATTTCCCGTTTTCCCGAGACTTGGGGGTGCTTTCTGCCATCACGTCCCTTGAGACGCCCTCTCATGCTTGTTGGTCTATAAGCAGTGTCAGAGTTCTGTGTCTTCTGTCCAAATGTCTCCTTCTTTAAACCCCTGGTAAGGAGACACCCACATAGATAAGCTGTTCATCATCCTGATCATTCTTCATTTCTTTTTTTTTTTTTTTTTTTTTTTGAGACAGTGTCTTGCTCTGTCATCTAGGTTGGAGTGCCATGGTGCCATCTCAGCTCACTACAAGCTCCGCCTCCCAGATTTAAGCCATTCTCCTGACTCAGCCTCCCGAGTAGCTGGGATTAAAGACCCCCGCCACCACTCCCAGCTAATTTTTTGTATTTTTAGTAGAGACGGGGTTTCGCCATGTTGGCCAGGTTGGTTTCAAACTCCTCACCTCAGGTGATCCACCTGCCTCGACCTCCCAAAGTGCTGTGGTTACAGGCGTGAGCCACCACACCCGGCCTCTTCATTTCTTCATTCACATGAGAGATACTCATGAGCACACTCGACATGCCCAGCACTGTCCACAGCCAGGCGTCCACCCAGATGACACCAGCACAATCTGTTCTCCTAGGCACGTGGTGAGGGCCTGCCTGGGGTTTCCTGTCTCATCCTACCCTGAACCCAGGCCTGCCCTCACAAGCACTGGAGTGAGACTCTGCTTGGGTGTGGTGTGAGGGTCCCAAGGGCCAAAATAACACCCTCAAGGGTGGCAGTAAGCATGCCACGCGTTAAGGTGCAGAACCTGACTACATGCATGCTAGGCTCTCAGCTGTGGTTCTGCGGCACCGGGTGCTCAGTTAGCCGGTTGCTGATTGCCTCGCAGCAGGGCTGTGATGAGGGTGTGTCTGTGGGAAGGAGGATGTGCACAGGTGAGGAGAGGCCCGGGGATAAGGGAAGGCGAGTGAAGCACTGGGTGTGAGGTTGAAGGGGCCTCCAAAAGACTCCAGAGTAAAGATAACATTGCATGAAAATAATGTGTTTTTGAAAAATCAAAATTAATGCAAAAAAAACCCATATAGAACCATATATCTAAATTTTAAATAAAGACAGAACAGGGTGGGGAGGTGGAAGTCAAAGTGGGAGAAGGGCCCAGAAATGACACAGCGATGCCGCTGCTGCAATGGAGAACTAGCCAGCATGTGTGAAGAGGAGAGCACAGGAAAGAAGGAGCCAGCGCAACCTCCCTCTGGGAGCTGCAGACCCAGGGATCCAAGTTGTCCTTGAAGAGAACCGCTGGAGAGTCAGCAAAATCCTAGAACGGAGGGAAGAAATACTGTAGCCATTGGCTCAGTTTGACCTGCAAGCATGCTTTGTTTGGCTTATATAAAATTTACATTTTACCAATTTAATGGCCAAGATTTAAACTTTTCATTTGAAAATTCAACTTTCTGACTACCTATGGCAACTGAGAATAATGGATTGCTTAGAGCCAAATGGAGCCCAATCGTTCCACCAGGTCATGACTTTCTTGCACCTGGAGGGCTACACTTTTTTCTTCTTTGGAGACAGGGTCTCACTGTGTCTTCTGCAGCTCAGGCTGGAGTGTAGTGGTGCAATCCCAGCTCACTGCAGCCTCAACCTTCAGGGCTTAAGCCATACTCCATCCTCTGCCTCCTGAGTACGTGCCACCATGCCTGGCTAATTTTTGTTTTTTGTTTGTAGAGATAGGGTTTCACCATGTTGCCCAGGCTGGTCTTGAACTCTTGGGGTCAGGTGATCCACCCGCCTCAGCCTCCCAAAGTGCTGGGATTACAGGCGTGAGCCACCGCACCTGGCCAGGTACACTTCTTTATATGACCTGTCCTAGTCCCCTTGGACATTCAGGTTTGGAGCCCTGACACTTGGCTACATAGGGGAAGAGATAAAGCTGCAAATGTGCTGAGGGGAGGTATTTCTTCATCCTGGTACCTGATAAAGACTTTGCCGAGCTTTTGAGCTAGCACTTGTGGAAGGAGTAGGATTTCAACATGATAAGGAAGAGGGGCTTTCAGGTGAAGGTCAGAAGATGTGAGGCAGCTGGAAGGTCAGGCAGGGACAGTGGAATTGTTGAAACCTCCCATGGAATTGGGAACTCATGGTGTTCATAGTGCAAGCATCAGACATGTTGCTAATTTGATAGAAAATCCTCCTTCTGAACTATTTATATGTGCCGTCATCTCAGACTCCAGGTATGTTGGGGTGGTTTCTTCCCTGCTTTGTTTAGGAAATTAATAGAGATGCTATTGGCACCCAGGAACAATGGGAGAATGGCAGCTGCCAGAGATCTTCTTCTCCATCCCAGCATGAAATTCATATTCTTAATACAAATGCCAAATTGTCATGTCTTGTAGAGGGTGAGCATTATGGAGTTTTTGATGATAATGGCTGGGCTGTCTTGGGCTGTTGCTTAAATGGCTGAATTAAATTGGTTTATATTTTAATGAGATGACTAATCATAAGCAATTGTTACGGATGATTGTGAGCCAACTGAGCTGTTTCGTTGTGTTTTCTTTTCATTCCGTTTGTTGTTGTTAGTCCATGAATTGGAACAATTCTGCTCCAAGTTGGCCTCTCGATCTCTCAGTAGCAGGGGTCAGGTCCAGATTTTGGATCTTAACACAGCAGTGATAAAGGAAGCAGGGAAAGGTTTCTGCAAGAATGGAGCATGGGGGAGGGAGCAGGATGAAGAGCCCAGACTGGAGCTCTAATACTCAGCTTCCGATCAGCTGCATCTGGAGCAAGCTGCCCTCTGTTCTTCTCAGCATTCTCGTTCCCCATCTGCAAAACAGGCACAAGCATCTGTCCATCCATCTATTCATTCATTCATTCAACAGACATTTGATGTGTGCCCATCATGTGTTACACCAGGATGCTCCTCGCCCTCATGAGGTTTATAGTCCGGTGGAGGAGAGGGGCATCAATCAGACGGTCATACAGGTATGTGAACCTATGATAAACATGTGCTCTGTGATGCAGTGTACAAGGACATCACTCAGAGGGGATGGGGAATCCGGCACCATAGGGAGTAGAGGGCAGAGAGGTATCTGGTGATGACGCAATGTCTGACTCAGTGCTGAAGCTCAGCAGGTGTTGGCTTCAGTGAATGCATGTTGAGCAGAGGGAAGGCGTTAACTGTGCAGGGCTAGGGGTCCAGAGGGAACACCAACCCCGGGGTGACAAGGATGATGGGAGTTAGAAGCGTAGCCTGAAGTCCTAGTGAGGGGCGTGCAGGGAGGGCAGGGGGCTTAGACTTTCTCCTGAAAGCACAAGTAAGCTATGGGGAAGGGACCAAATTTACTTTTTTTTTTTTTTTTTTTGAGACAGAATTTTGCTCTTGTCACCCAGGCTGGAGTGCAATGGCACGATCTCGGCTCACCACAACCTCTGCCTTCCGGGTTCAAGTGATTCTTCTGCCTCAGCCTCCCAAGTAGCTGGGATTATAGGCATGCACCACCACGCCCGGCTAATTTTGTATTTTTTTAGTAGAGACCGGGTTTCTCCATGTTGGTCAGGTTGGTCTGGAACTCCCGACCTCAGGTGATCCGCCCGCCTCGGCCTCCCAAAGTGCTGGGATTACAGGCATGAGCCACCGCGCCTGACCAAATTTACTCTAAAAAACAAACAAACAAACAAACAAACAATCTCTGACTGCCAAGGTGGAGAATAACATGAGAGGCTTTGGCAAAGTCAGAATTTCCCAAAATGTCTCATGTGTACCACTAATGTTAGAAGGTACATTAACCTTTTTATTTTTATAATAATGTATTTAGTTGAATATGTATTAGAAAAAAAGAAAAAACTATCACATCAAATGAGTCATGGTACAGATATTACTACTTAAGACAACTTTTAAAAAAATTAGTTTAAAATATTAAATAACAGTATATCCGTCATGGTTCTAACAAAAATCATGAATGAGACTCAATGTGGGAAACATTGGACTTTCTTTCTTCTCCATTTCCTTCTAGTTCTCTAACTCTCTTGTTTCTTAGGTCTTAGAAACACAAAGAATTCAACACATCCCTCATAGCAACCATACCGCCTGGTTGAAGTTACATCAGACTTGTAGGGGAAGCAAAAGGGATTATTTACGATGTTTTCATGACACGAGGAAATGGAAACATTTCTCTCTGATTTCCTAATTCTGTCTTGGCAGCCTAAGCCATTTCCAGAAGAGCTCTGGTGTTTCAGATAATAAAGATAGCATTTAAAGCAGGGTTTCTCATTTTTTGATCATGCGCAGAGACACATTTTACTTTATGACTCAGATCATATATATAAGCGTGAGTGCACACAAGTAATATCATAAAGCATGCTTTTTTTTTTTTTGACAGGATCTCACTCTGTTGCCCAGGCTGGAGTGCAGTGGCTCACTGCAGCCTCAACCTCCTGGGTTCAGGTGATCCTCCCACCTCAACCTCCCAAGTAGCTGGGACTACAGGCATGCACCACCACACCCAGCTAACTTTTTGTATGTTTGGTAGAGACAGGGTTTTGCTATGTTGCCCAGGCTGATCTCAAACTCCTGAACTCGAGAGATACACCCAGCTTTACAGCCATGAGCCACCATGCCTGGCCACAACATGCATTTTTGTATGCTTGTATGCATTGTGTGTGTGTGTGTGTGTGTGTGTGTGTGTGTGTATATGCATTTATGTGTGTGTATATATATACACACATGCATTTATGTGTATATAAATGTGTATATGCATTTATGTGTGTATATATACACACCCACATATAAATGCATACATATATACACACACATAAATGCAGACATATTATATAAATACACATATGTGTGTACATTTATATCTGAAATGCAGTTTCTGAAAACAATTTATGTGTGTGTATATATATACACACATGCATTTATGTGTATATAAATGTGTATATGCATTTATGTGTGTATATACACACACCCACATATAAATGCATACTTATATACACACACATAAATGCACACATATTATATAAATACATACACATATGTGTGTACATTTATATCTGAAATGCAGTTTCTGAAAACAATATTTGCTTTTGCTTTATGTTACAAACTGATGCTTCTCTGTTCTCCTTCATGACTTACAAAAGACTTCATGACACCCACTAATCTGCTTCCAAATACCTTATGACCTCTATTTGAACACCACTGATTTGAAGTTTCCTGTTCTAAGTGGACCAGCTTCTGAAAAGCCGGAGTGGAGCGTGCATGGCAGGACATGGTGGCCCTTATTTCATTTTTGCGGGGTGATAAGAACTGGAAGGGTCAGCTGCTGAGGCAGAGAAAGTGGCTTGTCGACTTACCATCCTGTCTTGCTTATGATGGACGATTTCCAGCCGGTGAACTCTGACAGCAAAGAGGCATTTGTCGTGTGTCCTCTGAATTTCCTGTTATTCCTAGACCAGTTTTCAGCGTGGCTGAGTTGACTTCCCTTTGGTTCTGTAGCTCAGGCAGTGGCAGAAGAATCTTTTCATCCTTGCTAATCTCCTGCTTTTCTGTGGTCTCCTCTGCTACCTCTCGGTCTTGGTAGGAGCCAATTTTCCAACCACTGCTAATTTGGGAGAAAAATATGCAGGACAGGCCAGTGGAGGAGAGGATGTAAGGAAATAATCCAGTTCATAAAACCAGCATGGGTCAATCACATACACACTAAAGAGCCAGTCAAATCCCACTGATACATGAACTACACGCAGCTTCATGTATGGGGAATAACTGGATTCCGTTCAGTCAAATTTACTATGCAAGAGGAATGTGTTCAAGTTTTGGTGGGCTGTTACGTCAGGTATCTGCACACTTTTTCTTAGTATAAAAAGCAAAATAGTAAATATTTCCATCTTTGCAAGCCAGGTGGCCTTTCTTGCAGCTACTCAACTCTGCCTTAGACAATACATTCAAAGTGAATGTGCTGTGTGCCAGTAAAACTTTATTTACACACATAATCGGCAGGCTGCTTTTGGCCCATGCATTATAATCTGCCTACCCCTGCCCTGAACCATGCATGGTTTCTGTACTTTCACTCTTCTTTCATAGATCATGTTGCAAGAAATCTTTGAATCAGGGTTTCTCAACCTTGGCACTATTGATATTTTGAATCAAATGACTCTTTGTGGTGGGGTGCTCTCCTGTGTATTGTAGGATGTTTACCAGCATCTCTGGTCTCTGTCCACTAAATGCCAGAAGTATCCCCGCTTCGATCTGTGACAACCAGATGTCTCCAGATACTCCAGAAGTATCCCCGCTTTGATCTGTGACAACCAGATGTCTCCAGGCAGTGCCATATTCCCCTCCAGGTGGAGTTGGGGGAAAATCGCCCTCAGTGGACAACTCATGTTTTAAATTCTCGCCATTGTTTTCCTTCCTGATGTATTTGTGTGTTTTGTCTCTTTGACAGAGATCTTAAGGCATTAATTTAGGGAGGTGGAAGCACAGATGGCCCCTAGTTGCTGCTCAAAGAATCAATTATGGCCCATGACCTCCATGACCTGAATCTTGATCTTCCCTCTTCTGAACCAAATGGAAGGAGGTTGTCAAGCTCTGCCCCTGGCCCTAGGCATAGCTCTGAAAAAAGACAGGAATATATAAGATAGGAGTTTAAGAAGTTATCTTTGCTAAAGGGGATTAAAATGGGAGGCAGCCTGTAACCGAGAAGCAGCATTGCATAGCATCATGCTTGGGTGCACAGATCCTGGGGTGAGACTGCTTGGGTGTAATACAGACTTTAATACTTCCTGGCTGTGTGACCTTGGGCAAATCACTTGACTTCTCTGTGCTTCAGTCTTCTCATCTAGAAAATGTGAATAATGTTAATTCCTACCCGCTAGGGCTATGTGGAAGATTGAATGAGTTGCTATCCCAAGCTATGTAGATGGTGGCTGCCCTGAAGTCAGCACTCTGTAAGTGCTTGTTGAATAACATAAATAAAATAAAAGCTAACCAAAAAAGGATATTCTGAAGTCAAATTTCCAGCAATGTTCAAGTAGGAAATTTGGAAATATTTAGTTAGGTATGAAGAGCAGTCTTCTCGGTTCCCTGAAAATCAAACCGCACTGGCTGGCTGTAGTCTGGGGGTAGTTTAGGGTTACGCGGATGAAATAACCACTCCTCACACTCATGGTGCTTCCCCAAGAGACCTGCAGGTAAGTCCTGCAGGAGGCACCCGCACGTACCCAGTGCCTCTTGACACAGATGGTTCAGGAGTGGGTTGGGGGCCTCTGTGCTCCTGCAAACTTCTGGGCTACATAATAACTCGGGTTTCTATATTGATGTTTGACACCATGAGATAATACAAGATTAAAGACACTCTCTGCAGCCCCATGCATCTTTTCACCTGTCTGGCCAATTATAAACAAGCAGTATAATCTCCCCACCTCTCTGCGTTCCAGAGAACCTTCCTGTCTTGTGAGATGCTAGCAGTTCTGGGTCAGAGACCCTCTTCCATGCAAGATTGGGAAATGTTAGGTTAGTCAACGGGAAATAGAGTTATTTATGGCAGAACTCCAGGGAGCCTTAGTAGGCCATTATGCACTGGGAGCCTGAGGGGGCTCCAGGTCCAATCTGTTCCCTACCTTCCAGGGAACATGTGTGCACGGAGTGGTTGGGAAAGACCACCATGGTGACAGAAGCTTGGATGATATCAAGGCAGACCTTTCTATATCATGTTTGCTGTGCTAATGATTGCTGTGAATTCCAAGGGGAGATAATATCCCTGTTGGGATCAGGAAGCTCTATGGGCTGACACCTGGGTTGGGGACTCTGTGGCAAAGGACCTCAAACATCTGGGGGTCAGCTTCAGCCTGGATTTATTTGAGAGCAGGTGTGCAGGCTCCTTTGCATACAGTGACCCTGGGAACAGTGTTTTTCATCTCATTCGCTGTTAGTTATAAAATGGTCCCTGATGATGTAGCCATTCTTGAGGTTCACATGACCAGGAGCCCACATATATACGAAGTCTGGCAGTGCATTAATTTCCTGGAGCTACTGTAACAAATTATCCAAAATGTGGTGGCTTAAAACAATAGAAATGTTGATTTGGGGCTTCTAGCCTCCAGGACTGTGAGACACTACAGGGTTGGTTCCTTCTGGAGGATCTAGGGAAGGATCTGCTGCCTTTTCTGGCATTTTCTGGCTTTAGGTATCCCTTGGCTTGTGGCAGCATCACTCCAGCCTCCATCTTCATCTTCACTCCAGCCTCCATCTTCATTCACTCCAGCCACTATCTTCATCTTCACTCCAGCCTCCATCTTTGTCCTTACTCCAGCGTCTATCTTCATCCTCACTCCAACCCCTATCTTCATCTTCTCTCCAGCCTCCATCTTCATCTGCACTCCAGCTTCTATCTTCATCCTTACTCCAGCCTCCATCTTCATCTTCACTCCACCATCCATCTTCATCTTCACTCCAGCATCCATCTTCATCCTCACTCCAGCCTCTATTTTCATCTTCACTCCAGCCTCTATCTTCATCTTCACTCCAGCCTCCGTCTTCATCTTCACTCCAGCCTCCATTTTAATTCTCACTCCAGCTTCTATCTTCATCTTCACTCCAGCCTCCGTCTTCATCCTCACTCCAGCCTCTATCTTCATCCTCACTCCAGCCTCCATCTTCATCTTCACTCCAGCCTCCGTTTTCGTCTTCACTCCAGCCTCTGTCTTCATCTTCACGTGTCTTCTGCTCCCAGCCTCTTCTTTGTGTCTCCAATAAGGACAGTCGTTACTGGATTAAGGACCCACCTAGAAAGTCTGTGATGATCTCATCACAGGATGCCCAACTTACTTACATCTGCAAAAATCATTTCTCCAAAGAAGGTCACATTGACAGTTTCCAGGATGTTGACGTATCTTTTGGGGATCACCAGTCACCCACTGCAGGCCATGTTATCTTGAAAATGCCTGATGCTCTTGATAACAAACTACCTTACTGTCATCTCGGGTCCCTGTTACACTAATTCCTGGCATGGATGAATCATCCTGTTGTAAAATTTTAGAACCATGGTTCTTAAACTCGAGGAAACATCCACATCTTCTGAAGGGCTTAATCTGCCCAGGGCTGAAACACAGATTGCTGAGTCCCACCCCAGAGCATCTGGTTTGGCAAGTCTAGGGTGAGACCTGGGAATCTGCATTTTTAAGAAATCCCTGGTGATGCAGATGCTGCTGGTCCAGAGAGCACTTTGAGAACCTCTGGTCTGGCAGGTTTTCTTCAGGAGGGGAGTCACAAGCATGCTGGGCCCACCATTTGCAGGAAGTCTATGTTCCTGGATAGGCAGTACCCCAGCTCCCTCGATTGTTGCTCAAAGACCTCACTGCCTTTAGCACACACTGTGAAACTCCAGAAAAACATCACACCTAGGGGTGTCATTGGTCCATAGAAACCATTTGCCAAATGCCAGATGGGGCAGCTTCACTAGAGACACAGTTTATCTTGCAGCAAAGCAGCAGAACAACATGTTTTACATCCAGACACATTTCCATAAGTAAGATTGCAGCAACAACAGAGGTAATGTTTTGATATTTGTCATAGTAATTAGAATGCCCGATGAGAACGTTCATTGAAGTGGAGAAAATTCTGACATCCCGGGAGAAGAAATTACAATATAGCCCGTTTGTGCCACTCCATGCAGTCCCTTATTTTTGTTATGAATTCTGGAATTATGAATATGTCTCTCCTTTGAGCAGTGGTCTGTTGAAAACTTCACAGTGGCAAGCTGCACAAATTGGTACCACATAGTATGTCTCAGAAACAACCTGCCCCTTTCTTAAAAACAGCAGCTTGGAGTAAAGCCTCAGGAATCATCTGTGTCTCGGTTTTTCTGTATGTGACCAGTTATCAGACATTCCCGACAGTGCCCCCTTTGGAATACTTCTTTGCCCGGGACAATGACTTACCTAATGACTTCTTCCCCCAGAGCACAGAATCCAGTACCAAGGCTACATGTGGAAGGGAACAGGGGCAGGGATGTGAGGTTGTGGCAGCAATTCTGCAGAAGGGCTATGGGTGGGAGCACAGCAGGGCTTCAACTCCAGGGTCCCCATTTCCAGAATTCCATGCAAGCACCACTAGCAGGTGGGGAGGTCAGGTTACAGCCAGAAGGTAAGACCCCGCCCCCAACTCGAAATGTCATTTCTTAGGCATTTAGGACCTGCAATTTCTTTTTTCTCCTATAAAATGACTCAGGCTTACACATAAAAGGTCACATACTGTACTTATTTCTATTCCATTTATACATAATTTCATTTATATAAAATGTCCCGAATAATCAAGTCTTCAGAACCAGAGAACAGATTAGCAGTTGCAGGTTTTGGTAGGGGAAGAAATGGGGAGGGACCGCTAACTGGCATGCGGTTGCACTTGGGGTGATAAAAAATGTTCTGGAATTAAATAATAGAGATGGTTGCACAAATTTGTGAATACATGAATTCACACTAATATGCTTTTAAATGGTGAATTACATGGTATGTGAATTATATCTCAATAAAAAAATTTAGGTTTAAGTTTATACTGAAGACCACTTTATTCAGGAAAGGACAACAAGTAGAGGAAAAGGGGAAATCAGGCAGCCAAGTCCCATCTCTTTTGTCCTTGAATTTCTTTTCAGTTCTTTCAAATATGTATCTCAATATTTGCTGGTCCCTTCATCTGTGCAGAGTGAACATAATGGCAACACTGGCGTCAGGGTTCTGTGTGTAACTTCACAGAAGCCTCCCAGCAATCCTGTACGAGGTAGACCCTGGGCCACCCCTTTTACAGATGAGGAAGCTGACGCCCTGCCTGCCCAGGACCCCACAGCTAGCAAGTGACCGGGTTGGGATTGACCAAGGGAGGTAGATGGTTCACCGTCCCCCATCCACTTCCACCAGTGGCTCAGGAACCTACAGAAATGTCTGCCCTACCAGTGACTTTTGCTCTGACTTTGTCCAGACATTGAATCAAGCCATCTTCTGGGCCCCAGGACGTGAGCTTGCAACTGAGTTCCTGCTTTCCTCCAGGTAGGAAGCAAGGGGCAAACTTCCCTTCAGAGTCAGTCTCTGATCATCCCTGCATTCTCCTCTGAGTTACCTGTGACTGGCAGGGCACCACCAAAAAAGGCTGTCCATTGGATTAATTCGCTTGGAATGAAAACAGCAATGTCTGATGCCTGTGTCCACAAGATGGGGATGCAGCAGCTCCTGGGAGTCGGAATCCTTCCTGGCAACCTGAGGAGACGGTTGCAGCGTGCACATGGCAGTACAGAGAGAAAGGCTGGGGAAACATCGTCACATTTCAAAACCTGTGCAATGCAGAATAAAGCAAGGCCGCAGAACGAAGCTTAATGACTCCGGGTGGTTGTAATGGGAGAGAAAGGGTGAAGAAAAGAACATTTCTCACGTGGCTTGCAGCTGCCTCCAGCCTGGAAGTGGAGCATTTCCTGTCTACATCATAAAGTCATCTAGAAAAAAGCCTCCTGTCTGATCTGATATTGATGGGGACTGGGAAATGCGTTTAGTGTTAGAAGAAAAAAAAAACACAGAATTTGCTAAAATCTCTACTGCATTTTAACTATTTAGATCTTAGATCATGGAGCCTAGTGTTTCTCAGCCTCAGCTGCACAATACAAGCAGTCATTTAGGGAGTTCTGCAGAAAATACTTGGGCCTCACCCCCTGGCCAGTAAATGTTTGATCTGTGGCAGTTGGGCCCAAGTGACGGAACTTCAGATAAATGTATTGCACAGCTAGATTTGAGCAGCATTTGATATTTATATTTGCCTACTATATTCCCTAAGCAAGGAATTTTATTATACTTCCCACGTTCTGTAGGAAAGTCTCAATTATCCACATAAATACTCATAAACCAAATCTGTACATAAAATAAAACCTCACTTTCACTTGGACTTAAAATATATCACAATTATTTTTTCCAGAAAAATTAGCTTTCTGCTTGTGGTTTGCTTAAGTTTAAAGTGACTTGACGTATTAGTTAGCTACTGCTGTGTAACAGACCACCCCCAAAACTCAGTGGCCTAAAACAACATTCATTTATGATTTCTCTCCATTGTGAAGGCTGCCTGGGAGAGGGAACTGGTTGGCCGATTTGGAGTGGGCTGGTCTGGGAATTCTGCTAAATCTTGCTGCGAATCTTGGCTGCACTCACTCACACGTCAGTTGGGTAGACGCACTTTGCACTGTAAATATCTCAACTTTATCCTGGGCCACCAAGCTAGCCTGGGAATGTCTTCCTTGTAGCAATAGCAGAGAAGAAAACAACAAGCAGAGGCCTTCCCCGCATGAGGCCAAAGCTTGGAAGCAGAAGGATCATTTCCATGGTGTTCTATTAGCTAAAGATAAGTCCATGGCTCAGCCCAGAGATGGGAAATTGGACACCACCTCCACCAGAAGGGCACCGCAAACCCCCTTTCAGGGCTCAGAATGGGATAAAGAACTGAGACAACTAATACAGTATATTCTGATAGGCAGGCACCATTTTGTTTGTTTGTTTTGTTGTTGTTGTTGTTGTTTGAGACAGAGTCTCACTCTGTTGCCCAAGCTGGAGTGCAGTGGTGCAATCTCGGCTCACTGCAAACTCCGCCTCTCAGGTTCAAGCAATTCTCCTACCTCAGCCTCCTGAGTAGCTGGGATTATAGGCACCTGCCATCACACGCGGCTAATTTTTGCATTTTTTTAGTAGAGACAGGGTTTCACCATATTGGCCAGGTTGGTCTCGAACTCCTGACCTTAAGTGATCTGCCCACCTTGGCCTCCCAAAGTGCTGGGGTTATAGGCGTGAGCCACCATGGCCAGTTGGGCAGGCACCTTTTTATTATAAGTCCCTGTAGAATGAAACTTGGTCTTGGTCTCTCCATGATGAAAATTGGGCAAGAACATATGTTTATCCAGAGAAGAACATGATGGCATAACAAGACAAAGGCATTTTCTTACTAGGACTTCAAGCCATTCCATAGTCCTACAAGCTCAAGTCCCTGAGTCTATGAGTACTTATTTTTAAAGTTGCAACAGTTTGCAAACTGCCAAAACCCAAACAGGTGAAGCATCTCTATTGGAAAAAAGTAGGTCAATGCATCATTTCCGTTAAAGCCCATACCACATGCAGATAGACGCGTAACGAATGCTCATTCGAGATGATTATGACTGCATTTCCATCTTCAATTTAGCCATCAGCTGTTTATTGAAAAACACTGATTGTTGTTTTTTTATTTTTTCAATCTCTAAGCACTTATAGTTCTTAAACAAAATAATCATTGTGGCAAACTAGCAAAGGCTCACTTCCACCTCTTAACGTCAGGAGGCCATCAAGGCTGAGCAAAGGAGTGGAAGTCAGGGTGGCCTCCTTTCAGGGAGGAATTCCTTCCCTGTGAGTTGGCCCAAAGAACACTAGAAATTTCATTGGCTGGACTCTTATCCCGGACTTTCTCTTTATCCCAATGAGTAGAGTGGAGAGTATTTAAACCCTACCCAGCCTCTGCTTCTAATTGAACTGGTAAAGTACTTAAGCATTTTGTTCTTTTAAGATGACACCTGTCCCATCTTATAGCTCACTGAAAGGTGAAAAGACAAGGCCTCTGGCTTCAAGCACTCTCAGTGCCACATTACCGGAGTTACAGCAAAGGCACGTAAGCCTCCTGAATTATTTGCACACCAGATAGATGCTACAAGGACTCAGACGCATCTGCTCATTTAATCCTGTCTATCCAGCACTCAACGACTTATGCCAAGAGATCTCACAACAGCGCCTGCCTGTCATGGTTGGGGGCCAGTATATTAAGGATGTATGGTACTGTTCTCGCCACCTTTCTGTGCATTTGCGAATTTTCATAATAAAAAGTTAAGAAGAGAGAGACCTCATAAGGCTGGCCTATGACAATGCTGGACAAGTCAAACCAAATCATCCAGGATCTACATACATGTAGGTGGCCTAAGAGTAGGGGCTGGCAAGAACAACATCATGTCCTTTGCAAGGACATGGATGGAGCTGGAGCCCGTTATCCTTAGCAAACTAGTGCAGGAACAGAAAACCAAATACTGCATGTTCTCACTTATAAGTGGGAGCTAAATGATGAGAACATACCTAGAGGGGAGCAGCAGACACTGGGGCCTTTCAGAGGGTGAAGGGTGCGAGGAGGGAAAGGATCAGGAAAAACAACTAATGGATACTAGGCTCGATACCTGGGTGATGAAATATTCTGTACAACAAACCCTCATGACACAAGTTTACCTATGTAACAAACCTGCACTTGTACCCCTAAACTTAAAAGTTAAGAAAAAAAAAGAGTAGGGGTTGGCAAACTACAGCCTACAGGCCTGGTCTGGCAAGTCAGCTGCTTTCGCACAGCCAGGGAGATGGGCTGTAGGTTTTATATTTTAAAACCACTGGGGGAAAAAAAAGTATTTTGTGACAAGTGCAAATCATACAAATTCACATTGCAGGGTCCATTGATAAAGTTTTATCAGAGCCCAGTCCAGTCATGTTCGTTTGTTTATATTTTGGCCCCGGCTGCCTTCACACTCCAGTGGCAGAGTTGAGCAGTTGCAAGAGACTGCATGGCCCAAGAAATCAAAACCATTTACTATCTGGCGCTTTAGAGGAGTTGTCTGCTGACCCCCAGCCAAGGTGGACCCGGGCCCCAGCTCTGCTGCTTATTTGCAATGTGACCTTAAGCAAACTTCTTAACTTCCCTGAGCTCAGTTTCCTCTTCCAGATAATGGGAATGGTGGTGATGATAATAGTATCCATCTCATGTGAGTATTGTGAGAACAGTAAGAATTAATATAGATTGAGTGCTTAAAACAGTGCCTCCACATGAAAATGATTCTTTCAGTAATGAGGAAAATTCTGCCAGTAAATCATGGGGGGAAAAGTCTCCTTTTTGCCCAGGCATGATGGCTCATGCCTGTAATCTCAGCACTTGGGGAGTCTAATGTGGGAAGATTGCTTGAGCCCAGGAGTTCGAGACCAGCCTGGGCGATGTAGTGGGACCACATCTCTACAAAAATTTTTAAAAATTAGCTGGACTTGGGTGGTGTGTGTCTGTGGTCCCAGCTACTCTGGAAGCTGAGGTGCAAAGATTGTTTGAGGCCAGGAGTTCAAGGCTGCAGTGAGATATGATTGTGCCACTGCACTCCAGCTTGGGCAACAAAGAAAGAAAAAATCTCCTCTTTGACTTTTCTCCTTGAATTCATGGACAGTAGGGCCCAGTCAATTTGATACATTTGGCTTCTGTGATTATTCTGCATGGACCTTCTTCGTGGAATCTAAAACCTCTGTATTTCTTAAGCTAAAGTAGACAGCAATAAGCCAGTAAGCTTGCGCCCAAAGTCTGAGATAGTTACAGATCTACATCAGAGGTCTCCGCCAGCTACTGGAGGGTTGCAAGTTAGTGACAGCATCCAGTCCCCGGCGGAGCCAGCCCATGCGGGAGCTGGGGCATCTGGCTGCACCCCCTTTTCTGAGGCTGCAATCCCAGTTGCTGCAGCACCCTGGGGCCTTCTTGTGGCTGAAGGGAAAGAACGGCTGTCCTCTGTGAGGACCGCGTCAGAGCTGAATTTTGGGAATTCCCGAGCTTCCCGCTTACTAGCATTTAGGGTACAGATTTATCACCCCAATCAGGAGTGTGACTGTGAGACCTGAACAGCCTCCTCCTGGGCCAGGCTGGTGTGAGGGGGACACAGAGCATTGGAGGGGAAGCCTTGCTGCACTGCTTACAAATTGTCTGAGCAGGAAGAGGACAAAGTCATACATCATCTTCCAGCCCATCATTCACCAGAAAGGATTCGGCCGCTTGGAAAGGGCTTGTGAATACATTTTCCTTGTCAGCTCAGAGAGGGTGGGGACGGAGCCTATGTCGTCTCCCAGCTCCTCACAGGGTCCAGCTCCTTGCACTGTTCCCAGCATCTCACACGCTTCCTGGCTCATAGTAGGTGATTAATGAATGTGAACTGAAGACGCGAATGAACAGGTGCATGTGAGTTGCTCATGGAGTCCAGGCCTGTGTGTGGTCAGTTCTGCTTTTATTGTGATGAAACATCCAGATGCCTGAATGTATCATTGCCAGAGTCGGGCCTGTATTTCCACCAGCCTAGTAAGGGCAGCGGCAGGTGACACCTTATAAGGGTGCACGGGTGCTAGCTGTGACTCAGACACTCAGTGTGCATTAGGTCATTTAATCCTTTCAACAACCTTGACGATTTTTACGCAATGTAGAAAACAAGGCACTGGAGGATCGTGAAGTGTGTCCAAGGTTGCACATATGCCAGGAATGGGGACAGGACGTCCACCAGGCCTGACAGCTTTGGGGCCACGGCTCTTCACCCCTCTGCTGTCCGGAGTGCAGGAAACCTTCCAGGGTGCTTGCCTGTCCCAGGCCCCCAGACAAGTGCTTTTCCACCATCATCCCCTAGAATCTGCCTCATCGCCATAAGCACGCTTGTTACCCCCTGCCGTGCGGATGAGAAAGCTGAGGCCTAGCAGTGTGCAGTTCACGGCTCCAAGCCGTACAGGGAGTGAGTGTCAAAGCGCAGGTCCCACCCTAGCCGTCGGATTCTGGAGCAGATTCTGAATCCTGCCTTCCCAAAAAGGGAAGCTCAGAGCCTTAACTTGACATCCATGGTTTGGTGCCAGATGCGGCACTGTGCTGAACTGCCTTCGCCTCCTTCAGAGGAAGGGGAGGGGGGCTTGGTGGTCCCTGGCTTCCCAGCTGCGGCACTGGAGGCACTCTGCTTGACCTGGTGGAGCCCCTATTTCCTCATGAGGAAATGAATGTAAGACCGCACTAGCCCTTGCAAAGCTGCCGAGAAGCCTTTGCAGAACCCTGGAGCATGTGGAAGGTACACACATGAGGGCCATTTGTCTCATTCTTCTGCTTCTTCAGTGTTGGGTTTAAAAGGGAATGCTTTTGCCCATTCAGTGTGATATTGGCTGTTGGTCTGTCATAAATAGCTCATATTATTTTGAGATACGTTCCATTAATGCCTAGTTTATTGAGAGTTTTTAGCATGAAGGGGTGTTGAATTTTATCGAAGGCCTTTTCTGCATCTTTTGAGATAATCATGTGGTTTTTGTCGTTGGTTCTGTCTGTGTGATGGATTACGTTTATTGATTTGCATATGTTGAACCAGCCTTGCATCCCAGGGATGAAGCCGAGTTGATCATGGTGGATAAGCTTTTCGATGTGCTCACCTGAGTGAGGACGAAAGCACTGGGGAATTCTAAGTAGGGGAGTAGTGATACAGGAGTTATTCAGAAATAACTGAATAACTGGATTCGGTTTGCCAGTATTTTATTGATGATTTTTGTATCGATGTTCATCAGGGATATTGACCTGAATTTTTGTTGTCGTTGTTGTATCTCTGTCAGGTTTGGGTATCAGGATGATGCTGGCCTCATAAAATGAGTTAGGGAAAAGTCCCTCTTTTTCTATTGTTTGGAATAATTTCAGAAGAAATGGTACCAGCTCTTCTTTGTACCTCTGGTAGAATTCGACTGTGAATTCATCTGGTTCTGGGCTTTTTTTGGTTGGTAGGCTATTAATTACTGCCTCAATTTCAGAACGTATTAGTCTATTCAGGGATTCGACTTCTTCCTGGTTTAGTCTCGGGAGGGTGTATGTGTCCAGAAATTTATCCATTTCTTCTTCAGTATCAAGCACCCTCTTCCCAAAGCCCCAGCTTCACACCTTGAGCCAACCACTGAGTCCCCTCTCTCCTCCCACCCATGAATCTCCCACAATGCTTATCTCCCAGCACCAAGCCCTGCAAAGAGCAACAGTTCAGCACATCCCTGGGTGAGTGGGCAAATGGGTGTGTATGTGAACAGGGCCTGGGTGCAGAGCCAAAAATAAAATAAAGAATGCTTGCTTGGCCAGGCATGGTGACTCATGCTTATAATTCCAGTGCTTTGGGAGGCTGAGGCAGGAGGATCGCTTGAGCCCAGCAGTACTGGGCAGGAGTTGGAGACCAGTCTGGGCAATATAGCAAGACCCCATCTCTGCTAAAAATAAAGATGAAATTAAAAAATTAGCTGGGCATGGTAGCACACACCTGTAGTCCCAGCTGCTTGGGAGGCTGAGGTGGGGCGATTGCTTGAGTCCAGGAGTTTGGGGTTGCAGTGAGCTGTGATTATGCCACTGCACTCCAGCCTGGGCAACAGAGCAAGACCCTGTCTCAAAACAAGAAAGAGAGAGAGAAAGAAAGAGAGAGGGGGAGGTGAGGGGAGTGGAGGCAGGGGGAGGGGAGGAGAGGGGAGGAGGGGGGAGGGGAGGAGGGGGGAGGGAAAGGGGAGAGGAGGAGGGGAGGAGGGGGAGGGGGAGGGGTGGAGAGGGGAGAGGAGGGGAGGGTGGAGGAAGAAGCTTGCTCAAGAGGCACAAGACAAGCAGCCGAAGGGGCCATGGAGCCCCTGGGTAATCATTTGTGAGTCACTGAGGGGCTCCAGGGCTCCAGAAGATTCTCCACACTGCATGGTTACTGCCAGCACACCACCTGGTTTTCTGGGTTCATCTTCTTGCTCCACCATTCGATACCTCTGTGGTGGTTGTTTCCTCCCTCTCTGTGCCTCAGTATCCCTGCTTGTAAAATGCAGTTGCTATAAGGATTGGGATAAAGTGTTTACAGCAGAGCCTGGCCAATAGCAAACTTTGTACAGGTGTTTGTTGAATACATTTCTGTGAACCAAAGCAATGGTGTATGGACATCTGTAGAACTGGCTCTTCAGAGCCCCGTGGGAAATTGTCCAGGAATGGAGTGAGGGGGTTGTGAAACATAGCCATCGTTAGAGATTGTATTATATACAAGTACAACGTATTTCATTGTCACTGCACTTCTATATAATACAAATTATATAAACAAAATTAATATATTTAATCATAAATAGATTTAAACAACATTAAAAACAAAGATAATAAACCCTCAAAGCTCATCGCTTCCCAGTGATTACACTCTACATTGCTGTGATCTATGCTCTTGAGTTCATTCATGTTTATTGTATCTAAACGGTAAAAATACTACAGATATGCTCCTCCAATCTCTTCCAACTGCAGTTCAGAATCCCCCTGCAGTAGCTTAGACTGAAGAGCATTTGCACCATGGAAACTAGCAAACAACATAAAGCCGGGCTTTGGTTTTCCCACCCATCAGAGAGCTGTTGTTATATGTTTGCCAGTGCACGAGGATGAAGCTATCACTGGTCTCAAGTAATTCCCTTTAATATGGAAAGACACTAAGGGGACAACATTCTAAGTTGCTTTCATCTTGAAAAGCAGTGAGGGGTTTTATCAGATCACAGAAATGGCCAAGGTTTTGAACTTGGAATGGAGCAGAATGAAACGTGGGGGAGGAAGGGCCCCCTGCAGCTCCAGGGAAGATCTGCAGTGAGAGGAAGGAGGGTAGCAGGTGTCCAGCGGGCACTGTGGATTTTCTAGGAGCACGTTGATATCATAGGCAGGTGCAATCTCTGGGACCTTCCATGTTCCGTATATGATGATATGTACATTTCTGTGTTCTGGCCGAATCTCCCTCCAAGACTTCTGCCTCCTATAAACATCTTACTTTTCATTGTTATGTCTCTTCTAGTGGGAGATAGAATGGCCGTCCTCACATATTAAAAGGGCCATTATGCAGGAAGGGAAACAGCTGTGGGGAAACATTCCTAGGAAGAAGAGTTCAGTTGAACTAAAGAAAGACTTTTTGGCAGCGTGGCGACTCATGCCTGTAATCTCAGCACTTTGGGAGGCCAAGGCGGGAAGATTGCTTGAGCCCAGGAGTTCATGACCAGCCTGGGCAACATACTGAGACTCCACCTCTATATAAAATTTTAAAAACTAGCTAAACATGGTAGTGCATGCCTGTAGTCCCAGCTACTTGGGAGGCTGAGGCAGGAGGATCGCTTGATCCCAGGAGTTCGAGGCTGCAGTGAGCTGTGATCATGCCTGTGAACTCCAGCCTGGGTGACAGAGTGAGACCCTGCCTCAAAAAAAGAGGCAGGGAGGGAAGGAGGGAAGGAAGGAAGGAGCAAATGAAGGAAGGAAGGTTGGTTGGTTGGTTTTCTTAGCAGCTAGAGGTGAGCGCCCCAAGAAACAGGCTTTCACAAAAATAAAAATGTCTTCAAAAAGTGTGAGCAGAGCCTGCTGCCCATCTGAAATGATGCTGGGAAAGGGACTCAGGCTTCAAGAGCAATATTGAACTAAGGCTCCCTTTTTTTATTATTTTGAAACAAATTCCCGCTCTGTTGCCCAGGCTGGAGTGCAGTAGTGTGATCTCTGCTCACTGCAACCTCCGCCTCGCAGGTTCAAGCAATTCTCCTGCCTCAGCCTCCCGAGTAGCTGGGATTGCAGGCAACTGCCACCACACCCAGCTAATTTTTGTATTTTTATTACAGACAGGGTTTCACCATGTTGGCCAGGCTGGTCTCGAACTCCTGACCTCAGGTGATTCACCCACCTCGGCCTCCCAAAGTGCTGGGATTACAGGCGTGAGCCACCACAGCCGGCCTCCCATTTAACTCTTAAGTGGTTCTCAATTTGGAGGGGATATTTCCCCTAACCCTTGCCCAAGGGAATGTGGCAGTGTCTGGAGACATTTTTGGTTGCCACTACTGGGGAGTGGGGGTGCTACTGTCATCTAGTAGGTGGAGGCCAGGATACTGCAAAACACCCCAAAAAACACAGGACAGCCCCCCACAGCAAAGATTCATCCATCCCCAGTGTCAGTAGTGCCGAGGCTGAGAAACCCTGCTCTGGGATGCAATGAACCTCCAGTCTCAGGCTGTACTAAGATGACGCGTTAAGTGGATTGCTCCTCCCCCTTCCAGCCATCCCACTGGATGCAAATATTGAGCTGACGGGGGGCGTGGAGGTTTCTGAGGGACAGCAAAGCACCTTTCCCTTCTTCCTCCTCCTCTGATTTGCATCCACTTTTCCTTTTGCGGCAGATGTATGTCATGTTTACAGCACGTAACGCTTCAAAGTCAGACTTTGAGATGTAGAGTCCATAAAAAATGGCTTCTCCCTGGATAGTCGGAGATTTCCATTCATATTTAGGAGATGGGGACTGACACGTTGTGTGTTCATTTTATTTTAGAAATGTGACAATGCAATAATTCACAGAGACAGAGCCAAAGCTTTGTAGTCTACTCGGCGACACCTTCTGGACCTAGAACACAGTCTGCTTGGCTGGGTGGGGACACGTTCGTAGGCACATTGGGTTGTTGCATTTTCAGTCTTACATCGAAGTATTACTGTTTTGAAGATCGTTACCATCTTTATTCAGAGCCCTTGGTGACTTTAACTTTGAGAAGTGACAGCATTCTCCAGACGTTCTTATCTCCAAGATGGACATGTAGTGAGTGAGGCAAGAGCTGGGGGAATCTACCCTTTCTCAATAATAGGAAAAGTAATTAAGGGAACACACAAAACTGGGCACAGGAATGAAAATGGATTGGGAGGAAATTAGCCCGAGGAGAGTCTACAAGCTAAGAGGCAAAGGACCATCCCACCCAGCAGACCCTCCTTCTCAGTTAGCCTCAGGGACTTTTTCAAAGCCCTGCCCTGTGGAAAGTGTGGGTAACTAAGACTTTGAAAATACTTACTGCTTCTGGAGAAATGCTGTTTCCTTGACAACATGCCTTTTCTCTTTATTTTTCACTTGCCTTTTTATATTCTCACCATCGTTGAAGAAACAGTGACAAGCAAATTACCCTGTGGGAGGAGAGATTTTGACAGGCATAGCCTCTCAGCGCTTGGGCAGTCCGGGGAAGTTCTGGTGACCATTGTGTCTCATTGCCAATGTCACCTGAACCGAATCTTGGTAGAGAATTTGCAACAGCTGCGGAAAGAAATGCATCTCTTTAAGAATGTGTTTTTAGATGCTTCTACACATGTGTGCATGCAAACACACACACACACACACACACACACACAACTCAGCACTTTTAGTGCTAGTACTAGTGTGAAATCCAAGAAAGAAACAATGTCAGGAAATCGTAATGATTCTAAGGCTGTAAATTGCTACTCTGTTCTAGAAACTTACTAGCTCAGCCCATTTGAGAGCCAAAGTGGAGAAAGGGGTGCCAGGGTATTCCGGAAACCCAGCCACCGACCGAGGGACTTTCTGGAGTGATTGGCTGTGCGCAGATCTTGCGTGGTATCGCTCATTCAATAACTCCCTGCTATGCTATGGCAGAGTGCCCCGCCGGTGTCTGGTTCCAGGGAGCTCAGTGAAGTTTGCTTCCTGCTCTTCCTCACCCATCCTCCTTGTTCTAATCAGCCCCTTCAAGCAACTGTTTAGCTGGCATTTGCTCACCCTCTTCCCCGACCAACTTCACTATGTTGTTCTAGCCCTGAAATGAAGAACTTGACCATAATCTAACACGCTAACCATTCTTAGCAATTTTACACCAACTGCCCCAAAATGAGCTACTTTGGTCTCTCTCTGGCCTTCAGTATAGTCTTTTATACATATAAATTGTGTGTGTGTATGTGTGTGTGTGTATGCCTGCATGTATATGTGCATGTATACACAGGCACACACGTGAAAGGCATAGATCTTAAGTGCCCCATGTAATCAGTTTCAATGGTGTGTATGAGTGTGTGTGTGTGGGTATATATATATATATACACGCGTGTATATGTGCATGTATACACAGGCACACACGTGAAAGGCATAGATCTTAAGTGCCCCATGTAATCAGTTTCAATGGTGTGTATGAGTGTGTGTGTGTGGGTATATATATATATATACACGCATGTATATGTGCATATATACACAAGCACACACGTGAAAGGCATAGATCTTAAGTGCCCCATGTAATCAGTTTCAATGGTGTGTATGAGTGTGTGTGTGGGTATATATATATATATATATATATATACACACGCGTGTATATGTGCATGTATACACAGGCACACACGTGAAAGACGTAGATCTTAAGTGCCCCATGTAATCAGTTTCAATGGTGTGTATGAGTGTGTGTGTGGGTATATATATATATATATATATATATATATACACGCGTGTATATGTGCATGTATACACAGGCACACACGTGAAAGACGTAGATCTTAAGTGCCCCATGTAATCAGTTTCATCGACCGCTCATCAAGACACAGAGTGTTCCAGTCACCCTCGGAAGCTCCCTGGGGCCCCTTCATAATCAAGGAACACCCTCCACGTCTCCATAGGTCAGTTTTGCCAGTCCTGGAATTTTGTACCCACAGGATCATACAGTCTGCCACTGGCCTCATTCTCTAGATCTGCACTGTCCATGAAGTACTCACTAGCCATGTGTGGCTGCTTCCATTAAAATTAATTAAAATCAAACTTCAAAACACAGTTCTTCCGTTGCAATAGCCACATTTCAGGTGGCCACTGACCACACACACAGTGGTGTGCTGATCAGTATTTAGCAACTGGCTCTCTAATGGGAAAGGGCAGAGTTCTAATGTGTAGCACTTGCCAGTTCCCACGGTGTAACTACTCACACCATAGCTAATTTCAAAGATGGCTGCGTTTACCAACTGGTTGGAAAAATTTATCAGATTTAAACTACTGGCTCCAGCCTACCACTGCATGGCATGTGGCTAGTTGTTAATGTGAACAGTGTGGATCATAGAACATTTCTCTCAACTCAGCCAGTTCTATTGGAGAGCAGTGCTCTGAATGTTTACCCTGTTTGATTGACTGATTTTACCATTTATTATTACCTGGCAAATTAACATTATGCATATAATATTTAGTATTTAAAAATATTGATATTATTGGCCAGGTGTGGTGGCTCACACCTGTAATCCCAGCACTTTGGGAGGCCAAGGCAGGTGGATCACCTGAGGTCGGGAGTTCAAGACCAGCCTGGTCAACATGGTGAAACCCTGTCTCTACTAAAAATACAAAAATTAGCCAGACATGGTGGTGTATGTCTGTAATCCCAGCTACTGGGGAGGCTGAGGCAGGAGAATTGCTTGAACCTGGGAGGCAGAGGTTGCAGTGAGCAGAGATCATGCCACTGTACTCCAGCATGGGTGATAGATCATGACTCCATCTCAAAAAAATATATAGAAAGATATTATAAATATTATAATACTAAATATTGTATATTAATGTTATATATACTTGTTTGTTTTCTGTTCCTACAACTAGAAAATGACTTTCTTCAAATGTCAAAAACTTTCTTTGCAATAACTAGGATGCAAAGGGCTCTTAATAATTACTTACTGAATGAAAACAAGTTGAATGTTTTCAAACAAAACAAAAAATCCATTAACAGAAAAGCTTTTATAAATAAAATTTTCTCTTTTCAGTTCATATCTCAGTGCTGTTTGTCCCACCCAGGTTGATAAAGGTTGCGATTCTTCATGCCAAAAAAAAAGTTTTTATCCACGAATACATATGGAGGATCCTTTCAAGGCTGTTCCTCCTGGGGTGCTTTAGAGAGTCCCAGATCACATAATTAAAGACCAAGGGTGCAGACTAGCAGGACTGGTCCCCGGGCAGTGGGCAGCAGGTGCCTCTGTCTCTGTTCCTTCTCCTCCACGTGTTCTCCAGCTGTTTCCTCTCCCCTGTCCACCCCAGTCAGTACTGATGGGGGCGTTTTCCTGCTAGACGAGGGTGAAAGGGCAGGTATTCACACCAGGATGCCAACTACTAAGCGGTGTTACAGGTGATGAGACGTGTGGTTTTTCTAACTTACCTTGACTTTCTTCTCGCCCACCATGCTCATGTTAGAGGAAGAGGATGGGGGAAAAAGGAGGCGAGAATAAAAGCTGAAAAAAAAACATAGCCTCTTAGCTGCTGTAGCACAGAGCGTTTAAGGGCTTGCTGCTGTGTTACCGTGATGTCTGTGGGATGGAGGTTGAACTGAGAGAGCGTGAGAAGGAGTGCAGGACAGACTACTTGTGAGATTTAAAGGCAAGCTGATGTCCCCCCATTATAAATATATATTTTTATATGCTCTTTTATATATATATATATATATATATATATATATTCTGTCCACAACACAGAAGTGAAAGTGATTGTTTAAATCTTTACGTCTGATCATGCTACTCCCCTGCTCAGAATTTCCCAGTGCTTTCCCGCCTCACTCAGACTCACATATATATATATATATGTGGGAATATAGATATAAAAAATTTCACATGCCTCACTCAGAAATTTTCTCGCCTCACTCAGACTCATGTCTATATATGTATGAGGGCATGTGAAATATTTGTTTCATGAGCATCCTTCTATTAAAGAGCCACCAACTGAACAGGACAGTAGCTGGCATTTTTTTACAACATCCTGAAATATACTTTTCAAGCCAACAAACAATCAAAAGAACCTGGATGTTCCCTTTCGTCCACGTGTATGCCACCAAAATCGTTGTGTTTGCAAACATGTCATGGACCCCAAAATAAGCCTGAGAAGCCACAGGCTTAGAGTCTAGGCTGGACATTCACATTTCAGCCGTTCCATCAAGATATAATCCCAACTGAATTCCAATGGAAGGGACTAAGTATGGATGAATAAGCATGAGTGGGAGGCTAGCAAGGGAGGTGACTGGGGGAAGGAGGCCCTTATGTCGCCCTATCTTGGTGAGCACTCAGTTCCCTTCACTGAGTGTGAAAGAGACTGGGTTTTGAGCCAAGAGTTTTGCTCTGATCCAAGAACCAGCTTTGGTCATGGATGTGGTTCATCTAGGCAATGCTTGTACCTGGCTTTTGTCGTAGGAGCTTTCCTGGCCCTTCAGTGGTCAGAGGCACCAGTGGGCTTTCTTTCCCTCGCCTTGCCCTGGAAGAGATCACCTGGCCACCACGATGGCTCCCAGACAATGTGAAGCAAATTCCCCCCTTCCACACCCTCATTGCCCCTGGCAGTGTATTTAGAGGAATGACTTTGTGGGTGGGGCCTGGCACCTCACTGAATTCAGTGAGGGGCAGGAGACTGCTGGAGACCTAAGCCAGTGAATAATGATGCATTCTGCAACTGCCACATTGAATGATATATTTTATCGTAGCATAAGCTCCTTATAGAGAGCCTTTGTGGTTGTGTTAGTGTTGGCATACCCACTCATCAATGCTCAATAACAAGCCAATCACAAAGCCAAATCCTGAAGAGTGGAGTGGGAATAATATTGATGGTCAATCAGGGGAATAGGGTTTAAGAACTAGCTCTGGCCCTGTATCAAGAGGCAATTCTAGAAAAGTCCCCAAGTTCTAAATGCCAAATCTGCATTGGTTTCATAAAGAGAATAGTGACTGTCCTTTCTATCCCATGGGATGATTCATTAATAGCACTCTTCAGCCTTTCTTTAGTGATTACCCTCTATCAGGCACTGTACTAAGCCCTCATTGCCTTATCTCATTTAATTCATGGCCGCAGGAGCACTTGCAGTTATAATACCAATTTTTCAGATGAGGGAACCAAGGCTTACTTTTGAGTAAGACTCATTCAAGGTGTAGAGTGAGTAAGGAGTGGAGTTGAGATTTCAGCCCAGCATTGTCTGGCTCCAAAGACCAAATCCTTGACCGTAGTGTAGCCCTGTTGTGGCCAAACAGAAGGTGACAGGCAAGGTGCTCTGTAGACAAACAGAACAAACTGCACCACTGCAGGGACATTTGTTATCATTGATAAGGAGCAGGAACTCTAGCTAGAGACAAAAAGGGGTCAGATGAATTTCACCAACTTGCTGCCTGGAGCCTCCATTTTTCTTGAAATACAACAGCGTTGAGGTTGATGGATTTGGCTGCAATTGAGCAATTTGGGCATCTAAATCCCATTGATTCTGTCCATGAATTTTGCTTCAGGCGGCCCTGCCTTGGTCAGCACGGAGCAGCACATACATCTCAGCAATGTCAGTGGGCTGCTTGTGCCCAATGGAGCGAGAGCCAGTCGGAGATTAGTCCCTGCACTATTCCTGTGACGTCTCTTTGGCTGGCATAAAAATTGCCAACAGCCCGATGGATTCCCTGAGAGCTGCAAGCACACGAGAAAGTTTTTAAAACCACTCAGGGCTTTTTCAGCGTGTCCTCAACTGGATCCTGCTCCTACTCTGTCCCTGATGTGCTGACACTGACCTCCATGCCTCTGCCAGGGGCTTGCGGACCTGGTGCTGACCCACGGCATTCCTCTTTGGCTACCGCTCCTTGGTTCTTTTTCAAGGACGAGGTTGTACCGGCTCTCAACTGCACCAGTTCCCAACTTCAGGTTGCCTCCAGGAGTCTACTTACCCCACTGTCCTCTTATGGACCACTTGCCAGTGACCTTTTTGGCTGTATCAGTTCTTTTTTTTTTTTTTATACTTTAAGTTTTAGGGTACATGTGCACAACATGCAGGTTTGTTACATATGTATACATGTGCCATGTTGGTATGCTGCACCCATTAACTCGTCGTTTACATTAGGTATATCTCCTAATGCTTTCCCTCCCCACTCCCTGCACCCCACGACAGGCCCCGGTGTGTGATGTTCCCCTTCCTGTGTCCAAGCATTCTCATGGTTCAATTCCCACCTATGAGTGAGAACATGCGGTGTTTGGTTTTTTGTTCTTGCAATAGTTTGCTGAGAATGATGGTTTCCAGCTTCATCCATGTCCCTACAAAGGACATGAACTCATCCTTTTTTATGGCTGCATAGTATTCCATGGTGTAAATGTGCCACATTTTCTTAATTCAGTCTATCATTGATGGACATTTGGGTTGGTTCCAAGTCTTTGCTATTGTGAATAGTGCCACAATAAACATACGTGTGCATGTGCCTTTATAGCAGCATGATTTATAATCCTTTGGGTGTATACCCAGTAATGGGATTGCTGGGTCAAATGGCATTTCTAGTTCTAGATCCCTGAGGAATCGCCACACTGTCTTCCACGATGGTTGACCTAATTTACACTCCCACCAACCGTGTAAAAGTGTTCCTATTTCTCCACATCCTCTCCAGCACCTGTTGTTTCCTGACTTTTTAGTAATCACCATTCTAACTGGTGTGAGATGGTATCTCATTGTGGTTTTGATTTGCATTTCTCTGATGGCCAGTGATGATGAGCATTTTTTCATGTGTCTGTTGGCTGCATAAGTGTCTTCTTTTGAGAAGTGTCTGTTCATATCCTTTGTCCACTTTGTGATGGGGTTGTTTGTTTTTTTCTTGTAAATTTGTTTGAGTTCTTCGTAGATTCTGGATATTAGCCCTTTGTCAGATGGGTAGATTGCAAAAACTTTCTCCCATTCTGTAGATTGCCTGTTCACTCTGATGGTAGTTTCTTTTGCTGTGCAGAAGCTCTTTAGTTTAATTAGGTCCCATTTGTCAATTTTGGCTTTTGTTGCCATTGCTTTTGGTGTTTAGTCATGAAGTCCTTGCCCATGCCTATGTCCTGAATGGTATTGCCTAGGTTTTCTTCTAGGGTTTTTATGGTTTTAGGTCTAACATTTAAGTCTTTAATCCATCTTGAATTAATTTTTGTATAAGGTGTAAGGAAGGGATCCAGTTTCAGCTTTCTACATGTGGCTAGCCAGTTTTCCCAGCACCATTTATTAAATAGGGAATCCTTTCCCCATTTCTTGTTTTTGTCAGGTTTGTCAAAGATCAGATGGTTTTAGATGTGTAGTATTATTTCTGAGGGCTCTGTTCTGTTCCGTTGGTCTATATCTCTGTTTTGGTGCCAGTACCATGCTGTTTTGGTTACTGTAGCCTTGTAATATAGTTTGAAGTCAGGTAGCATGATGCCTCCAGCTTTGTTCCTTTGGCTTAGGATTGTCTTTGCAATGTGGAATATTTTTTGGTTCCATATGAACTTTAAAGTACTTTTTTCCAATTCTGTGAAGAAAGTAATTGGTAGCTTGATGGGGATGGCATTGAATCTATAAATTACCTTGGGCAGTATGGCCATTTTCACAGTATTGATTCTTCCTATCCATGAGCATGGAATGTTCTTCCATTTGTTTGTATCTTCTTTTATTTCATTGAGCAGTGGTTTGTAGTTCTCCTTGAAGAGGTCCTTCACATCCCTTATACGTTGGATTCCTAGGTATTTTATTCTCTTTGAAGCAATTGTGAATTGGAGTTCACTCATGTTTTGGCTCTCTGTTTGTCTGTTATTGGTGTATAAGAATGCTTGTGATTTTTGCACATTGATTTTGTACCTGAGACTTTGCTGAAGTTGCTTATCAGCTTAAGGAGATTTTGGGCTGAGACGATGGGGTTTTCTAGGTATACAATCATGTCATCTGCAAACAGGGACAATTTGACTTCCTCTTTCCTAATTGAATACCCTTTATTTCTTTCTCCTGACTGATTGCCCCGGCCAGAACTTCCAACACTATGTTGAATAGGAGTGGTGAGAGAGGGCATCCCTGTCTTGTGCCAGTTTTCAAAGGAAATGCTTCCAGTTTTTGCCCATTCAGTATGATATTGGCTGTGGGTTTGTCATAAATAGCTCTTATTATTTTGAGATACGTCGCATCAATACCTAATTTATTGAGAGTTTTTAGCATGAAGGGCTGTTGAATTTTGTCAAAGGTCTTTTCTGCATCTATTGAGATAATTGTGTGGTTTTTGTCTTTGGTTCTGTTTATATGCTGGATTACGTTTATTGATTTGCATATGTTGAACCAGCCATGCATCCCAGGGATGAAGCCCACTTGATCATGGTGGATAAGCTTTTTGATGTGCTGCTGGATTCGGTTTGCCAGTATTTTATTGAGAATTTTTGCATCAATGTTCATCAGGGATATTGGTCTAAAATTCTCTTTTTGTTGTGTCTCTGCCAGGCTTTGGTATCAAGATGATGCTGGCCTCATAAAATGAGTTAGGGAGGATTCCCTCTTTTTCTATTGATTGGAATAGTTTCAGAAGGAATGGTACCAGTTCCTCCTTGTACCTCTGGTAGAATTCTGCTGTGAATCTATCTGGTCCTGGACTTCTTTTGGTTGGCAGGCTATTAATTATTGCCTCAATTTCAGAGCCTGTTATTGGTCTATTCAGGGATTCAACTTCTTCTTGGTTTAGTCTTGGAAGGGTGTATGTGTCCAGGAATTTATCCATTTCTTCTAGATTTTTTAGTTTATTTGTGTCGAGCTATTGATAGTATTCTCTGATGGTAGTTTGTATTTCTGTGGGATCGGTGGTGATATCCCCTTTATCATTTTTTATTGCATCTATTTGATTCTTCTCTCTTTTCTTCATTAGTCTTGCTAGTGGTCTATCAATTTTGTTGATCTTTTCAAAAAACCACCTCCTGGATTCATGGATTTTTTGAAGGGTTTTTTGTGTCTCTATCTCCTTCAGTTCTTCTCTGATCTTAGTTATTTCTTGCCTTCTGCTAGCTTTTGAATGTGTTTGCTCTTGCTTCTCTAGTTCTTTTAATTGTGATGTTAGGGTGTCAATTTTAGATCTTTCCTGCTTTCTCTTGTGGGCATTTAGTGCTATAAATTTCCCTCTACACACTGCTTTAAATGTGTCCCAGAGATTCTGGTATGTTGTGTCTTTGTTCTCGTTGGTTTCAAAGAACACCTTTATTTCTGCCATCATTTCGTTATGTACCCAGCAGTCATTCAGGAGCAGGTTGTTCAGTTTCCATGTAGTTGAGTGGTTTTGAGTGAGTTTCTTAATCCTGAGTTGTAGTTTGAGTGGTCTGAGAGACAGTTTGTTATAATTTCTGTTCTTTGACATTTGCTGAGGAGTGCTTTACTTCCAACTATGTGGTCACTTTTGGAATAAGTGCGATGTGGTGCTGAGAAGAATGTATATTCTGTTGATTTGGGGTGGAGAGTTCTGTAGGTGTCTATTAGGTCCGCTTGGTGCAGAGCTGAGTTCAATTCCTGGATATCCTTGTTAACTTTCTGTCTCATTGATCTGTCTAATGTTGACAGTGGGGTGTTGAAGTCTCTCATTATTATTGTGTGGGAGTCTAAGTCTCTTTGTAGGTCTCTAAGGACTTGCTTTATGAATCTGGGTGCTCGTGTATTGGGTGCATACATATTTAAGATAGTTAGCTCTTCTTGTTGAATCCCTTTACCATTATGTAATGGCCTTCTTTGTCTCTTTTGATCTTTGTTGGTTTAAAGTCTGTTTTATCAGAGACTAGGATTGCAACCCCTGCCTTTTTTTGTTTTCCATTTGCTTGGTAGATCTTCCTCCCTCCCTTTATTTTGAGTCTATGTGTGTCTCTGCACGTGAGATGGGTTTCCTGAATACAGCACACTGATGGGTCTTGACTCTTTATCCAATTTGCCAGTCTGTGTCTTTTAATTGGAGCATTTAGCCCATTTACATTTAAGGTTAATATTCTTATGTGTGAATTTGATCCTGTCATTATGATGTTAGCTGGTTATTTTGCTCGTTAGTTGATGCATTTTCTTCCTAGCCTCGATGGTCTTTACAACTTGGCATGTTTTTGCAGTGGCTAGTACCGGTTGTTCCTTTCCATGTTTAGTGCTTCCTTCAGGAGCTCTTTTAGGGCAGGCCTGGTGGTGACAAAATCTCTCAGCACTTGCTTGTCTGTAAAGTATTTTATTTCTCCTTCACTTATGAAGCTTAGTTTGGCTGGATATGAAATTCTGGGTTGAAAATTCTTTTCTTTAAGAATGTTGAGGCCGGGCGCGGTGGCTCACGCCTGTAATCCCAGCACTTTGGGAGGCCGAGGCGGGCGGATCACGAGGTCAGGAGATCAAGACCATCCTGGCTAACACGGTGAAACCCCGTCTCTACTAAAAATACAAAAAATTAGCCGGGCGTGGTGGCGGGCGCCTGTAGTCCCAGCTACTCGGGAGGCTGAGGCAGGAGAATGGCGGGAACCCGGGAGGCGGAGCTTGCAGTGAGCCGAGATCGCGCCACTGCACTCCAGCCTGGGCGACAGAGCGAGACTCCGTCTCAAAAAAAAAAAAAAAAAAAAAAAAAAAAAAGAATGTTGAATATGGGCCCCCAATCTCTTCTGGCTTGTAGAGTTTCTGCTGAGAGATCCACTGTTAGTCTGATGGGCTTCCCTTTGTGGGTAACCCGACCTTTCTCTTTGGCTGCACTTAACATTTTTTCCTTCATTTCAACTTTGGTGAATCTGACAATTATGTGTCTTGGAGTTGCTCTTCTCCAGGAGTATCTCTGTGGCGTTCTCTGTATTTCCTGAATTTGAATGTTGGCCTGCCTTACAAGGTTGGGGAAGTTCTCCTGGATAATATCCTGCAGAGTGTTTTCCAACTTGGTTCCATTCTCCCCATCACTTTCAGGTACACCAATCAGACGTAGATTGGTCTTTTCACATAGTCCCATATTTCTTGGAGGCTTTATTCATTTCTTTTTATTCTTGTTTCTATAAACTTCTCTTCTCACTTCATTTCATTCATTTGATCTTCAATCACTGATACCCTTTCTTCCAGTTGATCAAATCGGCTACTGAAGCTTGTGCATTCGTCACGTAGTTCTCGTGCCATGGTTTTCAGCTCCATCAGGTCATTTAAGGACTTCACTACACTGGTTATTCTAGTTAGCCATTCATCTAATCTTTTTTCAAGGATTTAGCTTCTTTGCTTTGGGTTCGAACTTCTTCCTTTAGCTCGGAGAAGTTTGATTATCTGAAGCCTTCTTCTCTCAACTCGTCAAACTCATTCTCCATCCAGCTTTGTTCCATTGCTGGCGAGGAGCTGCATTCTTTTGGAAGGGGAGAGGTGCTCTGATTTTTAGAATTTTCAGCTTTTCTGCTCTGTTTTTTCCCGATCTTTGTGGTTTTATCTACCTTTGGTCTCTGATGATGTTGACATACAGATGGGGTTTTGGCGTGGATGTCCTTTCTGTTTGTTAGTTTTCCTTCTAACAGTCAGGACCCTTAGCTGCAGGTCTGTTGGAGTTTGCTGGAGGTCCACTCCAGACCCTGTTTGCCTGGGTATCAGCAGTGTAGGCTGCAGAACAGCGAATATTGCTGAACAGCAAATGTTGCTGCCTGATCGTTCCTCTGGAAGCTTCGTCTCAGAGGGGTACCCAGCCCTGTGAGATGTCAGTCTGCCCCTACTGGGCGGTGCCTCCCAGTTAGGCTACTCGGGGTCAGGGACCCACTTGAGGAGGTAGTCTGTCCATTCTCAGATCTCAAACTCCATGTTGGGAGAACCACTACTCTCTTCAAAGCTGTCAGACAGGGACATTTAAGTCTGCAGAGGTTTCTGCTGCCTTTTGTTTGGCTATGCCCTGCCCCCAGAGGTGGAGTCTACAGAGGCAGGCAGGCCTCCTTGAGCTATGGTGGGCTCCACCAAGTTCGAGCTTCCCGTCAGCTTTGTTTACCTAGTTAAGCCTCAGCAATGGCAGGCGCCCCTCCCCCAGCCTTGCTGCTGCCTTGCAGTTAGATCTCAGACTGCTGTGCTAGCAACGAGCGAGGCTCCGTGGGCATGGGACCCTCCGAGCCAGGTGCGGGATATAATCTCCTGGTGTGCCGTTTGCTAAGACCATTGGAAAAGCGCAGTATTAGGGTGAGAGTGACCCGATTTTCCAGGTGCCGTCTGTCACCTATTCCCTTGGCTGGGAAAGGGAATTCCCTGACCCCTTGCGCTTCCCTGGTGAGGCGATGTCTTACCCTGCTTTGGCTCACACTCGGCTGCACCCACTGTCCTGCCCCCAATGTCTGACAAGCCCCAGTGAGATGAACCCGGTACCTCAGTTGGAAATGCAGAAATCACCCGTCTTCTGCATCGCTCATGCTGGGAGCTGTAGACTGAAGCTGTTCCTATTCGGCCATCTTGGAACCACCCCCAGTCTGTACCAGTTCTTTATGAGAGAAGCTTCAAATGGATTCTTCAGACCACTGGCTCACAATCTTCCTCCATCCCCCTAGCATGTTTGGGTGGGCTCATTAGGATCTGAAGTTCTTTGAGGATCTAAATATTTTTGGTTTTATTTTGATGGAATGATCCCCTTATTTAATTATGTTCTCCATAAAGGAGACTCTTCAAATGCATTGCCCACTACTCTCCACAAGATGAAATTTAGATGATTGGAAATGGGACACATACGGCCACTGTTACAGCTTCTATTCAACATTGTACCCAAGGTTCCAGCCAAGACATCAGGCAGGAAAAAGAAATAAAAGGCTTCCAGACTGGAAAGGAAGAAGTAAAACTGTCTCTATGTGCCAATGACGTGATGTTCTATATAAAAAAAACCTTAAGAAGGCTGGGTACAGTGGCTCACACCTGTAATCCCAGCACTTTGAGAGGCTGAGGCAGGTGGATTACTTGAGGTCAGGAGTTCTAGACCATCCTGGCTAACATGGTGAAACCCTATCTCTATTAAAAATACAAAATTAGCTGGGTTTGGTGGTGCATGCCTGTAATCCCAGCTACTCAGGAGGCCGAGGCAGGAGAATTGCCTGAACCTGGGAGACGGATGTTGCAGCAAGCTGGGACCATGCCACTGCACTCCAGCCTGAGCAACAGAGACTCCATCTCAAAAAAAAAAAAAAAGAATCTGCAGAGAAACAAGCATTGCATTTCTATACAGAGTAATGCTCATCTGAAAATGAAATTTAAAAAATTTCATTTATAATAGCATCAAAAAGAATAAGATTTATTCCTTAGAATAAATGTAACAAAAGAAACGGAAGACTTGTACCCTGAAAACTAAAAAAAAACTGTTGAAAGAAATAAAAGAAGATCTGAATAAATGTAAAAACATCCCAGGTTTTGCAATTGGCAAACTTAGACTTAATATTATCAAGATGGTAATATTACTCTCCAAAGTGATCACCAATTCAATGCAATTACTATCAAAATCCCAGCTGCCATTTTTACAGAAATTGTCAAACTGATCTGAAAATTTATAGGGAAATACAAAGGACCCAGAATAGCCAAAATCATCTTCAAAAAGAGCAAATTTGAAGAGCTCACACTTTCTGATTTCAAATCTTACTACAATGCTACAGTCATCAAAACTGTATGGTACTGGCATATAAATAGACACATGGATAAATGGAATAGAATTGAAAGTCCAGAAATAAACACCAAGTAATGGTCAATTGATTTTCTGTTTTAAATTTTTGTAAGTTTTTAATTATTCTGGATACGCAATAGTGTACATATTTATGAGGTACATGTGATGTTTTGATGCAGGCATACAGTGTGTAATGATCAAATTAGGGTAATTGGGGTATCCATCACCTCAAGCATTTAGCATTTCTTTATGTTAAGAATATTCCAATTCTACCATTTTAGTTATTTTAAAATATATAATAAATTGTTGTTAACTGGAGTCACCCTACTGTGCTACTGCATACTAGAACTTATTCATTCTATCAGCCTGTATTTTGTACCCATTAACCCTCTCCCCACTACCCTTCTTAGCCTCTGGCAACCATCGTTCTACTCTCTGTCTCTGTAAGTTCATTTTTAAGCTCCCACGTATGAATGAGAACATGCAATATTTGTCTTTCTGTGCCTGGCTTATTTCACTGAACATAATGTCCTCCAGTTTCATCCATCTTGGTGCAAGCAACAGGATTCCTTTCTATTTATGGCTGAATAATACTCCGTTGTGTATCTTTACCACATTTTAAAAATTTGTTCATCCATTGATGGGCACTTAAGCTGATTCCCTATTTTGCTTATTGTGAATACTGCTGCAATAAACATGGGGGTGCAGATTTCTCTTCCATATGCTGATTTTTTCTTTTGGATATATACCCAGTAGTGGGATTGCTGGATCATATAATTGTTCTATTTTTAGTTTTTGAGGAGCCTCCATACTGTTCTCTATAGCAGCTGCACTAATTTACATTCCCACCAACAGTGTATGAAGGTTCCCTTTCTCGGCATCCTCACTAGCATTCATATTGCCTGTCTTTTGGATAAAAGCCATAAGAGTGAGTGTCAAGACAATTCAGTGGGGTAAACAATAGACTTTTCAACAGGTGGTCCTGAGACAACTGGTTATCCTCAGGCAAAACAACCCAGTTGCAACTCTACTTCATGCCATCCACAAAAATTAATGCAAAATCTACTTGGAAGAGCTAAAACTTGAACTCCTAGAATAAAACAGATGGGTGTGTAAATTTTTATTACCTTGGATTAGACAATGGTTTCTTACAACTCTAAAAGCCCAAGCAACAAAAGATAAAATAGATCAACCAGATTTCATTAAAATTTTTTTAATTGTTCTTCCAAGAACCCTATCAAGAAAGTGAAGAGACAACCTACAGAATGGTAACAATATTTACCAATCATTATCTGATAGGCATCTAGTATCTAGAACATATAAAGAATTATTACATCTCAATGACAAAAAGTCAAATAATTCCACTTTAAAATGAGCAACAGATATGAGTAGACATTTCTCCAAAGAAGGTACACAAATGTCCAATATGTATACAAAATGGTGCCCAACATCATTAGTCATTAGGGAAATACAGAGCAAAACCACAAGGAGATACCACTTCACACCCATTAGGATGGCAATAATCAAAAGACCACAGATATTGGGAAGAAACTGAAACATTCATACATTGATGATGAGAATGTAACATGGTACAAGATGCTATGGAAAGCAATTTGTCAATTTCTCAGAAAGTTAAACATAGAATTATCACATGATTTAGTAGTTCTACTCCCAGATATATATATATATGCAAGAGGATTGAAACTATATATCTGTACCAAAACTTGTACATGAATATTCAAGGTAGTGTTTTTTTATAACAGCCAAAATGTGGAAACAACCCACATGTCTATTAACAGAAGAATCAATAAGCAAAATTTGGAATAGCCATACTATGGACAGTTATTCAGCCATAAAAATAATAAAGCATTGATTCCTGCTACAACATGGACAAATATCAAAAACATGCTATGTGCAATAAGCCAGACACAGAAGACGAAATATTGTATGACTTCTCACCTTCCCTTTGCATACCTTCACTTCCATAGCTCTCCCCCATATCTGTGGTAAGCCTATAACTAAGACTCTATTCCATGGTACCGTAGGTGGCTCAGCTCCCCTGATGGAACCAAGACTGATGCAGCCATTCTTGTCTTCTGCATCCTTAGGCCACTCGAGATAGTCAATCTAGAATGAAGGCTGGTGGTCAATTTTGAAATCTTGATGCACATGAGGAGACTGTCATTTAAACCTCATCATCACTTTAATGTTATCTTTCTTTCTCTTCTGCCATCCACCTGCATCCCTATGTGACTCAAAATGTCAGCCAATAATCCAAATTCATCATAGCTCCTAACTAAGTGAGTGGTGCAGGGTTATCATCCTTATAATGGTTACAGCTTGAGACCATGGAAACCATTGTGTGCTGAGAAGAAGCATCTAAACGTACATTCTCCTCTCATGGACCAATAGGAGTGTGTGAACATGGGCTGTGATGTGCTCTACCAGAAGTTTCTGGAAGGCCAGAACTTCAATTATGCCCTGGCTTCAATACTTGGAGTTGGGTGGTGTGTCTTGGAGAGAAATCAGATGATTCAACCACCAACCACGGTGATAATCTGAATCTACAAGATAAAAATGTAAGAATGAGTCTTTGAACCTGAGAGCAGCAGCAGCAGCATCTGTGTATCCAGATGAACTTTTTGTAAGGCCCAAGTCGGTTACATGTGGGTGGAAAGAAACCTGTTAAAACTTAGACCATGATTCTCAACCATTGCATCCCAAGCCTTTGTGTCTGTAATACTTTGACATCCTGAGAGCCATCCTTGGAAAGCCTGAGTCAGTAGTTCTGGGGAGGGGCCTAAGTACCAATCCTCTAAATTTCTGCCTGAAATCATTTGCTGTTTTCTGTGTGCAAGCTGATGATGGCTACATTTTAGAAGAAAGTCATTCTATTTTATAGCTACATGCCAAATATTTATAGATGAAATAAACAAAAGGAAATCTCCCCGAGTGGTTGCAATGTGCAGCCAGGGTTGGCACAGCCTGGATGACACATTGCATCCAACAACCATGGGTCCACCCAAGTCATGCTTTGGATGCAGAAGTGACAGAGGCTGCCCTGCTCCCGAGAAACTTGCAGCCCCAAGGGAGAGACAAACACATGAACAAACAGTGGTCTGTGTGATGGGTGTCCTTGAAGTGGTGCAAGCCAGGCACAGGGAGAAGACCGAGATGTGTGTGTGCAGTTCTCCATGGAGACGTCGGGAAGAGGCTTGGGAGAACAAGGTGATTCCTGGACTTCTAAAGGGGCCATTTGGATAATAATGGTAGCTCTTTCAGGGCTTATAGCTCTAATTTCTTTAACTTGGTTACGATTTCATTTCCTGGCTATATTGGAAGAACACATTGGCAGAGGTCATCACCTTTTTCACCCTAAAGGGCAGATCCTATGTGGGTAAGTGGTATGGTGCAGCCAGCCCCCTGGGCCATATACACCAGAGTGGATCCAAAGCTAGTGTCCCCGACCAGCTGCACTGTGCCTCAGGATGGAGAGGAAGATTCATAGAAGTGAAGACATCGGCAGTTGGCAGCCTCTTGGTTTGTCTTGACCTAGCCAAGGCAACAGGTTCAAGGTGCGTCAGGAATAACCTTGCCCTTGGCCTGACTGTCAACCCTCAGTGTGGTCAGCCTCTCTGGTGTTATTCAGCAAATCACCCCCAAAACCTGGTGTCTCATAACAACCATCATTTTATTGTCTCTCATGGTTTATGGGGATCAAGAACTTGGGAAGGGCTTTGCCACGTGGTTCTGGCCCATGAACCCTTTTGCAGTTGTGAACAGACAGACAGTGCTGGAGTGAGAACGAGAGAAGCAGGGAGTTGTCTGGGCTTTCTTTTTTCCTCTCTCCCCCTCTCCCTCCCTCTCACGTCATCTCAGGGCCTTTCCAGGTGGTGGCTCCATGAGAACCAGTTGAGCTTCCTCACAGCATGGTGGTCTCAGGACAGCCCCAAGCTGTTCATGTGGCAGCTCAGGGTCTCCAAGAGCAAGTGAATCCACAGGCCAGTTCAGAACCTGAATAACCATTGATGACCCAGCCTGCTAGCCCCAGAAGTCACACAACACACTTGAAGTTGTGCCAATATGCTCTTTTGGCCAAAAGAGTCCCAGAATCCTGCCCAGTTTCAAAGGGATGGAACACACATTCCAGCTATCAATGGGAAGAATGTCAAAGTCACATTTTAAGAGGAATGTATATAATGAAAGTCAATGTTGGGCAATATTTGGAAAATACGGTTTGCTGCAATATCTGTATTCGTCAGCTCAGGCTGCCATAAGATGATACCATAGTCTGGGCAGTTTAACCATCAGGAATTTATTCATTTCTGGAGGCTGGAAGTCTGAGACTAAGGAGCCGGCAGGGTTCTTTTCTCCAGAGGCCTCTCTCCTTGACTTGCAGATGGCCACTTTCTCTCTGTGTCTTCACAAGGCCTTTTCTCCGTGTGAGAGTGAAAAGAGAGAGGTCCCCAGCATCTCTCCCTCTTCTAATAAGTACACCAGTCCTATTGGATGAGGGCCCCATTGCACAGCCTCAGATAGTCTTCATTACCTCCTTATAGGCCCTGTCTCCAGTGCAGTCACATTGAGGATTAGGGCTTAAATTACATGAATTTAGGTGGGGGTGGGGGTGGGAGCAGAAACACAATTCAGTCCATAATAATTTTTAACTGCAAAGTCTTAAATGCTTTACTGCACTTACAGAAAAAATGGCTAGTGTAATAGAAAAAAAAAGAAAAGAAAACAATACACAATTTTGGGGACCGGCCAGATTACTTACTATGTAAATATGAACAAATCACTGAATATCTCACAGCCCTGGCACCCTTTTCAGTGTTAGAAAGCCCTAGTGAGCAAGTTTCAATTAGAGTCCTTTGGTTGCAAGCAACAGAAATCAACACTGGCTACATTAAGCAAAGTCAGGGCTCATTGGGAAGGAGATGGTTGGCTCCCAGAACCAAAGGACCTGATGGAAATGCAGTCAGGGAAAGGGATGAGAACAGACAGATCAAGGTGCCGGTGGCCAATCAACCAACAGTCTTGAGAGGGCACCAGAGACAAGATAGATTATTTCCAGCATGCCTCTCTTCCCTCCATGCTCCTACATCCCTCTGCTCAACTTCCAAAATCCTAGGAGGCATCTCTAGTGTCAGTGTGAGTTACTTGCTCAACTAGCTCTGGCTAGTACCACACCTTGAAAGACAGTTCTGCCAAGATTGCAATCAAAGGAGTCTGTAGGGGGCTAGTTATTCCAAGTTCTTCCAGGATGAAATTGGGGCCCTGGTACCCACCCCCATGGAGGAGAAACATAGCAACCAAAAAATTGACAAGTGTTCCTCATATTATAGGGCTGTTGTAAAAATAGCGTGATATGTAAAACATGCCAAACCTGATGTCTGACACCTAGGAGGCCCTCAATAACCGTTGCCCATTATTAAAAGGTATAATCAATGTGCTTTACTGCTCCTCTGCTCAGTGTGTGTCTGGGCCTTGCCCTGCAAATGTGAGGGCTACTCAGTGTCAATTGAGTGATGAACTGGATGAATGAGTGACATTCAAATTCTCCAGATAGAGGACACAAAGACTCATCTCAGGGCTTGGCCTCCCTCCTGGAAGACAGCTCTGAGGAGGGAGGTCAGAGAGCTGAGGAGTGGTCAGACCCATGGGATTTGGGATGGCACTTGACATTCCACAGAGCCTCCCAGTCCCCATGTTTTAGAGCCTCTTTCATCAGAATGGGCTGCATTCTGCTGCATGTAACTGAAAACCAGACCATGGCGGCATAAATATGGAGCATTTTGGGTTTTGTTGGCCCTGGTTTTGTTCTTCTGTATCAAGCCTGGATATAAGCAGTTCATGATGCAGCCAGCAGCCCCACTCGTTCTGCAGGACCCAACCTCGCCGTCATTAATATGTGGCTTTTATGCCCATGGTCGGCAGCTAGCAGACACGTCTCTAGACATCATGCCAGCTCTCCAGATGCAGGAGAAAGCAGTGGGGAATGGCTGGGGGCAGCCAGCCTCAGCATCATCTGCATTACATGGGTCTCCTGCAGATCTGCTTTCCAGTGAGCATCTCAAAGAACAAAACCCTATGAACCAGAAAAACACAAGTTTCCTTCCAAAAAGAGGCAGGTGCTCAAGTCAACATGTGGGAGATGTTTGGGTTTTCCTTGCAGAGTTCTAGACCAAAGATGTGGAGGAGTAGATTTGCCATGACTGCACGGCTGCCTCAAGATCTTCCAGGTTTCCTCTTCTCCAAGACTTGGACATAGGAGGGGGCTCTGGTGGGAGCTATTTGAGGAGGATGCAGAAGTGTATGTGGGTCATCCAGCTTAAATTTAAATTGGGGTAACATTACCCGAGGCCATTGTGGGTAGGTTTCATGGAGATCTGTTGCCTTAACCTGCCTGGCTTCCGTCTCCCTTCCTCTGAAAATGCTGCTCTCTGCTTCTGTTGGTAATGCCCGGCCTCCCCATGCACCATCCCAGTGGCTCCCATGCTCCTGTCCTCACCACCAGATTCCAAGGTTGGGCACATGAAGTAGACTTGGCGAATCAGAATGTTCATCTCCATTGGCCACAGTGTTTGCCTCCAGAATGGGCTGATGCCCTCAGCAGGAACAGACAGGGTCACAGTGAGTGCTGGACGGTGTGACCACGACCTCAGACTCAGTTCTGAAACTTTGCTGTAGCTGATGGGAAAAGGCACCCTCTTTCTTCAGCATTGTGAACTAGTGGTGGCCACTTTTCCTACCACCCCAGGAGAGCATACCCTGAAAAGGAAGCCCACAGAGAGAAAAGCAGATCCCAGGGAAAAAGAAGTCCTGGTTTACCTGGCTTTGGGGCCCCTAGATTAATTTAAAGTGTTTGGTTTTCTGTTTTCCACCATTTTTTTCTTGCTTAAATCAGTCTGAGTTGGGTTTCTGCTGCTTACAACCAAAAAATCCCTGACCAACCCAGGCTGTCCCACACCCCGGGTGACCGCTGTTCCTGTTTATTTTTTATTCCATTACTGCATACTTCACCTGGAGACCTAACTGTACTTGGGAAATGCTGGACCGTGCAGAGAGGGATGTGATAATGAGATTTTAGGATCGAGAGAGAGAAGAAACTGAAACCCTTGTAATCATGTGCGAAGGTTTGTCCAGGTTCTTTTTTCTTTTTTTTTTTTCCTTTCTTTTTTTTTTTTAAATAAGACCAAGCCATCCCCGCGGCTTAGTCTTTCAGATGAAAATCCAAAGGACAGGATTTCTCCCGAGGCACTGTCTGTGTGCTTCATTTCCTTGCATTGCCTTGTAGGAAAAGCTCCAGAAACATCAATGAGAGATGTTTGAAAAATCTCCATGTGTCCCAACATGACGGGGAGCTGCTTCGGGTTTTTTCTGGGCTGTTTTCAGGGCTGCCAACTCAGCCAGCAATCCTGAGTCATCAAATCGTTTAAACGTTTGATATGTTTCGAAAGGTGCGAAAGCACTCTCCCACTGACAAATTTTTGATGAAGTGAGCAAACTCTCCCAGAAGCATGTTTTGAAGGAGAAAGGGACTCACTCCTCCAAGGCTCCGCAGACTTCTCTGTGAGTAATCATATCATTTTGGTGATAGGAAACTGGCTGAGGCATGGGAACCTGGGGACCATTTTGTAAAGTGGGATTAAGAAGCTATGTGAGGAGATGGTGAAAAATCCACTCAGGTGGAGCTCTAACCGGTTTTTTCACCCAGGTACTAACATATTGTCTGATCTGTGGATTCTTGCTGAATATTAACCATGATGTGGCTGTACTAACTCTGATAGTCTGGAGTCACCTTGACACCCTTGGTTTGTCTGTGGGTGTGTTAGTCCGTTTTCATGCGGCTGATGAAGACATACCTGAGACTGGGAAGAAAAAGAGGTTTAATAGACTCACAGTTCCACATGGCTCGGGAGGCCTCACAATCATGGCGGAAGGCGATGAGGGAATGAGGCAGAGGCGAAAGCGGAAAACCCCTTATAAAACCATCAGATTTCATAAGACTTTTTCGCTACCATGAGAACAATATGGGGGAAACCGCCTCCGTGATTCAATTATCTCCCACTGGGTCTCTCCCACAACACCTGCGAATTATGGGAAAACAACTCAAGATGAGATTTGGGTGGGGACACAGAGCCAAACCATATCAGTGGGTGACCCATCCGAAGGGCATCCACCTGCTCTACGGCCCTCGAGATGAGGAGTTAATAACCGTTTCTCCTGGTAATGATAGATGCAGGGAGGCGGAGTGGGGACATGGGTCCTGCTGCCTGGGCTCCGTGGGGTTTGCCTCCTGTCCCCAGCTGTGTGCAGAGCCACTTCCTGCGGCCTCCAAGCAAGTGCTGCCTGCATTGTCAGCCTCTGTGTGGAGCGAGGCTGTGGCTCCGGATGCCACCAGTGCCTCCTTCTGTGGAGCTCCTTTGTAACTGTCCTGTTCTCCCTCTTGGGCTCTCCCTTGTTCCAGTGTCCCCTCCTTAAGGAGAGCTGCCCTTCATTTTCCTGTTTGTCAGCCTGGTACCATCTGTAGCTGTTGACACCCGTGCTCCCTCCAGCTGCTCAGCTTCCAGGGCTGGAGCTGTGAAAGTGGCATGAGGGTCATCATATCATACCATATCATGTCATGTCATGTCATGTCATGTCATGTCATGTCTCTCCCCAGTGTGGGTGACTTGCACAGTTATTCATCTCCTAACAAAGACCGAGCTTTAGGAGAGGAAGACCCATGACTGTTTGGTTCACGTCTGTAAATCCAGGCCCCAGTGTCCTGCCTGGCCCAGGGCAGGGCCTCAGAAGATGTTATTAGGGTGAACGAATGGGAATCAGAAGGATGTTGGGCAAGGAGAGGACAGTGGGCTGGCCTAGGCTGTGTGCAAGTCCTCAAAGCAAACCAAACCAAAGCAACAAATGACTGAGTCAAGCCTCCATTGATTTTGAGGTTTATTTTACCAAGGCTGAGGATGTACCTGGGAAAAGGAAACACAAGTTACAGTAGGATCTGCACCTGTGCTTTTCCCAAAGCGGGCTTTGAGTACCTCAGTGTTTAAAGGGGAAAGAGCGGGCGGGAGGGGAAGGAGGAAAGGAAAGAAAAAGGGAAAAGAGTATGCAATGAGGCAGGGGTCACATTCTTTGGAGGCTTTGGTTAGTGCTCACCAAATCTACATTTTACATGTGAAAGCAGGAGTAGAGGAACAGTCAACTATGCATTCTTAGTGTGCTCAGTAAATCTGCGTTTTACACAAGATAAAGCAAATAGGTGAAATCACAGCTGTTGAGTAACAAGAAGGAGGCAGTTTTTGCATGACTCAGTTTCCCAAACTTAACTTTGCTTTTGGGATAGTGAGTTTGGGGTCCTGAGATTCTATTTGCCTTCCACAGGGAGCCCTCTGAGAACTCAGTCATTTTATGACCAGCAGCCTGAGAGCGTGGGGTAGGGACAGCTGGAGAACTAGAGTATCACAGTCATCAGCACTGGGGAAAATTCCAGAAGGTCTGAGACCTCTGCAGAGGGAACAAGTCCAGGTCGGCTCTTGGTGGACAGGGGAGGATTTGGTGATATTCATTTTTAAAAATAAGGCCAGCGAGCCTTTCTGTACCATGTCACAGGCCAGAGAACATCTTGTGGCCAAAAGGGGAAAAGAATGTATTATTCTGTTATCAGAGAGTCAAACTAAATGCTAATCCTACAGACTGTCTCCTTCTTCCTGGTATTGTGACTTTATCATCATACCTTGGTCTTTACTGAGTAGGGGATGCTGGAGGAAACAGAGGCTGAGTTTATGATGCAGAAAGGTTAGAAATTGTTCTTAGGGTGTTAACCAACACTCCTGAGGCTGGTGACCTGCCTGGAGTCAAGGATATACAAAGTCAATCCCAACAGGTCCAGGGGATTAAGGTGAGGAGGAAGATCGGGGACCTGGGTTTGCTTTCCTCTTTCTTTTGATATTTATCTACTTTGAGGAGGCCAACTTCTTTTTACATGGTGACTTATTCTTCCTTTGAATTACGTGATCTCTTTCTGTTGATGGATCCCGAAAGCAACCACCCTATAAAACATTTACAGGCCGACAACACCATGACTGAGAAAGGAAACTTTGCACATCGATCACCATCATAAATGGCCCTGAAGGCTGGCAGGCCAGGGACAGGATTTGCCAAGAGGGCAGATTTTCTCTTGCTTTTTAAAAAAAATAAACAACAAGGTTTGCTTGTCTCTCTGCCCTGCATCTCTTTCCTGGCTAAGGCCTCTCAAGCCCGCTCCTAGAACGGCGGGTCTGATTTGACTTCACCCCCTGCATTTTGTAAATTCCGGTAGCCTGCCGTCTAGAAGACTCTCCTCACATTTTCTGCATCGCTGGAGCTGGTTGGCAGCAAAAGCAAAGCCCTCTGGCTTCCGTCCCACTTCCATCAGATGGACATGAACCTGGTAAACCGCAGTTCCCACTGAGTTACCAGAGAGGAAATAAGCCAAAATTGTCTCGCTTTCCCTGGAGGGCTTCCCCAGGCAGGATCAAAGGCCCTTGGCAGGCTCTGGGATGCTGGGAGGGGAAGCACCTCAGATGGGCGTGGATCACAGGGCAGCCTCGCCTGGCGAGTGGCAGATGGAACCTTCTCTTAGTGCCCTATGCCTGCTGCTCATTGCTTCCCAGACTGGAGATGGCCCGCAATGCGATGCTGTGTGCCGCTCACCCACCGATGTCCACGTTGCTTTCCAGTAACTCCATGTTACATTTCTCCTGGCTGATAGCTGTTCCCTTCCAGGTCCTGTGGGAGGACCTCTGCCTTGATGAGCTGGCAGGCATGGAGTGGTTGGGTGCACCATGGAAAGAGCAGGCATGCAGGGCTGGCCCTGGCATTTGGGTGGGCCCAGGGATTTCTGCAATTGATTTGTGGATGAGTCGAGAAAGTACCTGGATTCAGCCACGCTGCAGTCCCAAGTAGGAGCTCTGTCTGGAGTACACCTCTGCACTGTCTGCAGCCCCCACCCATGAATGCAGCTGCTGTCATTCGGCCAGCAGGTATTTTCAAGCACCTTCCATAAACCAGACACTTATTAAGCCCTGGGTAGCTGACATTCTGGGGAAGGAGTGAGAAGTTAGGGAGCAATCAACAAAACCACTCTCACTTCTGACACCATTTCAAGTTTAGGGAGTTCCCAAACCATCATTAGGTTTGACTCTTCTCCATAGAGGGATTCACAGAACTCACCAAAAACTGTCGTATCCCTGGTTCCAGTTCCTTACTAGGAGGGACATAGATTGAAGCCATCTAAGGGAAGAAGCATGTGGGGCAGAGTCCAAGACGACACCAAATGCAGGGCTTCTGGGTGTCTTGCCCTGTGGAGCCACAAGACAGTGTCACTTTCCTGGCCTTGTATCACAACACACCTGGAGCATTACAACCAGATGCTCACCTGAACCTCGGGGTCCTGTCTCTCCTGGGGCCCCACCACCTAAGTGTGGTGGATATTCTACACAGCTGACCTCTGTCCCCAGCCCCAGGAGGTGGAGTGGATAGTGTATGGCCCGCACCCCACCCCAAGGTGCAATGTTGGTGAGGAGCAGAGGCCCCACTCTGCATCCTACTGCTACAGTCTGGCTGGCCCAGAGCCTCCTAGTGAACAAAGATACTCCTGCAGGCTCAGAGCTGCCTTTCAGGAGCCTAGAGGCTGGTGCACCTGTCCTTTGGGTCACTGTTCCCATACGGTGGTATCTGCCAAGACCATCTCAGGCCCAGTCCCTCTCTGGCCTGACACTCCCAGGGCTGCTGTGTCAGTCCAAGCACAACCCAAGGCCCCTTGAGCTCCGCCCCTGTCGGCCACAGGCACTTTCCTACCGCACTGCCAGTTTTTTTTTTTCTTTTTCTTTTTAAGGTATGTCATTATTCCTTAGAAAGCAAAATAAAGCTCAAAAATCATAACAATTAAAAAGATAGACAAAGAGACACCTTGCTCCCCTTCCTGGGCCTCTCCGTCTCAGTGCCCACCCCCACATCCCCATGCACCTGCTCCTGGAAGAGCCACTTGCATTTGTTTCTTGTATCTCCTTCTAATCTTTCTTTATACAAATATAAGCAAGTATGATAATATTTTCTTGTTTTTACCTCTTTTCTTGTGCAAAAGTAACCACTCTGTATGTCCTGTTTTGCTCCATTTTCCCCCTAACAATATGTCCTGGAGTTTTTTCCATATCAGTATATCCATTCTCTCAGCTTTTTCATTGCCACATAGTATTCCACCGAGTAGAGCTTCCAGAATCTATTTCACCAGGCAAGAGAACCTGGGTGTTTCCCAAATGTCTGTTATTAAAAAGAATGCTTCAAAAACATGTTTGAAGTAATGCTTCAACAGATAGCCTTGTGGATATGCTGTTGGGTATGGGTAGAGTTAGCTGTGGGGTAAATTCTGTAAAGCTCTGCAAGTAAGCAGAGGAGAGCTGCTGGATCACAGGGAAAAATTGTCTGTCATTTGGAAGGACTTTGTTGAATTTGCCGCTGTGAAGTGGCACTGTTCCGCACCCGCCAACATGAGAGAGAGCCTGTTCCCCACCCTGCAGCGAGAAGGTGTGTTTGGTGCAGCTTTTGGATTTCCCACACCTTGCTTTTTGAAAATTTGAAGCCACACACACAAAACAAGAAAATTTGAAGCCAAGAATGTGTGACTTTCCATGCTCTCAATCTGAGTTCATGCGACAGACGTATATATGGAACATAGATCTCAGCCAGGGGGTATAGCAACACCGCTGTCCGTGTAAAGCTGACCTTCCGGTGAGGGAAGCACGTGACACAGGTTGGATGGATGATATGCCGGGAGGGAGAGGTGCTGTGAGGAGAAGCAGCTCAGAAGAGGGGAAGACAGAAGAAAGCAGAGGTGAACAGGGTTAGAAGCAGTTGCCAGAATGGACCCTCTGGGGAGGGGACATGATACAGAGATCTGCTTGAAGGAAGGGAGGGAGCCACCTGCTCACAGGGGAAGGACTGCTTCGGGCACATCAAGCAGAAACATCCTGAAGTGGGAAGGTCCATGGCTGCGGGCTGTCAGTATGGAATAACCTCCTCTGCCTCCCCCTCCTCCAGCCCCCAAGTTATAGGGGAAGAGTCAGGAGACAAGCTGTGCCAGGAATGAAAATCACCTTGATTCATATGCCCAGATATAATCTCATTACGTACTCTAACACAGAAACCAGTCTTAATTCCTTTGCCCTGCCCTCGTCAGGGAGAAAGGAATAATCCACAGTGGACGCTTTCTGCAGGGACACTTCTTGCCTTCTGGCAGAGTCTTAGCCATGGGGCCCTCCCATCTTGGATGATCTTTTACTTAGTTAACAAGCAGTGAGATGTGGGTGAGAGGGAAAGCATCCTGGCTCTTTCAGGCTTAACTGTGACATCTGCAATTATAATGGAGATTTTGCTCCTTGAGAAGAGGGGAAAAGCTGATTAGGAAAGATATCAGGTATAAAAATGAGATGTAGGCACTAGAGAGATTTCTTTTTACTGAAGAATTGTCTAGGGGCTATGAGGACTTTTCCTTTAATTGAACAAATACTTTCAGACAAAGTGTCTGGCGAAGTCCTCACATGCACGATCAGCAGGGTATGGTCCAGGATACAGAATTATCCAGGCCTCCTTGCAGCTGACCAAAAAGTGATCAAGACGGAGCCTGTTCCACAGACAGGCAGCCCCAGCCTCCAAGAATAGCTGAACCTGCAACAAGACAGACCGCAGGGAGGGTGGCATCGCCTCTTGGCTGGTCTAAGTTAGCTTTGCCATTCCTTGTGTTTTGAGGCTCCAATGCTTGCCAGGCGGAATTACTGCACAGCAGGGTAGTCAGAAATCCCAGCAGCCTGTCCAGCTCCCCAAGGAATCAAATCCCTTTCTTGTGAACAAAAGTGCTGTACTTACAATGCTGAAGAAAGCATCACAATCCAAGTTGGCGGCACCCCTGAAGCCCAAACACCAGAAACATTTATGAAAGAATTTTGTAAGTGGATAGTTCAAAAGAACTCAAAGCAGTAAGCTTGGGGGGAAACATGTTTCTCTTTCTACTTAGCAAGCACTCAGAGAGCTCTCACTCTGTGCTAAGCACCTTCCCGATACGGTCTCCTTCAGTCTTCCTAACACAGCTAAACACAGGTGCTATTATTCTCTCCACTTTAAAATAAAGAAATTGAATCATAGAGAGTGAGTAATTTGCCCAAGGCCAGATACTGGACTTTCTTACATTTATTTCATTATCTCTTTTTATTCTGATGTTCATATGTCAGGAACGTGGTGGGAGGTGGTGGTGGCAGGCGGGGTGGTGGGGCGACGCAATTTGTTCAGTGTTTGGGACTTCCAAAGTTCTGATTTGACCCCAGATGCAAAGTCTTCACCCTAAAGAAGAGTTGATATGTTGTTTATCAGCTGTGACAGAGACCTCTGTGAACAGCAAGAAGTGACCATAATGGAACCCAAGAATGAGAATTCTCTCTACGCCCTTGCAAAGATGAGGCATTCACAGCCCTGTGAGCCCCGTGCCTTGACCACAGATGGCACAGATTTGCCACTAATTTGACACGTATTTACTGAGCTGTCTTAGGCACTGGAAACTGGAGGTGTAATAGTGAACACAGCAGACAACATTCCCAGCTCTACATTCTAGTGAGGAAACTCAGACAACTAACAAATAAATGAAACCTGTAAATACAGTGAGCAGACTATTGGCTGTTGATCCTGAGTCCCCGAACAATAAAACACAGTAAATAACTTCCTTGAGGCAAAACTACTCATGGTGTCTACAATGCTAAGAGTCTGGACACGGATAAAGCAAAGTTGTATAAGGCTTACCATGGAGATAACTCGATCCCTAGCATATTGGACAAGTTCCTGGTTAAAATCGAATAATCTTTCATAGTGGACTTCATTGGTCAGCTAACCAGCAGCCATCATGAATCACGTTCTCCCCTACATGCTGGAGGTAGCCGTGTAACCTGTTTCTAGCCATTCAAATACACTGGGGACTTCTGATAGATGCATAAAGAGAGAGGTACACAGAGATAGCTCTCCTGCATTGACAGGTCTGCACCCGTGTGACCTGCATTTACCCGTGATAATGGGAGGATGTGATAGCAGGAGCTGCGGCAGCCTTTCTGTGAGCATGAGTACTCAAGCCGAGGTGCAAAAGCCAGTGAGGATGGCCAAATACAAGAACTGGACGCACCTCTGTCCTTGAAATGCTAAGCAGCTGAACTAACGGTGGGATCACCTACTTTTGGGCTTCTGTTTAACAAAAAGTGAATGCTCTAGCCACCATTGATTCTGTTTTCTTTTATTTGCAGTTGAAAGTATCTTTGGCTCGGCACAGTGGCTCACGCCTGTAATCCCAGCACTTTGGGAGGCCGAGGCGGGTGGATCACGAGGTCAGGATATCGAGACCATCCTGGCTAACACAGTAAAACCCCGTCTCTACTAAAAATACAAAAAAAATTAGCCGGGCGTGGTGGCGGGTGCCTGTAGTCCCAGCTACTTGGGAGGCTGAGGCAGGAGAATGGCGTGAACCCGGGAGGCAGAGTTTGCAGTGAGCCGAGATGGTGCCACTGCACTCCAGCGTGAGCGACAGAGCGAGACTCCGTCTCAAAAAAAAAAAAAAAAAAGTATCTTTGATAACATTTTAAAGAAGAAATACAGCCCAACGTGTGTGTTATTAGAGGATAATGCAAGGGTATATTATAGGATCCACAGGATACAGGATTATAGGATAATACACAGGCACGTTGGGCCCATGTCCGTGCCAGCATCACCCGCCCTGTGGTTCGCTGGTTTGAGGTCCTTGTACTTAGAAACTGAGTGGTGTTTCCATTTAGAAGGAAGGAGGAACCTGGACGACAGAACGGGGCCTGATGCCACAACAAGTAGGGTCTGCACTGAGACCCTTCCTCCTCTTTTCACTGGATTTAAAAAATAATAAAATAAACACTAAGTACCCACAAAAAAACTTCAGGAAAATACTCATAACACCTTTATTCATAGGAGCCAAACACGAGACACAGTGAGAGTGCCCATCCACAGGAGGCTGGATAAACCTGTGGAACATTCTTCCGATGGGACAATTGGTGTGAGCACGACATGGCAGCTCTCATGTGCGTTAGGCTGGGTCAAGCAGGCATGCACCAAGGACTAAGCACTATGATTCCACGTCCGAGGCGTTCCATAGCGGGCAACTTAATTCATGGTGGAAGAACATCAGGACACAGGATGGTTCTAGGATTGGGGCTGGGAGGGACTGGGAAGCAAGGAAGAGGGAGCTTTCTGGGCTGATGGTTATGTTCGGTGCCGTGATAGGAGTTTAGGGTGCTGTCACAACTTTTACATTTTATTGTATGCAAATTTTACCTCCAAAGGAGGGAAAAAAAAAACCTTAAAAAAAAGATTGAGTCAGACATGGTGGCTCACACCTATAATCCCTACACTTTGTGAAGCCAAGGTGGGAGGATCGCTTGAGGCCAGAAGTTCAAGACCAGGCTGGACAACATAGCAAGACTCCGTCTCTACAAAAAAAATTTTAAAATTAGCCAGGTGTGATGGTGCATTCCTGTAGTTCCAGCTATTTGGGAGGCTGAGGCAGGGGGATGGCTTGAACTCCGGGGTTCAAGGTTATAATGAGCTATGATCATGGCACTGTATTCCACCCTGGGCAACAGAGTGAGACCCTGTCTCTAAAAAAATTTTGTAAAGATTGAACTTGCCGGGCATGGTGGCTCACGCCTGTAATACCAACAATTTTGGAGGCTGAGGCAGGCAGATCACTTGACGTCAGGAATTTGAAACCAGCCTGGCCAACACAGTGACACCTGTCTCTGCTAAAAATACAAAAAAAAAAAAAAAAAAAAAAAATTAGCCAGGTGTGGTGGCGTGTGCCTGTAATCCCAGCTACTCATGAGTCTGAGGCAGGAGAATCGCTTGAACCCAGGAGGCAAAGGTTGCAGTGAGGCGAGATCACACCACGGCACTCCAGCCTGAGTGACAAAGCAAGACTCCGTCTCAACAAATAAATAAATAAATAAATAAACAAATATACAAAAAATTAGCCAGGCAGGGTGACACGCCTGTAATCCCAGCTACTCGGGAGGCTGAGGTAGAGGAATCACTTGGACCCAGGAGGCGAAGTTTGCAGTGAGCCGAGATCACACCACTGCACTTCAGCCTGGGCAACAGAGTGAGACACCATCTCAACAACAACAACAACAAACTCAAGTTAATAATTTGCATGCTAAAGTCTTTAGGGGTGATTTATACTTTAACACTTTGAAATGCATCCAAAAATAAGATTGATCCATGGATGGACAGATGGATGGAGAAGTGAATAGGTATATGATACAGCAAGTATAACAAAATGCTAATTATAGACTCTAGGTGGTAGGTCTATGGGTGTTCACTGTACAGTTTTAACTTCTCTGTGTATTGGAACTTTTCATAATAAATTTGGGGGTATCATTAATGTAAACATTGCAGACGTTGTTATTGGTAAAATTCTCCAAGCTTTACCCAGCAGCCATGTCCTGTCTTTGGTGAAGGTAGTTTTATGGAAATGAGATTTGGAGCTAGGAGGGTAGATGAGCCAGGATGGAGCTGCTCTTCATGGGATTGAGCTCTTTCTGCAAATCTTCGTGTAATGCCGGGGAGGAAGGCCTCAGACAGATCCAAAAGGGGACATGTCAGCTGCTAAATGAGCTTAGCCTCAAAGACCAGAATAGACCTGTAAAGCCAGGAACCTCAGGATTATGTTGCATTGAAAGTTTCAGCAAAGAGCATTGAAATTCAGGTATAGCAGAAGTCCTCACCCTTAGGGGAAAGCATGGTTAAGCTCCAGCCTTTTCTCTTTTATTAGAATCGACATCTTATGTGGCACAAATAAATGTATGCTGAAGGCTCTAGGGCTCGGCCCTGCGCTTTCTGGGCCCTGGTGGATAAAGCTTGCATTTTCTGGGCCACTGATTTATTTGTGCAGAAAATGAAATAATGTGTGGACAATTAATGAGATGGAAATAGAAAGCACCTAGATATATATTCTAGGAGTCTTTTATTTTTGTCTGGAGTTGTTTTGCAATTAACCCACGAGTTTTATCAACAATAGCTTCGGAAGAGAGGAAAAGATGGAAAGTTCAGGCGGCGTCCTTGGAACACAGGTATCCATGCCATCATCACTTGCCCTGTGGCTTGCTGGTTTGGCATCCTCGTTCTTAGAGACTGAGGGTTGTTGTAGTTCAGAAGGAAGAAGGTACCTGGACAACAGAACGGGACCTGATGCCACACGTAGGGTCCATGATGAGACCTTTCCTCCTCTTTTCACTGGATCTAAAAAGTAATTACTGTATTTTAATTATGCAAACATTTCATCGAAGATACCTTTTGTAAATTTTTAAAAGCATTCCATATAAAAGTAATACTTCTTTTGATCTTCGGCTTCAATCTAAACCGCCTACCGTATCCCCTTGAATTATCTATTGGTGTGTGAATGTGTGTGTGTGTGCATGTGTGTGCGTGTGTGTGTGTGGTGTGTGTGTGTGCATGTGTGTGCATGTGTGTGTGTGGTGTGTGTGTGTGTGTATGCACAGGGACACACCCTTATTTCGGAAGCAAAAGGCAAAAGACTGCATGGTTTGAATTCCAGCTTAGACACTTACTAGCCATGCAGGAACTTGGGCAATTTACATAATCCTTTGTGTCTATTTCTCATTCTGTCACGTGGGAATAATAGTACCACCCCCTGCCTTTGTGTTAAATGTGTATTAAATGTGTCAATATATTTACAGCACTGAGAAGGGTATTTGGTGTGGAGAGAGTGGACTCTAAGGATTTTATATTATTATGTATAATTTACATGTTATACTTAAAGTGATAAATGTTTAGTATTTGTGTGGGGGTGTTAAACATAGAAGATACAGTATTTCACATCACTTTGCATTACTTAATTTTCCCCTCCTCAGTACATCCTGGAGAACTTTCCACATTAGTACAGATACCTCTTCTGCCTCATTCTTCTTTACTGCTGCAGAGAATTCCAGACAAACTATGGATAAGGTAGCCATTCCCTGTTGAGAAGGTGACCACATTTTATTATCCAAACTGGGAATTTTTCAGAGTGAAAGAATGTGTTAGTAATAATTATTCCAAGACAGCAAGTGTAAACTAGGACTGTCCTGAATGAACCACGATAAGTTGCATCCAGTTTTCATCCTTACAGTGAAGGCTGCTGTGCTAGACATTGTCCCTATATTTGTCCCTTCAAAGTCTTAAGATGGCTTCTACAGCTGCATTCATCAAATCTTTACAAGGCACGTGTCCAGGCTAAAGGAAAAAATGGCCCTTCCTTATGTCCTTTAAGGTCAAGGAAATTATTTCCAGAATCTTACAGCCCCAAGGACTAAGCCTTCCTTATTACTGGCCAAAACTGAAATCCATGTTTATTTCTAAATCCATCACTGGTAAGGGAAATGGAATTACAAGTCTGTTGTATTCTCATTAATACTTTTTCCCCTAGGGCTGGGGAAAGAGGCCAACCTCACTAGAAGTCCTTGGCCAGTCAAAATCTGGGACTATTGACAAGGAAGAATGAGGGGTTGGCAGTTAGTGAGACCCCTCGAGAGTCTGCCCTGCCAAGCCTCTACTGTAAGGTCCAGAAACCTCCTCCGATGTTGCCTGTGCAGCCCTGACTTCTGCTAGGTCTCTGCCCCTCTTTGTTTTCAATGTCTTGCCCCTGGTTACTTTCAGTAACCACCTAAAACACATGTTATTTCAAGCTCATTGGTTTTCTTCCTCAGACTCTGTTTATGATTAAATCTCTAGGACTTAAGCCCCTCTCATATCATTTAATTTGATCATGATCTGTTTAAACTCTCAGAGGAATGACCGTCACCCTCTGCCCTCCCCAACTTTAATGTGACTTGCAAAGGCACATGCTAGGTTCCCCCAGACACCCTTTCCCCTCTTCAGTGCTCTCAGAAGCACAGATGTCATCTCAGAAGGCACCTCCTGACCAGCTCAGAGCCCTCACTCAGCAGTCCACGTATCACCCCTGCATGCTCTTGGTCAGTGTGTCAGAGACTATAGATGTCTACCAACGTTTTCTTCTTTCTTTTTTGACAATGCAGAGATTTTGGATTTTAGCTGGGCCCAGGACTACCCAGGATAAAGATTGTGTTTCCCTTTGAATGGATGTGAGCAAAAGAGATGTGTTTCTTTTATCAGATTATGTCCTGAAAAGGTATAAATATGAACCCTTGGTTCACCCTTCCACTGGCTGGGAGACAGATGTAATGGCAGTCACTGCAGCAGCCACCTTAGACCCAGAGATGGAAGATATGTATACCACAGAATTTCTTAGCCTCAACACTGCTGACATTTTAGAACAAGATCATTCTTTGTTGGAGGGGACTGTCCTGTGCATCATAAGGTATCCAGCAGCATCTGTGGACTCTACCCACTAAAATGCAAGTAGCACATTCCCCAGTTGTGATTGTAAGAATTAAAGCAAGAGGAGAGAAACACAAAGGGTGGCTTGACAGTTAACAGGTTTATTTTAAACCTGGGAGAGACTTCTGACCTAGTTAGGTCTTTTACAGACTAAGAGTTTTTAAGGATTTAGGGTGGGAGAGTTTATTAGAGGCTTGGACTGCTTCTGTGTCGCTTTGTTGTGCTTCTCTGGGAGGGAGAGTTGTGTGTTTGCTCCCATGTTGTGTGTTTGCTCCCATGTTGTGTGTTTGTTCCCGTGTGTTTTCTTTGCAGCTGCAGGACCATCCCCTGAGTCTGCCTCTAGCTTCCCTATCTTAGTGCACCTGAAAGGAAAGGAATGTGCTTATTAAGGCACATTCCCAGGTTTAAAATAAACCTGCTAACTGTCAAGCCACCCTTCGTGTTTCTCTCCTCTTTCTTTAATTCTTACATTGATCATCAAAAATATCTCCAGACATTGCCAAATATTCACTGCAAGATAAAAATCCCCCCTGTTGAGAACCACTGGCATGAAAGTTGGAGAGCAGCTCCACCATCCTCAAAGTGATTATCTCTGTTCTAAGAGACAGAAGGGAACACACATATTGTTATATATGCTGGTCAGGAAGTGGCTTCTGAGATGACATCTGTGCTTCTGTATATATGTGTATATATATATGTGTGTGTGTGTGTGTATACACTTTAAGTTCTAGGTATACATGTGTCACGTTGGTTTGCTGCACCTATCAACTCATCATTTACATTAGGTATTCCTCCTAATGCTATCCCTCCCCCAGCCCCCAGCCCCCTACCCCCCAACAGGCCCCGGTGGGAACACACATATTATTAAAGCAAGTGTTTTTGAATGTCTTTGTTACAGTAGATTACTATACCCTAACTAATATGTACATATATTCTTAATAATTTTAACAGAT